>NC_056472.1:28031489-28404210 GCF_008729295.1 Plectropomus leopardus | reverse complement strand
CTGTTTTCAAACCTCTGTTACCTTCCAGGAAGGAGGAAAGCTCAAACTGAGCATTTTAATTAAAGGTAAATCAAGTTAATGGATTATGAACTATTCTCACCTTTCTCACCGCTCTCCTCCAAAGGCGCAACAGAATCACGTACCCAATAGCAATGTCAAATGTTTCGCAGCAAAGGTGTCTCTGTACAATCCTTAATCTGAGCTGCAGGGCTTGCGAAAGTTGTTTCG
Source organism: Plectropomus leopardus (assembly GCF_008729295.1). Classification (NCBI taxonomy): domain Eukaryota; kingdom Metazoa; phylum Chordata; class Actinopteri; order Perciformes; family Serranidae; genus Plectropomus; species Plectropomus leopardus. The sequence continues at coordinate 28,403,982 of NC_056472.1, read as the reverse complement.
CATGATGAAAATTTTTCTAAATTCAACCAGCTTTTCTTTTCGCTTTTTGTTGGAAACATTACATCTTAAAAAAAAAACAAAAAAACACTGTTACTCTTTCAGTTTGACAAGCAGACAATGGAATAGCTTAAGGAGAAATGCAATTGGTCCTGTTTGAGAAAGTCTTGTGCTTGAGCTAAATGCACAAGAGCGTTAATGTGGAAAGAATATCGATCGGTGTCCTTCCTCTGTTCAGCCCAGAAATGATCTGCTCCGACAGTAAAGTCTTAATTTTCACACAAGCAAACAGTCAAACCTGGAGATGCACAAGTGGGAAACAACATCCAAGATGAGCGTTTGTTTCATTCACCTCACTCTGCATCTACTGCCAGTTGTGGCTGTCAAGGACTTGAGGCAGCTGCCACTGCAGCTCGGTGAAGTAATGACATGAAGCTGTCACATGAAACTGTGTATTTCCTGGAGGCAGCAGTGGGGCTCAGAGATGTAGTCTCAGGCAGGAGACGAATAAGCAAATATTTTATTTTTCTTGAGCAACAGTCACGCAGGTTACTGATGCGATACAAAGAAAAAACGTCAGATATGTGTTCTAGAAAGTCCTTTGGCTCTTCAAGCTTGGCCAGCAGCAGGACAGCAAGGAGATCATGAGATATATATGAGCTGAAACGGGGAGGGGGGGGGGGGACTCCCACTGATACTCGCCAGCAGTCCCTCGCGGCTACACTGCTCATTCCATGAAACAGTCAATGGAGTGAAGAAAAAAAAGAAACGCCCATGGCACTCACAGTCTTCTGGGTAAAAGGTTTTGTGGAAGCGACAGGCATCATTGGATAGTGAGTGAAATTCTCAAGTTTTCCCAAGAGCCTGGGATCTGATTTTAGACAAACCAAAATAACCAGCGTGCAATCTGCATGACCGCCTTGTCCGCTGTGAGCTCCCAAACTGCAGCTCGGCTCAATCTGGATGCTAATTTCGTCTCAGGACGGAGGCGTGGCTCAGTCATTCCCATTCATTGCGTGGTGTCTGCTCTGAGAGATGAGCTGTCACTGTTAATTCAGAGAAAATGGTTTGTGGATCCAGCTGAGTCGGCTAATCACTCATCTTTTTTGGCTTTAGCACACTGGATAGGTTGAGTAGTAACTTATTTCTATGAGTGTAGTTAAACACTACATATCCAAACCTCTAAACTCTAAACTCTAAACTGCATCATAGCAACATTTGTCACACAAAAATAGTAATACTGGAAGATTCCAAGTTAAAACAGCATAATCCGCTCTCCCTAGCCTCCAGGTCTCTCTTTTTCACCAATTTCAACAATTTCCCAAGTAATTATTTGATCTGTAATGTGTTTCTCCTTTATTCTATATACTGTTTCCTAACCTGTTTTCCAGCCTGACTGGACATCAAATGTGACGGCAGAGAAAAAAAAGTCATACTTGTCTGTTGTAGAGGTGTGTACACAGCTATCTGTCTATTGCCTATATTTAGCATGTTTTTCTTTGGTTAAAAACCTGCATACACATTAATCTTGGATTAAAATGGGTATAATACACATGATTTGGAGCTATTTGTTTCAGTGTTCAAAAACTCAACACTGGGCTTCAGTGTCTAACAAAAGGCTCCATCGTGATATGAATCATACTCAACTTCTTTACATGTAAAAATAAAGAAATAATAAAGGACTGATGTAATAAAATTCAAATTTTGCAAGGTAAAACTAAGGCTAATGAAAAGTCATTTTCCTACTTTTTTTTTGCACTGGTTTTCATCTTGATTTTTACTCCCAGTAATTTAAACATTACGTTAAGCAAACAGTCAGTTGTTTAATTAGCAAAGATCAAGTTTGGGCTATTTTAACAGAAAGGGAACTATGGCACTCAAAGGAAAATAATTGGATGAAAGAGCATAATTTATCATGAGAATACTTGAGACAGTTTTGTACCTTTTTCACAAACTAGGACGGAAATTCGCCTAATGAGCTGCAGGGTGATTATATGCAGAAAGTTAGTCGTTAAGAGTGATTTGGTTTGAGATTTGCTTTAAAAAGTACATCAGGAGCCTCATTACACAAATTTCCTTGGTCTGAAATCTTGTCTTACTCCAGTTTAGGATGACATTTTAGGATTTTTGGTATTTGGCCATCTTTATCTTTGGATATGAATGTAGCTATTACAGAACCATCCTGGCTCAAAGATTTCTCAAGTTTGGGGTCCTAAGTTTGGATGTCATAGATCCTAATTTAAAGTATCAGCAGCAGTTATATTTCTCTGGCAATAATGAAGATGGAGAACAATATGGACACTGAGGTATAATAATTAAAATGCTACTCAAACCATATGATGACGCTTTAAATTTCCCAAAACGTGTATTAATGTGTAATCCTGCCATATATATTAAGACAATTGATTAATAATCAATAAAGATTAATTAAAATAGTTAATAATTTATTTTGAATTTGATTGATGTCCTCCACTGACACAGTTAGTGCTTCTGACTCCTTGTAGGTAAAATTGTGCACCCATGTTTTTTAGCTTCAACTTCATCTGTAAAATACACAAACGGTATGACGCACCATCAGAGGAACTGTTTGGGCTGTGCAAGTTTTACTTTCTTTTTTTTAATTCTCTTTAAACTTGGTATTTCTGCACAGTTGCAGATAAAGATCATGCTACACTAATATAGTTAGTATTATACTAATCATATTAGATTTTGGGATGGCTGTGTAGGACTGTTTCAGAGGCATGCGATCTAAACATTTCTATTAACTTCAGAGGATTGTAAAGCGCAGAAGTCAAAATGTATTGAAAAAGGATGGATGCAGTGATAGAGTATTTATACATTAATTAACACATTTAATCTGATGAATCACTTTATTCTAAACGAGGTCTTTGTTTGAGGATTTTTTTTTCTAGGCTGATGATGTCATGACGTCAGACATTCAAAACCTCATTTGAAAAACCTAAATAGTATCATCCAATGTAAAAAATAAAACAAAAAGACATTTGGTGCAGTTTTAATAAAAATGCTACAAGTAAAAGGCCCTAATTCCATTTTATTACATACAGTATAATATAAACAGTGATGAATGAAGTATCTGCAAGCCATACTTGAGTAAAAGTGCAGACAACTTAAATGAAAATGACTTTGGTAGAGATTAAAGTCGCCTGTTAAAATATTACTTGAGTAAAAGTTTTAAAGTGTCTGATATTTACTGCTCTTAGGTATCAACAGTAATTTTATATTCATCACTTAAAAAATGAAAAGTAAAAGTACATGTAAGAGCTGTTAACAAAAGAGCAAGCTGTTAGAATTAAATATAAATATATTTTTTATCATTATAAATTTCCTCTATTTTGCATTTATGTTTCTTGATTTTTGAAATACTTGCATATACTTTTTATTTTCAAATTATGTTGATGCAACAATACACCAAAACACATTTCCTTAATTTTGAAAACTTGGCGATTAAAAGTATCAAAAGTATTCAAAAAGCAACATTGCTCCTGACAGTTTTGTTTTATATTATATTAGGTGATTATTGTAGGTGTTGTGTCATTTCTTTTCCCGTATAACAATGCATCAAGTTTTTTTTAATTATCTTAATCTGTGAAGTTATTAATAACTATAGTTTACTATGTTAAAAAATTGCAAGAAAGTAAAAATTACAATAATTTCTTCTGAAATCAGTACAGTAGAGTTTACACCACAGCAGTTAAAGCCCCTACAGTATTTGTTGATGTTAATTAACAAACACAAAGAAAGCTGACGTTCTTCCTCCTCATTTACACATTAACTTCATCTAACTGATAAAATATGCAGTAAGAATTTTGTTGACAAGTGGAGGAGGGAGAGAGTTTTGTTTTGAGGCTCAGAGGGATTGAGGAGGCTTGACGCTCTGTGGCTGTCTCGTGTGTCAGTGAAGTGAAAACAACTGTGTGAAGAAACTGAGTTGTGAGGCGACGGTTGTGGGGATTTGACGGCAGCTATAACAAAATTAAAAGTGTATCTTGAACTAATCCCAAACACTGGTGGAATTAATGATAAACCGTCATGTCCTCCTGTGGCCGTTGTTGCGTGCTGTTCTGATAACACAGGTACCGGTGGCTGCTGAGAAAACGCCACACAACCGTTACGACTATATCACACTCAGAATGGTTGAAATTCTTCAAAGCCTCCATGTCTGCGGGAAAATGGACACTATATCTCTCTCTGTGCTACAGACCATTAAACTGCCATTTCAGCAAGACTTAATGTGAAATGTTCTTCTTTAGGTCACAGAGTCAACGATGGTCTGTGGCACTCGGTGAGCCTCAACACGAGGAATCTACAGATCACTTTGACTGTGGATAGCGAGCCGTCCTCCACCATTGAACTGTGGGAACAACCGGAACCAAAAGGCAACTTTTACTTCGGAGGTTAGTGGATTTTCACGTGTAACAATGTCTAGTTTTCTGTCTCTTTAAAGTGGAAATAGACAACAGTTTTGCAACAAACAGCAACAAACAACTATATGCTGTGTAAAAATGCGTAAGTGATGGCATCCCGAGTGAAGAATGCTGTGTGTGTTGTAGTTGAAGCTTCTCCGTGTGTGTTGTGGTAAGGATGCAACTGGTGATCCCGCCCCCTCGGTTTTTACTGTGCTTATATACCAGTTGCTGCTGGGACGTCATTGTCTAGGGTTGGCTACTGAAACTTGGTATTTTTATGGGTACTGACCATAATATGTCTGTATCTGGGCGAGTACTCTGGGTTTTGAAAAGAGGCGGAAGTGCCGCAATGTGTCCGGAAGCTCTGATGCCAATAACGAAGCTTTGTGGAGCCTAAAGTCGGTAAGGTAGCCATGAAGCTCTGAGACCGCTGTATTTGCCTCAGCGAGGGCTTATGTGGTTATGCTATGGCAATGTTACCTAACCAGCTTTATCCTTGTGGTAGGGACCTGTCAACAGACCAAAGTGACCACACTGTTAATTATGCATAACTTTAAGCCTTATTATAACATTTAAACAGGTGAGTTGTATAAAAATTCATCCCCAGTACATCATGGATATTGAAATGAGTTAATAAGACCAAAACTGTTTCTTGTGCCAGGCTGTTAAAATGTTTAACTCTGCTGTAAAGTTGGGTATATGGGGATTTACGCTGTTTTGGATTCAAAAGTGGCCATTAAATGAACTGACGTTTTTGGCACTTAAGTGTTGGCTTCATTTTTCATCCCCACAGGTTGCTGCTTGGTTGTTGGTAGTGCCAATTATTATATAACTTAGAAACACTTTGAGAAAAAAGGTGAAAAGTTGTCTGTTTCCACTTTAACAAACATTGTTAAAGAAAATTTCCTGAAGGATTCATAGTACTTGTTCAGATAAAGGTTGCAACATGTGTCACTTCCATCCAGGCTGTCCCGCCGTGGACTGTCAGTACCTGTCTCCGGCCTTCCAGGGGTGTTTGCGGCTCATATTCATCAACAGCCAACCAATGAATCTCAATCTCATACAGCAAGGATTGCTGGGAAATTATAATGAGCTTCAGTTTGACACCTGCAACATAAGAGACAGGTAAAGTAGCTCGGATTTCTTACATTACACTTTGATTTAATGGGACGAAAGTTCTCACAGAGATCATACAGAAAACGTTGACATTCAGCAGCCGAAATGTGTCAAACATAAAAATCTGTAAAACATTATCCAAGTTGGCAGCAGAGACTTATTCATGCCCGCATTGTTAATTTGCAGATAGCAGTGTGTTGTCTGCAGAGCTGACTGAAAGTCACTGACATCTTGTCCTACAGAGACAAACACGCTGACAGGATCATCCAATTAAATTGCAAGAGAAACTCGGCAACACCTTCTCTGGCAGAGGGCTATGCTAACAAGCTGCTCCCTGCTGTCCTGTGTGGCATCCTTCCCTATCCCTATCCCTCATTACCCCGCACAGCTGTGGGCCCTGTGAAGGGGATTGGCAGACCTACGAGCTCCATGAAAGTCTGCATGTGGCTTGGAGCATGTATAAGAGCGATACAAACATGCAAGCTGCAGTTTTTCCCTTGTGTTTGCCCCGAGGAGAATCTCTCTTTTGTTGAGGTACCTGCTTTCTAGTCCAGATTGTTCGCTGTCAGAAGATATGCAAACACAACAGTGCTGGCAGTCTGCTGTATCAGTAGGTGAAGAGATGCTCTGCAGGAAATGACATGATGGAATGAGATGTTTTCTTTTCCCAAGCAGAGATGCATACCTCTTCAGTAGTTCCATAGAAGGGTTCCTTTTTTTGTCGAAAACATAATGTATTGATGGAGGAGCGCAAAAGCGGTGAGGCAATTGGGATTTAATAGAGCTTTTATAAATATATAATGGCTATTGGTGAACTCTTATTATCACATTACAAATGTTCTTCTGATAAAGAAAATCCTTACAGCTACACTGATCACTTTTTTGACAACTAGGGGGTGGCAGAAGAACTCCAAAATAAGTTGAGATACACAGTAGTCACATATAATGTCAAATACAGCTGATATGGCCAACATGTTAGTCTATTTAAGGGTGCTTTTTTTTCATTTCCAGCCACCCAGTCTAACCGAATGAGGGGTAGTATTTCACCCTTAACTCTTTAAAATGACCTGTGACTGGCCAAAGTTTTCTAAAGCCGAAAAACAGAGCCAAGTGGAGATGTGGAAATCTAGTTCTCTCTCAATCCACTTGAATTATAATAAACTCAGAGTTTACAATGGGAGTTTTTACCCAATGACTCAAATAAAACTGCCTACCCCAGCTTTAATTGACAGTTGTAGGGGCATTTTTGAGGCGGTAGCACTACAAACTAAATTATCATCTCAAACAGTAGGTATTGCAACAATGGCAACCCAAACAGCAGCCTTTTTACACATCAAGCGGTCGTAACATCATCATTAAGGCCAGTATTCACAAATTTTTTTCAGCTCTGGTTTGGTCTCCGCCAACTCCTGAGGATAATACTGGATATTTATTTTCTTCACCAGCTAGATGATGACTGGTTGTCTTTGATTAGGTGCTGTGCAGGTAGCATAAAGTGGGTTTATCAGAGTTTTTTCTTTTTGCTGCTGCTGTAAACAAGGCTGATGAGGACAGTGATCCTGAACCACAACAGTACACATGTCGCACAACCAAACCGTTGAGGATAAAAAGCTCTGCAGAGCTGAGGAAAGTGACTGACAATTCTCTGTGGGTTTGTCACTACAAATGACAGCTTCCACATTACATGAAGTCATTTCACTCATCATTAAAATAAACAGCAGTGATCATGGAGCGTTAAGAGTTGAGGAAAACCCTTCTGTAGTTTACCGCTGAAGCAAAAACGGCTCTGAAAATCGAAATGTGAAATATTACAAAACGTTTTACCGATGTAATTTTACAGTCACTGCATAATGTATTTTTGTACAAAAGATGCAAGCATAGAAAGTTTGTGATGTGTCTCATGAATGAAACAACTCATGCAGTATGCAGCATATGTGTAGACAGCAACAAAGAAACTTGCAGAACTGAAATGAAACGTCTGAGTGAGTGACGTTATCCACGCTTTTCTTTTTGATGTGCACCCGATGTCTTTGGGACATGCTGTAATCCGTTGTGAGGACATGACATGTGAGGCTGCTGTTCTCAGCTTTGTAAATGTTCATTGCATTGATGTTAACTTTCATTTCACTCGCAGTGGCTTTTCCAATGACCCCGAACAATGAGAAAATTAACTTTTAGCGGAGTTAATCTCCTTTTCCTCTGTGTCTAATTAAACAATGCGACTCAATTTATGGTCAGTGTTCACTTAGATGTGCCGGCTACTGTAATTCCATGACCTGCGAGGGCACCCATGAACACAACAGAATATAGCATGATGGTAATTAAACCAATGGCTGCAACCTTATCCGTGTTGCGGCTGGCCTGCTCCGCTGCAGTTAATAGGTGAGAGATGAAAGTGTATGAAATTATATATGCACGCTCGAAAGGCTGGCAATTATGTGAAACTGAAGGAGGCTCGAGGAAGGGACTATTAATCAGAAGAGTGCGGTTTGAAATTTCTGTGAAGCGCTCATCGTGGTAAAATCCCATTAGCAGGCATTCTAGTCTGAAGGTGACAGTAATGCTTTTATTTTTAGAGAAACGCCGCGACATGTCAGCTTTTTCAAATTCAGACAAGGGCACAGTATGAGACACTGTTATTTCACAGTTCTTTGGGATTTTTAATGAAACATGAATAAACAGCAAATTAGTCTTTCGGTTGGGCTGCAAAGCTTGTGTTCATAATTGCATACAAAAGAATAAAGAGAACCCCGAGAAGGGGTCTTTCTTACCTGATAAATAAAAGATCAGGTTTGCAAACTCGAACAAAGGAAGTCACTTTATTGGTGCCTAATACAAATGCCTGAGAGGATTCTGTGATCTTTTGTTTTGCTGTCGAAAAACTGTTATTGTTTTGTGCTGCTGGTGCTGCTGCTAATAGCTATATTTGTTCTGAAAGTATCAAAGTGCTGGGAAATTGGCAAACTTTGAAGATAAAAAGGAGTAAACTAGATCTGTAGCGATGATTCTATTAGTCATCTGACAGGAACATTTATTATTAGAAGCTATTTTGTAAATCAATTCTCTAGTTGCAACTTTTCACATGTGATAATTTGCCTCTCTCTTCTGTTTCGATATCATTAGCAGTGTTGGAAAGTAACTAAGTACATTTACTCAAGCACTGTGCTTAAGTAAGATTATTAGGTACTTTGCGTATTTCTGTTTATGCAACTTAATACTTTTACTCCTTTACTTTTTGGAAGCCAAAAAGTCTTTGTGCTCGTTTTTTCCAACTTGAGCTAAGTAATGTGCTGATATTTCTTCATGGTTTTCTCCTGCAACATGACTAGATGCTGTCAGATTGGTTCAAACAAAGTGGGTCTGGAGAATTAAGTGTCTGCATGCTGGGAATGAAAAATGTTAACGTTAGTTGATCGTGAAAATGAGGGAACATGACCTGAATTTGTGGCACTTTAAAAAACAATCTTTTTTTATTTTATTTTTGGGCTTGTGAGAAACGTAACAAGTATTTAAGTCAAAATGCTGAATTCCAAGTAAAGTCATTATTCACCGGTGTTGAAGTCAAATTTCTAGTCTTTTTTGATCGTATTAAATCAAGTCTAAAGTCATCAAATTTGTGACTTGAATCTGACACAAGTTCAGGTCATGTGACTCATTCACACCTCTGTTTGTCACTTCGCAGATATGAAATATCAGTCAGCTAATAAATTATGTATTATTATTGATTAAGCAGGAATTAGCTTCACCTCTACCCGCTCCAACAATAGTGATACTTACATGTTTATGTATCAATAACTACTGCTGAATATATCTTCTACCGCTGCTCATTTTTAAGAATGTCTTAAATTAAGTTTTGTTAATATTTAGCACTAACATTCATGAAATAGTATTAAATTTAAATTTGTGATGTCAACAAAGGGGGGTAAGCTCTTTTGTGCGAAAGTCAGCGTTACTAATAATAAATCTATCTTTAAATCTACCACTAAACATAGTCTTTTTACGTCATAGTTGTTCTGACCTGTTGGCAAAATGTAGATTAACTGAACTCACTTAAACAACTATATTCCTGCAAAAAACAACACAAATACAAAAATGAGAAAAAGATGATTTGTCCAAAATCTGTCATTAATTTCGTTAAAGATGATCTTAAAAAGGTCTTAAAAAGCATTAAAAAAGTCACAAATTATTTGGGAAGAGCAAATTTGTGATTATTACAAATGTAGAAGACACTGTGTGGGAGGTTTTTTTTTTACTGTTTCACTGCTGGTTTGAAAAACAAGCATTTATACTGTTTCTCTTTTTAATATCCACTGAAAAAAAAAGTTGTTAATCAAGAAAGTAATAAAAATGAACTCCTGATATTAAACAAACTTTTCTTTTTTTTTAGATGCCTTCCTAACCTGTGTGAACACGAAGGCCGCTGCTCTCAGACGTGGAGCTCCTTCTCCTGCGACTGCTCGGGAACAGGATACTCTGGAGCGACCTGTCACAACTGTGAGCAGTTCTTCGCACTTTCATTTCACCACCTAGTCTCAAACCTGCTATTACGCCCTCTGCACCCCCTCATATATTTTAGGTCCACTGAGCTGTGTCATTTGATTCAGCACACACATCTTTACCTGTCTTGCTCACGGCTTTCTTCGATTTGTGCAACTGAGAGGCAGAGCAAAACCTGGTCCCGCTTCAACATGACGTGACCTTACAATCATTGCTGTTATTCTCACTTTCAAATTTCTGAGAAGGTGCTTTTTTAACTATATCCTTAAATAGCTTATGGCTGACTTTAGATTGACTCTACATGTGGGAGTTTTTCCTTACGGGTGTCATCTTTTGACACTTTGCAACATCGCTTTGATATTCGCTGTGGAGACGGCTCTTTGGAAACCACGTGTGATATTCTCCTACCCCAGAATCCTGATTTCTTGTTTATATGCAGGCAAACACAGCTCCCTTTGCATGTTGGGGGGAACATGACAGATAAGAGCATCGGCTGAATTAGAAATAGACCCTTTTTTTTTTATCTCAACAGTCATCCACTCGCCCCAAAAATACATAAAATCAACATTTCCCATTTTTACTTCTTGAGCTCAAACTTATATCTGAAACCTGAGTATTTGAAACCCATAAGAGCATCCTCTAAAGTTTGGTTTCCAAACCAGACGATACAAGAGCAAAAATGTAAGAAATGGATTAAACGGCATCTTTTTCTCCTCTCTTGTAAGCTCCATAGATAGTTACTTCCAAAGGCAATTTCATTCTAAATTACTTTATGAAGTGAAGTAAAAACAAAAAACAAAAAACAAAAAAAGAAAATGAAAAAGCAATAGCACATCCATACTGTAGTATTTCCCCTCAGCCTGAATGCTGCTCTGTGTGCTGCTTTATCACAGAGTAGCACTAATATAAGCACTATTCTCCTATCCTTTCTATTTATTCAGTGTGGGCAAGTTTACAGCAACTCTAGCCAAACTCATAATTCAAGAAAGGGTTACCAATTAGTAAGTCATCATCCTATAAGCCTTTTGTAAAGCTTAATAAACCTTGTGTGTTAAAATGAATACATGTTATTTGGAAAAAACAAACTGTAAAACATAAATCTAAACTCTGTTTCATCTATCCAAGCATTTAAACAGCCAAACAGGGTTGTGTTAAAATGAAAAATGACTCTCATTTTATATTTTTCCTCATCATAGACTACTTATGATACTGGAACTAACCAGCCCCACACATTATTAATATCAGCATTATTTATTCACATGCCTACATAAATCATCAGCTGGTGAGGACGCTGACATTTTGCCTGGGACCTGTTAGCTTTAGCCTCAGTTTTCTAGAGAGGTATAGAGAGGCGAATCGCTGGAAGCCAATATTACTGTCTTAAAGAGGCTCATTTTTTAAAGCAAGCACCATTTCTCACACATTTATTAATTTGTGGTGGGCCTCAACTTAAACATCCGCCACCACAAGTAGATTTTGGAGCTGGACCGTTCATTATTTTTAGCACACTTGGGGCAGAAACGGCGCAGAAAAACATCAGGCGCATTGAATTTGAAAATTAACTGACGCAAGAAACAATCAAACAAGTAATTCAAGCTTTGGTTTTGTCTCATTCAGACTTTTGTTCAGTAGTTTGGGCCAACTCATCATTAGGTAATATTACAAAACTTTGCTGTGTTGTGGGTTAAGAACAAAGGTTTTTAAATTACATGAATGTCTCTGTTGGTCTGAAGTGAAAAACAGATTGATGGGGTCTTTGACGGTGTTCATTAGGTATTTCATAACAACAAAGATGCCACCTATTATGTACAAAAAACTGTCTGTCAGTAAAGATACACATAAGTGTTCCACAAGGCACTCTGCTGGGGGTTGTTTTATTTTACCAAAATCCAAAACTATATCATGTCAACGTACAGTAATATGAAGAGCAATGCGAGAATGCAATTTACTCCCAAATTATATCAAACATCGGCTAGCAAGAAAGTATACAAATCGCTTAACATACGTAGATACACAACATTTAAAAACAGGAATGTTGTTGAACTCAAACTATTAACTTTATCGGTATTAGTCTTTGCACATCAGATAATTAGTAATGTTGAGTGTAAAATAAGAACTCAAAGTATACCAGTATATGATTTCTTAACTCGCCATTTTGACCTAGTTTTCAACTAGCCTGTAAACTTCAACAGGATTATCAGTAAATTCTTAAAATTCAGTTATGGCTTAGAGTCTGGTGAGTTACCCCAAGGTTTTCAGTGGCCCGATCTGGCCATTAAAAATTCCTGGGGGCTTTACGGGGAGTGATTCGGTTTGCAGGTGTGCTTCGGTAGACAGAAAGTAGTTCCTACATGAAAGTGCTCACAACAAGGTGTGTGAATTATCTTGAGTAACTGGGTCATGATTTCTGGAAAGGGACATTTCTGTTTTCATTTCTGTATTGGAGAAAAGGCAGACATCTCTACGGCTGATATCACCAACACTCGGTAGCTCACACCAAAACAATGTAGATTAATCAATAGCACTACAGGGAAGAGGAACAACATGCAGTTTTGATTTTGGGGGTGAACTGTCCCTTTAAGCAAGGTGAAAATTACACTCAGTTCAGAAATCCTGTTCAAATCCCCCCTTTTTTTAAGTAAATGTATTCAGATCAAGACCTCTGCATTAGTCATATATACACACACACATATGTGTGTGTGTGTGTGTGTGTGTGTGTGTGTGTCTGTATACATATACATATATAGGGGTTGTTGCGATGCCATAATCTGTATTAGAGCAAAAACTGCTTATATAAATAGAACAGAAACATATGCCACCAACGCTTTTTAAAGTATGAAGACAATAACCTCTAAACAGTTCGTAAATAAAGATTTCATGCAGTCAGATGACTCAGCAGGAGAAAGCTGTCGGAGCGTGGGCTGATTCTTGGAGCTGATTTCTGTCCCCACTCTGCTTCTTGCAGCGATCTATGAGTCGTCTTGTGAGGCCTACAAGCTGATTGGCAGCTCCTCGGGCTTCTACTCCATTGATCCAGATGGGAGTGGTCCCCTGGGGCCGGCACAGGTATACTGCAACATGACAGGTAAGATCATTGTAATTCACACGTTGTCACCTTTTACCCTTTTTGAGTTCCACTGAGGACTGGCAGAAAGCTCAGTGTAAAGAGTCCACTCACTTAGAGAGATCGCACCGCATCGATCCATACCAGCACAGCTATCTGACAGTTTACGATCCGGGAAGAAATCATTACGGCCGCTCAGGGCAGTCCCCGAGAGTTCAGGACATATCTGTAGGGAGTCAGGAGCTTTTCTAAGTGACCATGTGTTTAATTTGCAACACATCGGAAGGCATCTCAGGGTATTCTCTCACCTAACCTGTTTGTTTTGGTTAAAACAAACCCCATTTGGGCTGAAAATCGAACCTCTGCACGAACAAAACAGCCTCAGGGTCTGGATTCTGTTTCATTCTGATAGTAGATGTGTGACTTTAGCAGGATTTCAAAAGCTGAACCACATTAAATCCATCCTGCTGATTGTGAACCGCTCAGGAAGTGAGCCTACAATCACTCTATATAAGCCAAGCATGGTTTTTATGTAAATCTTTTGGTAACCATGGCAACACTTATGCCTGTCAGCAGGCTCCATGTCCTCTGTCAGTTCATTAGGTCCATTAACTTGCAAGCGAATATTTCTTCACAAGACGCCTCTTTCACTCTTTCTCTGTTTGTCATTTCTCATAACATGCAGTTGATTTGTAGTCTGATAATATAAACAATGCTCATAGTTAGAGGCGTTAGAGTGCTGCATGACCTGCTGTCAGTCCCCCGAGTTTGATTTCCTGTTTTTTTCCTCTTCATGTGTTTGTAAAAAGGCAACGTGAAGACAAACTTCAGAGGTGAATTATCCTTAAATAGTCTTTTAATCTGTTATTGGGTCCTAAAATCTTCTTTTCTTATGGAGTTTATGCGTAAATGATTGAACAGGACACAGAATAAATTTTGAGGATCTTTATTCCCTGGCTGAACTCTATGAGAGCGCCATTAATTATCAACTTTGTGAGTGTTGAAGATAGGATATACGGCTATAAAACAATTATTGTTCACCTTTATCCTCTGCTGGACTACCAGAAGGTTCTCTGTGAGCAAATTTCAATTAACCTTAACACGCACTGTCAACTTAACCTGTTCAGAAACCAATTATGTTCCACACACAAAACATTATATATCATAATGGTAGATTTCTAAACTAAATGCACTCATAAACCATTAGCAAATAAAAAAGATCAGGATACTTTATTGTATGTTATTTTTTTTCTGTTTTCTATACCAATGGACGAAGAATCTTAATGAAAAAATCACCACAAAAAAAACAAACAAAAACAAATGGCAGTAAATATAAAGAAACTTTATTGATCCTTACAGGAAATGACTTTATATGGCAGCTGAGCACGAAAGCTAGAATAAATTACTTATGGAACCCAAATCATACTGATAAAGCAATTAAAAACTATAAGTAAGGTTTAATAAAGATGAAAAATTCCCAGTGTGTAATGTGTGACATGGCTTAATGTGCAATGTGGCTTCTCTAAAAACAGAATTGAAAGTATGTAAATATGTAAATAGAGTATAAACTAAAGCATCCCTGAAAATATAAAATATAAAAATCTCCTTACAGAACTTCTTTTAACAAAAAATGTGAGATTATGTATTATTAATGAATGATTAACTCAGATTAATGAATATATGATATTTTGATGTATATATATAAAATGTATGTACATGTATACGCTATGAAACATCCCATGTTTACTCCAAAACACAGTTTAAATGAAAAGGTGCCTTGCTCTTCCTTCATTTCTCAGAGTTGGTTGCTAAAAAAGGGGGCGTGGCTCTACTTTAGATGATGTGGAACACTGATTTGGTTACAGACGTCTCATCAAATACGTCGGTGCATTTGGTTGGAAAGGTGAAGTCCATTTGAATGAATGGGGGATCTGAATGGTTATGTGTTCATTTATATCTACCAGTTTCACTGAGATTGCAAATAATTTTGGCATTGAACCAAAGTTTCCTGAATACAAAGTTTCCTGAATGCATTGTACTTTTTAAAGAACATAAGGAACGTGTAAGCACACAGACAGCAACCATTGCTTATCTTAGCTGCAACAGAAATGGAAATAGAATATGACTGCATCAGTCATTACACATTAGCTCATTACTTCACTGTAGGATACATTCATTCCCTGTTGAATGTACAAATTGTCGTCACCTACACTGTCTCGCTGTTAATCACCTCACCTGCTATGGCAGAGATCTCTAACACAACACATTTGCACGAACGAAAAATCATCTTCCATCTTTCTTAGCCTGATTGGTAAGTTATACTCTAATACATAGACATTTGTAGCCATTTTTGCCATTGTAGCTGTTTTTCCTCCTACCTCCTACTACTATCATACAGCAGAGTCATTGTGACATCAACTGGTCATATTTTAAAAAAAGAGAAAAGGAGCTTATAGCTAAAGCATTACATATCATTATGTTCATGCAACATCCTGCCTTATCTTATCTGTCTTTAATTAAAAGGAAAAACAAGTTATCATAATGTCCCTAGTAAATAATAAAAGGTTCAGTGGGCCACAAGAAGCATCTTGTACATTTCAGCTTTCAGTAAAATTAACCATGTTAAAGTTATAGCTTCTCAGATTTAAAAGTGTCACAATTTAACAAGCTTACAAGTCTAAAGCCCCACTGTGGCCTCTAGAGGCCATAATTTACATCAGAGCGTTGGGTCATTAAAGTCAAAAGGGTTAATCCCCCTGGGAGCTCTAATCTGCTCAGTAAATTTCATGGGAGTCCACCATTTAATTATAAGATGTTTTTTGTGCAAAATGATATTTTAAACTGAATTGGTGCTACAAAAAAAGTGTTATTCCCTTATAAACTCCACAGCAATCTGCCCATTACATTTGGATTTGTTTGTGTGTTTGTTTGTGTGTTTGTTTGTGTGTGTGTGTGTGTGTGAGAGAGAGAGAGAGAGAGAGAGAGAGAAACTTATTATTATGACCTGATTGTGGAGAATATCCACATCCTCCTTTTGCCCATTGATTTTTGAGATATCAGGTCCTGGAAGGGGCAGAATTTTGCTTTTAAAGGTGTTGGGTACTTTCAGTACAGGAACAAATCCATAAAGGGGCCTTTAGTTTTTTAAATACCTCTGTCTGAGGTAGAAGAAGAGACTATCATGTTTTTTCACGTGTCCATTATTACATAGATTGGCATGGCAAAAATATTCTTTACAACAAAATATAGCAAAAAGTGATAGTTTTCCATATATTAACCATATATTGATGAGACCCATAGGCAGAAAAAGTGCAAAACAAAACAAATTGTTTTTTGTTTGGTTTTTTTTGAAAACCTTCTGTATTGGGAGGGGGGGCTGACATTGCTAACGATTCTGCTGAGCTGCTTGAATTGATGAATTGATTTAAAGGAGAGCAGGACAGGAGAGATTAGTGGGAGTTGGGATCTTGAACAGGTGTTGTCTTTCGCCTTCTCCGAGACTGTGCAGTTTCTCCTGTGTCTTTGCAATTGCTGTTTCCGCGTGCTCCTAGTGTGTGCAGTTTCTTCTGTTTTTGAATGACCGTTGTTTCCGTGTGCTCCTTGTGCATGTAGTTTCTCCTTTTTTTGTGCGTCCAAGCAGTTTCCATATGCTTGTAGCTGATTTTGGGTGGGCCCTGTTTGATCATGCTCTTAGTGTGTGCAGTTTCTCTTGTTTTAGAGCAGGTGCTGTTTCGGCATGCTCCTAGTTCGTGCAGTTTCTCCTGTTTTTGGCGAGCACTGTTTGTGTGTGTTCCTAGTGCTTGTAAATTCTCATTTTTTGAGTAAGCACTGTTTCCACGTATCCCTAGTTTGTACAATTTCTCCTGTGTTTGAATGGACTCTGTTTCTGCGTGATCCTAGTTTTGCAGTTTCTCGTGTTTTTGCAGGCATTGTTTCTGCGTGCTCCTTGTGCATGAGTTTCATTTTTTAAATACAACATTAGTTTCTGTAAATGATGCACCTTTGTGGTGATATACTAGTGCTGCTCAAAACAGTTGACCTCTTGCTAAAGAAACAGTAAAGTAAGTATAAGGAGTCAATAAAACCATGACAAAACATGCACAACTTTTTAAACTTTGTTTAAAAAATGACTAATAAATCTACCTTCTAATTTCCTTCTACAAATATCCAAACTAAATTTTATCATAATCTGTTCTCCATGACCTTGACCTTTGTTTATGTACAGTATACAATTACTGTAGTATAGTTTGGCAGGACTGTTGCACCATTCATTGTATTGTCCCATCAGACTATCAGTGTGATCTTTTGATGGCAAGAACACAATGTGCTCCGTATCACCCGAACGATAACCTGAAAGATGTGACATTTGACTGACAGGGAGCAGGACACAACCTGATCCACGGCCCTCGTGACATGCAGGACAAAACACTTTCAGTTAAGATTTGACACTGTGGAGACAGTATTCATCACCGAGCTGTCACAACTTTCTCAGCTACTTTGTCCTTTGCAAGGTTAATGTACCGGTGACGTTACAGAGTGGAGCGCTGCTGCCTCTCCGCTGTCTGGGTCTGGCATTTTGTGTTTTCAGTCCTCTTCACACAAAGCTGAATTGTTGGGCAGCAGAATTGCTTCTACTTGACCTCAATTAAGGAATCTATTAGAAATGTAAATAGCTCTAAGCCTGACAACCTGATGTGAATAATCACAAAGTGAGAGGGATTTTCTCCGAGGCAGAGCAAACATGAAGACCGTATAATGAAAACCGAGCGGGGATGAAATGGGATGGATCCTCATCTGACTTTACTGTACTAACTCTTGACTCCCTTTTGTCTCAAGTGTCTTTAACTCTAAGCGACAAATGTAGGCGATGAGAAAGGAGCCGTGATAAGATCGTGTCTGGAACTGTAAGGTTTATTTTCAGGACATTTAGGGTTCACATAAGCTTGGAAACAAGAGCATTCATTAGGTTTTCAGTGATGCAAAACTGCAAAGATTTGTGAAATGTCACCATAACACACTGGCAGCTCAGCCAGCAACGCAGAATCACAGACTCACTGACGGACTTGCCACAGTTTTGACATGTACGGTTAAATATGACACACAAACCAAAATGCCCACAGCAATACGATCTGATTCACTTTTATCAGTTCACTAAATACTGTTCATTTTTTTACTTTTAAAAGCTGTTTCACAGTTGCCTGTTTTGTCCAATTTCAGAATCAGAAATGTTCTTATTGCCAAGTAGTTTTGCACATATAAAAAGTCAAAAGACATTAAAACAATGGATGTACTATAGAAAACCTGGGAAAAATTTAGAAATATGTAAAAATGTATCTGTTTTTAAGTTTCTTTTTGTTGTCCATTCTCATTTAGTGCTATGTTTTGCCATGTGTGAAAGTATATTTTGCATATATTATTCTTTATTTTAATTATTTGTTGAATTTTATCTTAAGTGTGCCTTTCCATGAAAGCTTAGCATAATGGCTCATCCAAACTGGTGCACACAAAATTAAGGGAGTATTTTTGTGATGGTAAAGTTGTAGAGAGTACTTTACCAATTTTCTGTCAACCCTGGATTAAAGATGAATAAAATATAAAAATAAATAAATAATAAAACTAAATTTGGCATTGCATGTTTCTGCAAAGCATGGGTGTGTTATTTTTGTGGATCATTATGTAGTGGACACACTTCAGCAATGCTATGGTTGTTTAAAGGTTTACGTGCTTGGTTGTAGTTAGGAGAAGATCATGTTTTGGCTTAAGGAAAAAACTCAGCACTCAACAATTACACAACAAAGAACAACTGTTTTTTGAGGCACTATTCATGCTGGAAATGCAACTTTGGGAAGCTAAAAAACACCCATGACTTGCTAAAAACAGCAGATTTTGTTGTTGTAAAACAGTGGTCTGGAGCTTGACAGGCGTCTAGTTGTGGTGCCAAATCATCCACCTTCCCCTCGTCTTTCGCATGAAAAAGTGCTTTGTAAACTACATTGCTTTATTAACATTGACACGATTCGTATGAAAGGTACAAATCTAATATATCTGTCGTTTGCAGAAATGCCACAATGCCACAATTTCTTCTGACCATTGGGCTGCATAATTTACATTTTCCCTTCATGGCTATTGAGATTGTGACATTTGCTCTTTGAAGTAAACCTGCTAAAAACAAATAAATTTGTTTTTGTACTGTATGTAGAAGAAATTGTCTGGATGAGGTGTTACCGCATGTTTGGGGTTTTTTTTATGTATTCAGAAATGGTTGGTGCAGTGGCCTGATGCTAGTAGACTATTTTTGGTGTTTAGAGGGCAGTAGGAGGACAATAGTATCATGTTACAGTATGGCCTCAGTATGCACAGTAAAAAGTGTGAACTGCAGATTCAGGCAAACACTGACATTTATTTTTTAGTGTGAGCGCAGTGGGATCATGCTACGAGTCTAACATGTATTTAGAAAGGCTGTTGCAGTGGGTTTTATGGTAACAGATTTTTATTTTTTCTTTTAGATGAGAAGGTGTGGACGGTGTTGACACACAACAGCACAGCTCCAGTCACAGTCCAAGGCTCCTCTCTTCACAAACCGCACATCATGAAGTTCAACTACAGTGCCTCAGCTGAGCAGCTCCGTGCCATCGTGTCAGCGTCAGAGCAGTGCCAACAGGAAGTGGTTTACAACTGCAAGAAGTCCCGTCTCTTTAATACAAAAGGTGAGTTTTATTTCTCTCTGCTTGCATTGACCTGTAGTATTTGTGAGCTGAGATCAGATATTTTTTTATGTCAGCAAAAATAATAAAATGTGTCATGGACACAGACTGTATAAAATAAGTCAAGCTAAGTCTTTTTATTTATAAACGCACAGCATACGACATCCCTCTGTCCTTAATAATGGATGCAGCCACTGTGACGTCGTCCGTTACCCAGCTGGCACCAGACGTAGAAATAACATCAGAAAGACTTTGGACTCTTACATCAGACAGAGGTTAAAATTTGTTGGAATCAAAATTAGGTTGACAAATTTAAATGTCTAGCAACATTATAATTCGACATAGTGTGGGCATTAACTTTTGCAGACGTTGAGTTTTGTTCTCTGTACTTTAAGACTTAAAGTCATTATTTTATGAGATGTTTGGAATACACTGGATTTTGGTAACTTGACAACACAATTTAAAATGAACAAAATATCAACCTCAAATGTTGTCAGCAATTTATGTCAAGTTTACCTTGGCATTAGATGATCTGTTTGGTTAGGACAATGCATTTACAGCTACGGTTAACTAGGATTGTACTAATGCTAATTTTCGCAGGCGAAACAAGTTTAAAACCTTTAAAACTAAATATTTTCACAGGAAAAGCGGACTCCTCAAATGGTCCTTTAGTACAACAAAACACTGAACAAGGCTTCGGCTTTATTCGGTACCTCGTGGTTACCTAACCAACGATGCTGCAATGATAGCGACCTGTCAACAGACATCGCCCACTCTTCATTTAAAGTTGCCACACCGTTCCATATGCATAACTGTAAGCCTTAATCACATTCAAAGTTGAGTTTTTTATAGATTCACCCCTCATACACTTGTCATTAATATTGGAATTAGCTAAAGAGACCAAAACGGATTTTGTAGTGGGCTGGAAACATGTTTATTCATACTGTAAAGTTGGGCACTTTAACATGAGAGTTTGAGAGGATTGACTCGCTTCTGGAGCCAGCCTCAAGTAGTCATTAGAGGACTTGCAGTTTTTTGGCACTTTAGCATTGGCTTCATTTTTCAGCCCTGGCGGTTGCTGTTTGGTGCTTGCACATGTTTAATTGGCCAGTGCAGCACCTTGCCAGATGATGTTGCTTGTGTTTTGTCAAAAGTTTTTTCATTTTTCAGCTCCAGAGGTTGTTTGGTCACGGAGAAAAATATGTGTGCATGCATCTTCTCAGTGCCTTCACTCTTTTGTTACTGTATGCCATGGAGCACTGAGGTTCATTACAAATCTTACAACCCTCATTCACCATTTCTCTCTGTATGCTCGGGCTGGCTGACCTGCATTGTCCATGTGCAGACTTAATCACCAACATGTCCTTATTTATGAGACAATTCTTAACTTGTTTGCTTCTTATCTAAATGTATCATTCTGAAAGATGCTGGAAGCCACTGTCTCCACTCTGTGACATAATTTGTAAGACTCTTGCTATTTGTCCCCAAAGTTTTGAAGTGGGAAAAAGGACTTTTCGGTGTGCTGCCCCTGCAGCTTGAAATCTGCAGCAGACTGATTTGGGTCTTGGGGATCAGGTCTCTTTAAGAGTTTTCAAAAATAGGTTGAAGGAGTTGGAGAAAGGTGCTTAAGGTTGTATAGATGCTTTGACTAACTTTATGCCTCAATGTGATCCAGAATATGTTGACCTGATTTTTTGGTATGCTGAGATTCAGATTTTTTAAATTAATGTTCTGTAACTGTTGTATATCTGCAGCTTTGTCTAAATGTGCTGCTGCCTGTCTTAGCCAGAACTTTCTTGTAAAGAAGATTTAAAAGAGATAAGGGAACAAAAGACACAGGGACACAGGATTAGATTTTGAATTGAAAATGTGTTTTATACTTCTCTGAAAACAGCTGAGGCTCAGCAGAGTGACCAGGCAGTCGGCCCCAGCCTTGACCAAATGTTGGCTGTGATGCACACTATTGTATTATAGAAAGAGGAAGAGAGATTTTGCTGTTGTCCTTTTGATTGTGGAGACAGATTTAGATCTACAGATGCGGCCGGCTTAGTGGGTGTTCAGACTGAAAACAGCCATGCATTTGAAAAAATGCAGGGGTCTGCATTAGTGGAGGAGTGTTGCTGAAACGTACACTGAGACATGAAATAAGACCCAGGAAGTCTGGCTTGAGAAACAGATTAATGCACGTTTCAGACGCCAGAACGCTCCAAAATGGTTTATAATACTATGAAGCAAGATTTCTTCAGTAGAAATACAGCATTCATGTTACAAAATGCTCTACCAGGAATGGATGCTGACCATAGGCGGTATAATATAATGGATGTTGCATTTTTGCTGTTTCCATCTTGGATTTTTTGGATGTATGAGCGAGAGGATCTAGTTAGCTCAGTGCTTTTAGAGCTATAGTCATGCTAATTTTTACTAGGAAAAAAACAAGCTTATATCATTACAACAAAACTTACCGGAAAAATTAAGCATCAGACTCCTCTTTTAGTATAACCAAAAACTGAACAAGAGCTTTTAAGGTGACCAAAATGCTACTATAAATGTTTAAGAAGTGAAAACACACAGAAATAGTGACAGCTAAGGCTATAATCTGTACACGGTTCCAACGGTCATGGAAAACCTGAAAAAGAGTTTTGGAAAAGCCATGAATTTTTTTTTGCATGTACTGACATTGTTAAATGAATCTGATTTAGGTAACATTCTACATAATGTAACACAGTGGCAAATTTATTTTCTGTAGCTGCTGACGCAATGTATCTCTAAAGAAAGAAATCTAGGCCCTTAAAGCTGTAGTGGTGACATGGAGATGACATGGTGACTATTGACAGCAACAAGCCTCTAAAAGCAGCCACACCCTTAATTATACATAACTTTATGCCTTAACAACATCTAAACATTTGAGTTATAAAACTTCACCTCCTGTACAGTTGTCATGTATGGGTACATCAGCTATACACATCCAAAATCGTTTTTTGTACCAGGCTGCAAACATGTTTATTTCCATGTAAAGTTGGATATTTTAACATGGGGGTCTGTGGGGATTGACTCACTCTTGGGGGCAGCCTCAAGTGGCCATTAGAGGAACTGCAGTTTTGGTCTTGGCTTCATTTTTCAGTCCCTGGAGATTGCCGCTTGGTGTTTGCTTGTATTAAATTGGGAAATGCACCGCCTTGCCAGATGATGTTGCATTGTGTTTTGTCAAAGTTTTTTGCAGGCCAACCCTTCATTTGTTTGCCAGAGCCTTCTGCATCGGCACCCCACTGCGTCGCCAGACAGGCTGTGTTTGAATGAGAAAGCGGGCTGCTGTTTTTAGGGCTGAAGTCGATCTGAACATGGCCTTAATGTGGAAGTTGTGTGTCTCAACTGTTCTGTACTTTGCAGCATCAGGGAAATGTTTGTTGTTACATTGTGAACTGAAAGTCGGGCTGTCTGTCTGTGCTTTGTCACATTGAGAGCCGCTGCGCCTTCAACACCCTGCCTTCTGCTCTCGCTCTTCTTGTTATATTTTCACACTAACCAGAGAGGCGGACTCCATTCTTTTTGTGTGCATTCATCTTGAACTGCTTTGGCACCTATGGTGTCCCAAACATTTGCTCTTAAATCATGAAACATTCATGAAGTCCCATCCATTCCCCGGGCGCCATGCATGTGCAAACAAACAAGTTCATTATCACGGCAGACATCAAAGAGAGACAGGAAACAGCCTGTTTTATAGCTGCATGAACACTTTCAGAAACAATCTGATATTTTTTTGATGGCTGCCTTTGTTGTTGGAGCATAGAAATCTCCTGTGGAAGAAGGTCAGATGTCTCTTTTCACTTCACTTTGCCGAACGTGTCGACACAAACAATATCTCTTTTGATATCAAACATATTTCACAGCATATTCAAATTAATTATTAGACAAAATTGCACTTATCACGCTAATTTACAAGGGAAAAAAACAACACCAGCAGCTGTTTGAAGCAGCCTGCTGGGTTTATTGATGCTGGCATTTGTTCTGGAAGGTTTGGAGTTTAGCTGTACAACATGTCCCCTCTGCCATCTTTCCTGTCTGTCTCTACTGTTCACTTAAACATTGATGTTCGGTTGTTTGTTGTCGTTGTAATGATGTTCCAGTGTGGTCTGATTTGCATTGTTAAACACTTGTTTTTTTCCTATTTACCTTCCATAGTGAATTAATTTTGTCGAGAGGTAACTGTTTGGCTTTTAACGTGAGAGTGAAGTAATAAACATCCACAACAGCAATTTAATGACTTTTCTACCTGCTGTGTTTATCCACTCGAATGGTTTGTCATTTGTGTCCTTTCATGAATGGACATTGACAGAATGAGAAAGCCAAATCTACATTGGAAAGCCCAGAAGACAGTATTTTCTTCTACACTCATTAAAAATCTTTGCCAGAGATGCTGTGTGTCTGACCAGCAGCTGTTGAGATGTGTCTTGTATTTTTTTTTTAATTAATGATTTACACTGTAGCACTGTAACCATGTTCTTAGTTTGAGATTGAAGTATTACCAAATTTTCCAACAACAACTAGTTCTTATGATTGTGTTTAAAACCAGAATCCCAATCTACCATTTCAATTTCGGCATTTCTGAAGATTCCTCCAGCACCACATTTGCTGTTTGTTCCCAGCTCTTTTGTATTGTGAATTTAATTAACATTGCAGACTCTACCAGCTGCTTGTGGGGGCTTCATGCAGCGGTTGTCAGAATTTTGATTTTCATTAAAGCTGGAGCGCAGGACTTTCACATAAAAAAGAACATCCATTACATTCAAGCCCTTGCCAAATGAGTTCACATAGTGCTGACAAAGCCTATCGCCACCAGAAAAAGCTCACTGTGTTTCCCAATTTACAAGCACATTAAGTCAGAGTACAAGGTATGTAAGTTGCTTTTCAGGGGAGGTGAATGGGTGTAACTCCAGACTTTCACCCAGGAGAATCCTATTCATGCCCCGTATCAAACCACAAATCATACAAAAGAGTTATTTTAATAAAGTAGTGTTATTAAACCGCAACTGTTAGACATTGTTAACCATGTGCTACAACACGTCTCACCCAGTAAAAAAAACACACCTGTGTGTCACATACAGATGCTAAAGGATGCCATGTGCATTGATATGAGAAGCTGAGGGGGCGTGACAAAGTCATGTTGGTATTTGACGACTTGGGCATGTGAACAGGTTGGGTTGAGACCACAGTGACAGAGCAGCAGCGAGATGGAAGCTGTGGCGTAAAATCCCAAGAGGCTTCTAGACAACCCAGTCTTTCTCCCAACTCGTCAAATACTGATGCTTGGTCTGTGGCTTTTGACATCAGACACTGATGCATAGAGGCACCTTTTAGTAGCTGTATGAGACGCACCAGGCAGCAGCATTTTGAGAGGCTGTGGGCAACTACTATGGTATAAAGAGTGAGAAAGTCCATATCATGTGGGTGGGAGGACAGCAAAGTAAGTCAAACGAACTCTGGACTTTCACTCAGTAGACCACTGTTTGTGTCCTCTGTGAAACTAAAAGTCAATTAAGTTACATATAAATAACAACAAGGTATGCTTGTATGTGTAGCAAGCTACGCCAGTGACGTGTCACATCATGTTACATTACTTTTGAAACAATGTATTTTTTTTAAAGCCAAACTATGATGTTCATTGTAAACTTAACATTCTTTTGTTGCCTAAAACAAACCTAAAAACTTTTTTAACCTACATTCTAACCTTATTTTGAAGAGACACACGTTTGCATTTAATCTAAAGAAAGTGTACATTGAAAACGGAAGATAATTTTGAAAAGAGACAATGATTGTAACAGGTGTAAATTTATACGGTGTCCCTGAGAGTCCAAAACTGATGCAACTGCTCTATATTTTGATGTGTAGCTTAGGTGTTAGTTGGAAGTAGATGCTCCAGATAATAAAGAAACTCAGCGTTTAAAGGAAGGATTAAAGTAAAAAAACAAGCAAGTGTGGGGTGAAGTGGAGCTCACTCACAGGCTCAAGGGCATGTCGACAGCGTTTTGTGTAATTACTCTCAGTGCCAGAGGGGGGAGACAAAATATCCACACCTCAGCTTTGATCTTCAGTAAAGGAGAGAATTTGCTTTGCTCGCTGTTAACAAGTCCTGTCAATATCCAGCCAATTTAAGGGAGAGAGTGAGGCTCACCTCTCCTTCAGGAGCTATTGATTGTTGTCTTTTCTTATTTGTGTACCTATTCAGTGTCTGAGCAGTGTTTTAAAACAAGCAGCAGAACTGGAGAAAGAGGAGTGCAGCGAGTGTCAGAACAGGGGTTTACTGTAGGGGAGAGACAATAAAGAGTGTTATTTTCAACCTTTGTAATGCAAATGTTGGCTCTCTGGCTGGTGTTGTTTTGGCCCGAATTAATTCCTGTCCTGTCTGTGTTTCCACATGCATTTAACTTTTGTCAGACTGTGGCATCAGACTGTTAGTCGTCATCAGATCCTGTTTGGAGAAGATTTCCAGTGTTATCTACACAGGAGCAGCTTTTCACACTGAGAGTGAATTAATGCAGATGGGACATCCTTTGCTCTATCAGACTAATGTGACATGTGTATCCATACATATAAACCATAATGTATGCTGGGTAGGACGAAAGCATCGTAGCATGTGACACTTGATTATGTATTGTGACACGTAGCTTAATGGGCTTTTCCTTCCTCTCTGGGCTCATCTCCAATGCGGGGTCACGTTGTGTGACAGATGATTGAAGCCGGACCACTTAACCTCAGAGCGGAGGTAATGAATTATACCTATAATGTATGGCTTCGCCTGGCTGACACATAGACAACCTGTCATGAGACGCAAGTAGACGATCACAACAATACATTTATGAAATGGAGATTATGACCAATTTGGCTAAACTGCAAAATATTTAATTTCATGTGTTTATCATGGTTGGAGGAGAAGTCGCTGTGTAAGCTGTCAGCTTGCAGCACAGAATATTTATATATTTGTTTGTTTGTGTGATTATTTAACAGGGACCATACAGATAAACATTGTCACATACAAATAAGCGTTACATCAGACCGCCCAGCTGAAGCTAATTTGCAGCCCCGTCACTAACTGGCTTTTAAATCTGGGTTAAAACGGCCAAGCTGATGAAACAATCAGCGTCAAAACAACTGGATGGATTAAAACAACTGTGTACATACGTGTGTGTGTGTGCTTGAGAGAGAGAGACATTAAGTGTTGTACATGCATATATTTGTGTATGTGAATATCTTGGACAATTATGTATTTATTTTGTCTTGTATATTTTTAGGTGCATTATTAGACAAATTCAGTGTGCCTGAATTGCTCCCTGTCCCTGGACTCTGGCCAAAATCCTCTAATTATCAAAAACATGCCTTTATACCTTCGAGCTGGTGACAGCCGTGGCCGGAGGTATAATTATGTTTTTGAGTTGTTTGTCTGTTTGTCTCATTCTTGTGACAGCAATATCTCAGAAACACACTTGAGGGACTTTTGTCAAATTTTGGTACAAACATCCACTTCGACTCAAGGATGAACTGTTGATTTTGATGGGTGGGAGTCACTGTGATCTCACAAAACATGATTTGCTATAGCTTCAGAACAGGGCTCCCCCAGAGAGTCTAAAGACTTCAGTCATCAATTGGAGACCCCTCAGTAAACTGAGATTCTTTAAGTCACTGCTCTCCAGTAGAGGCAGCTGCAGACCCCCGACAGTCCCACTGAAAGTCCCACTCAAACTCTCAAACTCTAAATGGAGAAATAGAAGAGAAATAGAGACTCTGCCCTCTGCTTGTATTTTCTTCTTTTCTTTTTCTTTTCTGTGTTGGGGACAGTCATGGGCGTGCCCCTCAGTGCTGAGGTGAGGTCAGGGCTTTAAGTAAAGACTGTAAACAGCAGGCATCCAAGCGATGCAGCACTGGAAAAAATGCACACATGCCAATGTGAAACATTAAACAAGTGAATCAGGTGTTGCCATACTTTTAATTTCACTGGCGAGTGTATTTAAACACAGTAACCGACTGTATAGATCTTTTATCCTGCCAGTTTGAGGATGTGTATAAAGCACACTAGTTCCTCTAAAAAATACACTTATTAAATTCTTTGTTTCTTAAAGTCGTCACTACATATATTACACAAGTCTGGACATATTCATGAATGTAAACTGTGTCTTGTCCATTTTGTGGAAGTGTGCAACTGCAAGGCGATAATTCTTGTTTTGGAAGGTTTTGCTTCTTACGTCACTCCCTTTTCTTGTTTTCTTGATATTATTCTCATTATAATGTCTCATGTTTTGTAAGCCTCTTTGCACAACTGCCTCTGACAGAACAGGATTTGGTGTAGTTATTTATCTTTTTTTTTAAAGTGCAATTTTGATCTCAGTATATTTTTTAGTTTTTTTAAGACAAAGCCTGTGAAGCAAAACAGTTCTCCAAATATAACCCGTGACCTTGACCTACTTGAGCATAAGCTGTTGCATCAGGCTGCTGCAGTGGTCACTGACTGTCTGACTGTATGTTGTTGCAGACGGCAGTCCCCTAACCTGGTGGCTGGACTGGGAAGGAGAGAAACGAAGCTACTGGGGAGGATTCCTGCCTGGAGTCCAGCAGTGCTCCTGCAGCCTGGAGGAGAACTGTGTGGACATGAACTACTTCTGCAACTGTGACGCCGACACTGACACATGGTAACAAAGTGCACACACACACACACACACACACACACACACAATGAGGCATTTACAGTATAGTCCAGGGAAAACTTTTTTTTTAAATTTAGACATGTTTCTAATATATTTAGCAGCATAATAATCTATTGGCGGGAGAAGTATTCAAAGCTCAGTAAAACTACAGTATGTAAATATTATCAGCCAGATTTACTTCAAGTATCAAAAGGTATTTTTAGTGCAATGTTCCCTGTCAGTGCTGTGCTATTATATATCATGTTTGTTGATTAATATTACTGTTGCATTAATGTGTATGCTTTAATAACTGCTGTAGATGTTTAAGATTGTACTAAATTTAACTCTGTATACTGATGTGTAGTTTAACATACAGCAGTGCATCAAATTCTATAAGAATATCACACGTCCTTTAAGAACTATGTATCTATAAAAAGTCAACTTTTCATGGTATCAGAAAAACAGCCCTGTTTTTAGTTTTGTGACGATGCGTTCTCCAGCTGATCCAGGAGAGTTTTGAAGAGTTTATTTAGCTTAAAGAGTAGGAGAATTGTCTCAACACATAAAGTTGTACTTCATCCTTTATTTTTGTTTTTTTATTTTCACTGGACAGGGAGGGGATGAAAAATTGTAATCTGAAAAGTAAATAAAGCTGCCAGACAAGTGTAGCACAGTAAAGTCTAATATTTACCTTGGAGTTGTGCAGTAGAAGTATAACGCAGCATTAAAGGGGAATGCTCAAGTGAAATACCTCAAAAATGTACTTAAGAAAAGCACTTTAGGAAATGTGCTTAGTTAAGTCAAACTATGCATATTATACAAATGCTTTGAACAGGTTGAAAACTAGTCAATAACAGTTTTATATTCTTAAACATGTCAACAAATCAGAAGTTGCACATACCCTTACTGTATCGCATGCAAAATCTTTGTCATGACAAAAACATACATATTTTACATACATATTTACCCTAAATTCTGCTTAGTAAACACACGTTTTAGCTAAGTCAGATTAACTTGCTTTACGTAGATTGCCAACACTTGAATATGTCATTAAATAATAAATGTGATCAAACATAACTTCAAACTAATATTTATTTTTTCTTCACTTTTTCAATGCAGTTTGTTTCCTAGATTTTTTAAAGTAAAATCCACTTGTTAGATTTTACAGTTTGGCTAAGAAGGCAGCAAAGTTACACTGAGTACACATTGATTATATACGAACAATATAATGCAAAACAAGACATCATAAATGTAACAGAGAAGAAACTACTGTCCACGCAGCAAATGAAAAACATGAATGTACACACATAATGTACAATACATACACATCACTCTGTTATGTCTTTTTGTAAGATCAGTTGGTGGTAAGGACTTCAGTTAACTCTTGTTTCAAACTGGTTAGAGAGATAAGGGATTCTAGATTGAGTCTCGTCTGCAGGTCATTATGAGACCAAGGGCTGTAATAAAATAGACTCCTTTTCCAGCCTCAGTCTGCTCACGTGGCACATTCAAGTGGAGACAATTATTAGATGAAAGATTGTAGGTATTTCATATGAATACTAACTGTACAAGGGTCACCCACCTAGAACGGCCTTATGCAGGAAAATATACCAGTGCTGTCTCATGCGCATAACAAGCGAAGAATACGACCAGATTGTACAGTGTGCAGTGATGAGTCCTGCAGCCTGAGTTTGAAATATATCTCACAGCAGAATGATAAACTGGGTCAAGTTTGGCCAAAGTAGAGAGATGACAAAATGTGTAAATTGTTTCACCACGGTCCGACTGAGACAAGAACAGGCCTGAAACCAGACATTTATGTGTAGCTGGAGAAAGACATGACTTTATTCTATAAAAGAAATCCAGCGTGAACTTGAGTTCCTGTAAGTTAAATGTCTAGTGTGTAGGATTTCAGGAGATATATAGCTATAAATTAAATATAAAAAATATGTTTTCTTTAGTGTGTAATCACTAAATCAGAACTGATGTGTTTTTGTTGCCTTAGAATAGATAAATAAAATAAAATCTATCTAAAGCTGCAAAACATCTCAGCACCTTTTAATGAAGGTGACACAACCAAATTAGTCTATAAACATTACCAATAGCTCTGAATGAGCATTAATTAATGTGTTTTACCACAAGGTTGCTACTCTGCAGTGGGCTGCCGATGATTACTTGGTACTTAAACTTTGCAGCATTAGTGATGAAAAGCAAAGTAATCTGTCCATGCCCTATTAAGTGTATGTTTTCTTCAGAGACTTTTACCTTTTTGGATTAGGAATTCATAGCTGACCACCACTATTTAGGTTCATCAAAATTTAGAAGAAAAGATGGCAGAACATTGGCATGTCATGCACATTCCAGTTGACAAAATGTTAAAACATTTTCTCAGTCATTTTAGGCCTACAACAATAGTAAATGAAAATGAAATTGTTGAAAAAATTAACAGTTATTCACTGACATTTTTTTTTTTTTTTTTTGTCAAAGCCTGAGGGAGCCACTGGAGGGGGGCTAAGGAGCTGCGTGTGGCTCCAGAGCCACATGTTGCCTACCCCCACTTCAGAATGAGCCATTAATATATACATTGGGGTCCTCGCCTACAGAGATCACTATGTTGCACCGCCATGTTTCTACAGTAGCCCAGAACAGACAAACCAAACATTGGCTATAGACAGGATCCTTTGTGAGCAGCATGGCTGAAAAAAAAACAGTGTTCTAACGTGAAACTCCTTTATTTAGTGTTTTACCTGATTTTATTCACCCCTTTTCTTTTGTTGTGGAGAGGAAGAGACCTTTGGCAATAACTGCTGCGGGTAAAAACCTCCTGAACGTCGAGATCTTAAATAATCAGAAAGAAAAGCTGAGCACACATTAGCAAGTGCTGGGCTAGCTGCCTGTCCCCGGCATGCTAAACAGTGTTAAAGAAAGACTGATTTCTAATGTTAAGCTGCTTTATATTGTGTTTTTTTCTGGTTTGAATCACCCGCTCCATTATGTTGGAGAGATGGAAACCTTTGTGGATAATTCAGCTCCCAGTTAAAATAACACTGAAGGTACTCCAACTGGCAGAAGTTTCAGTTGGTCGAAATCTGCAATCCTCACTGTTAGGTATCACCAAATCCCCCAAAATCTTACACACTGAACTTTTTAATTTCCAATCTGATGTTTGAGATTAAATTCGTATCCATGTAAATGCTGGTGGGATTTATGCTGGACTGTTTTAATAGACTGCATTAGTTTTAGCTTGATGTACCTCATAATTGGTAACTGAGTGTATTTCTAACCCATGAGGCACAAAAAAATGAATCAACACATAAATAAACATGTGAAAGGAAAAAAAATGAGACAACTAGAGAGAAAAAGCCAACCAAATAAATAACAATGATCTCCCACTATCGCTCTGTGGTATTTCCAAAAACTACCACCCTGCGATAATCCACAGAAAAACTGCTTGTGATTAATTAGTCAATTCATCGATTAGGCATTCACAGCTCGGAGAATCTGTTTAGTGTTTTATCTGCAGCATTCAGATAGACTTACTCAGAATTTCTTCAGCAGTTTTATTAAACTGGTGTTTACTCCGAAATGATTAATTACAGCTCATACATAATATAACAATCATGATCAATCTCATCATATTTTTAAGCACTGAAGAAAAAAAACAAAGGCTGCATTATGGTAGTAGTGTATAAGACGCTCTGAATGTCTTTGTTTACCGTATGTTAATCCACCGCAAAGCTCCTCTCGATTCGGCTCAGTTTGCATATTTCCAGAGGCAGTTGTCTGCGTTGTGATAGATTGCTCCTTTTTTAATGTGTTTACTCTGCGTTCTGTGCTAATGCAGAAGAATGGATGCCTTTATCTGGACCCCCAGAAAGGCATCCACCCCGAGGGCACTGTGCTACAATTTATTTAATTCTTTTTGTGTGTGTGCCACAGGGCTAATGACACAGGAATCCTCTCCTATAAAGACCACCTGCCAGTGAGCCAGATCGTGATCGGAGACACCAACAGAACGGGCTCGCAGGCCGTCTACCACATCGGCCCTCTGCGTTGTTATGGAGACAGTAGGTGATCACCTCAGTGTTGAAGCGATTGTGCCAGATTTGGTTGCAGATGGAAGCCTTGATTCCCGGGCTTACTGTTGATCAGAGGCAACCCGAGCTCAGATGACGCCTCGTGTTTATCCGTGGATTAAAAGTTAAAATCAATCTGTTCTCTTATGAGATAGACAACTGGCCATGTGGACTGTAACCTCATAACACCTGCTGGACCTGCCAGCAGGTCCGACTAAAACAAACTCATGTGGTGCCAAAATTAGGGGGGAGACACAGGAGGGGGCAGAACTGGACAGCAGCACTGGAACATGAAAGAGGTGGATGATATTTACTGCCTCATGTCTCAGGGTGAGCTGTGGATAAAGGCCGGGGAATTTCAGTAGTTCATCTGCAGCCAAATGAGGTTCAAACCCCGTGATTTTATTTTGAATCCAAATGGTGATACCAGCATTTCCTAAAGACCTTAAATATGTCTAAAAATGATGCACAAGATATCTAAAATATTTCCAGAAACAATATACCTATGATGTGTTCTTACTGCTAATTATTTTCCACAAATTCTTAGATGGGCGATTATATAATGAACAACCCAATCCCCAAATACGTAAATGTTGGCATTGTACATTTCTGCAAACCACAGATATGTTCATCATCCCATCACATTCATCCCCTTACATTTGTCATGAATAACATGATGAATGTTGAAATTAGTTTGAAAAACTGTTTTTTTGCACCAAGCTATAAACATGTTTATTTCTGCTGTAAAGTTGGGCATTTTAACATTTAGGTCTATGGGGATTGAATCGCTCTTGGAGCCAGCCTCAAGTGGCCATTAGAGGAACTGCAGTTTTTGACACTTTGACATTGGCTTCCTTTTTCGGCTTCTGAGGTCGCTGCTTTGTCTGCAGCTTGGTAGGCGTCTCACTTAGGTGTCCATCATCCGCCATCCCCTCGTCCTCCTGATGACAGAGTCATAAGAGCTCTTTAGAACTTTAGATGATGATTATGATGCATATAAAACATACAAATATTTGTTTTTGTTTGTTTTTCAGAAATGCACTATGTATTTTTCCTCTGGCAACTGGACTGTAATAAATGCATTGATAGATAGATACATAGATACATACAAGATAGATAGATAGATAGATAGATAGATAGATAGATAGATAGATAGATAGAATAGTCCATTGTGTTGGGGAGACACAGCAGGTTAAAACATTTTTCATGCACTGGTCAATTTCAAGATTTTGGGATATTTTACTTTCATGAGATGTCCTCTGTCAGACTAGTGGAGAGAAAATACACACCCAAGTGTTTATTTTAGTTCAGATTTCTGCTCTGGAAATTTATGCAAAAAACCATATTTGATTAGATAATACCTCATTTGAATATGAAAAGATAAAGTTTCAGAAAACTTGCAACACAAAAAATAATTGCCTCAATGTCAATAAGTTTCTTCAGGATATCTTTTTGTTCACTTTTTTTTACCCAGTGCAACTATAGTGTTTTATTTTTGGTCTAAAATGTATGGAATTTTACAATGCATATCTTAAAGGCCATTTTCTCAAAATGATTTTTATCTCGTACTCTGAGCCAAAAATCTCCACTTCAGTGGCGCTCACACACACCAGACTTTTCAGTTTTATTCCCATCTATATTCTGAAAGTTTTTAAAGAGGTGTTGGCTCATGTATCATTCATAGCCTGATTTATCATTCTATTCATAAAAAAACATGGCAAAAAATTATTCTTTTATGGCTATTGACAATATTTTGTGATTTATGGAGTGATTTAAAGATCTAAAATTCCATCTGTAAAAGCCTTTGACTCTAATACTCACGTATTTAATTACATCATGCATCATTTGCGTATTTAAACTTACAATTTCAGAAAACTTTTAATACAAAAAAGAATTTTCTCAATGGAATTAATCATCTGGGGAAGTTTCATGGTGATATCTATTAGATAAAAGTTTTACCCTTTTCACCTTCAATTCAGACATTCACTTATTTTTATAAGTTAAACTGATTTACTTTTATGAAATTTTTTTTATTTAATCCTGGTATGACCTCTCCGTACAAAAGTACTGGACTTTTTTTTTTAATGTGCTTCAATAAAACAGCTCATTAAAAAGCTGACGACTAATGGAAACCTTT
This sequence comes from Plectropomus leopardus, assembly GCF_008729295.1. Taxonomy (NCBI): domain Eukaryota; kingdom Metazoa; phylum Chordata; class Actinopteri; order Perciformes; family Serranidae; genus Plectropomus; species Plectropomus leopardus. Next base: position 28,369,292 of record NC_056472.1, on the reverse strand, counting down.
AAACAATGTGAAACACAAAGACTTTCTCACCACAGAAACAACAGCACTGGTTATTGCTTTAAATGATAAAAATGCTTCAAACTTTTATCTGTTTTTGATATTTTCTTGACAAAATATTCTCTTGCAATTCTGTGTTTAATAGCAGCGCTCTTTCAGTGGGAATTGAATAGTCATGCTGTTATACAGTAACACTGCAGAACCTCGTAGGAGGACTGAGATAAACGGTCGAGGGTGAAAAGTGAAGTGAATTTTGACACCAGAAACCACAGTTTGCTTCCTGTTTCCCACTGGAAGTCGACACTGGTTACAGTTCAGATGTCAAATTTCATAATTAACTCCTCACTTGTATTTTGTCACTGTAAGTGAGAGGGAAACAGGACAATGTTGACAAAGGAGGCTCAGCGTAATTGGCGCACAGTCAGGAATATGACTACTTTCATCTTTTCTTTTCTTTTCCTTTCAGAGTCTATATGGAACGCCGCGTCTTTCTACCAGGAGTCGTCCTACCTCTACTTTCCCACCCTACAGGCCGAGCTCGCCTCTGATATCTCCTTCTACTTCAAGACTAGCGCTCCTTCAGGAGTGTTTCTGGAGAACCAGGGCCTTAAGGATTTCATCAGAGTGGAGCTCAGCTGTGAGTCAACGTTCAGACGCAGAGAAGTAGAAGTACATGACAAGGACATGCACACAGAATGCCAAAAAAAAAAAAGAATAGCCATACATAAGCGCACCCGCCAAAACTGTCAACGTTTTTTTCCTTTTTTTTTTTTCACTTTTCTGAAATGGAAGTGTTAGCTGTACTGTAGTTGACAGTTTAATTTCCCCGAGAAGCAGGCTGTCAGGTCTGCACAGCGTGATGTAATCCTAATGACACAGTCAACAGCTATGTCATGCTGTCACAGGAGGCGTTAAAAGCATTTCCTTACTACCCATGTAGTGAAGTCGAAAACCTTAATGAACACACCAGATGGATGGAGATTACCTCGTAGATTCACTGGAGGGAAAAGGAGATAAAATGCTGCAAATCAGATATATTGATGCAGAAGATTGACTCGTTTACACGAGCACAGATAAAGTAAATACAATGTAGTTTATAAGGTGCATTAAAGAATTCAGCGACATGATTTCGTACTTAGCAAACAGCATATCTAATAAGTACTTCTAGTCGTTGGAGCAGCAGTGGATTAGTTTATTTATTACAGGTGATAAAAAGATTTGAAATTGTTGATTACAGTGTGTTTTGTTGCACAAACCTGAGGGAGGAGTTCTCAGGATATTTGCAGCCTTTATGTATTACTGCAGCATCGGAGACGTTGTGAAATATTGACGAGCTGTCAGCTGAGCCCCCTCATAAATCTATTCAGGTCATCAAGTTTTCCCAGCAGCATTGTATCGCATTGCATCAGAAAGGGAGGATAGAGAGGAACATAAAAAACCTAATATCACATTCAGTCTGACCTGGCTGTCGTGTGTGTGTGTTTGTGTGTCGGTGTGTGCGTGTGTGCATGATTCCCTACTGGCCTCCCAGCTCCCTCAGTGGTGACTTTCTCCTTTGATGTGGGAAACGGTCCAGCGGTCCTGTCGGTGAAGTCCCACCTCCCTCTTAATGACAGACAGTGGCACTACGTGAGGGCAGAGCGCAATGTGAAGGAGGCCTCGCTGCAGGTTGACCAGCTCCCCCTCCGCTTCCTGGAGGCGCCGGCTGACGGACACCTCCGTTTACGGCTCAGCAGCCAGCTGTTCGTAGGTAGGCTTACTGTCAGACTGACTAAACCTCCAGCAGAGACAAAGGTTTATTTAAATCTGCACTGATTGATTTTTTTTGGAGGGTGTTGTACTGCAAGATGCTTACACAACATTGACATATTAAATAGGTTGCCGGGTTAATTATCTTTTCAGCTCTGCTTTTGTTCTCTACCAATGAGGGTGACCATCATTTCTGAGCTGGGAATGTTTGTCTTGTGTATACCGAAAATCATAACAAATGTTTCAGGTTTCAGTGATCAGGCGTGTTTTTAAATTATATTTTTATGCCTCCGCACCAGCAGCTGCAATAACAGGAAGCATTACATTTATCGGGTTGTTTGCCCGTCTGGCCCATTCTCATGAACCTGATATCTCAAGAACACCTTGTTTCCTCAAATTTGGCACAAACATACACTTAGTTTCAACTTTGAACTGATTCGATGTAGGTGAGCAAGCTCAAAGCTCACTTTGACCTTGTATTTGTCTTATCCTCCTGAATTTCTTCAAAATTGGCACAAACGTTCACTTGGACTTGGCAGTGAACTGATTACATTTTGGTGGACATAAGTCAAAGTCATTGTGAACCTGTCTGTTGTATTCTAGTAAATGCAATATCTAAAGTACGGTTTCAGCGAATTCTTTCAAATTTGGCACATTCACTTGGACTTACTTACTTGGAACAAAATTCGAAATTGGTGGTCAAAGTTCAAAGTCACTGCAACTTTGGGCCGGTCTCACTGTCATGAAAGCAGTATATCATAAAGGCCTTGAGGGAATTTCATCAAATTTGGCACAAACATTCACTTGGGTGATGAACTGATTAGATTTTGATGGTCTAAGCTCAAAGATCACTGTGACATAACAAAACATATTTTTGGCAATAACTCAAGAAGAAATTGGGTAAATATGACGAAATTTTACACAAATGTCTAATAGGGTAAATTGATGAAGTGATAATGTTTTTTTTTCCAAGAGGTCAAAGGTCAACTTCGCTGTGAAATCATAATATTATGCAAAAACACTTATCTGGCCATTATTTTAAAGCCATAACTCAGGAACAGAGGAGGAGACATTTGGTCAGATAGAGAATATTTTTGTATTGTTTCATCATTTCATTCAATTAGACATTTGTGTAAAATTTTGTCATAATTAGTGTGTGAATTCTTAAATTATGGTCAAAAATATGTTTAGTAAGGTCACTTTGACCTTCAGAATCTAATGAGTTTAGATTTAAGTCCAAGTGAAAGTTTATGCCAAATTTGATGAAATGTCTTCAAGGCATTCTTGTAATATCACACTCAGGAGAACTGGACAGAAAAAACAAAAGCATAATGTCTCCGGGCACTTCAGTCACTGGCAAAGAGGAATAAAAATGAGCTAAACGACAGCAAGAAGGGGTAAAACTGCAGTCAGCTGTTCTCCGTTGGTTTATCACGATTATCAACAACCTTCTAATTTTTCCACTTTTAATATAAAAAATATTATATTAACTGGTCCAGTTTTAAAAGAAAGTTTTAGATTATTCAAACCTGCCTTAATACACATTCACATGCCATATGTACTTATGAAAGAGTTATTGGTCACTGTAATCATTCCTCCTCTACGAACTGGCCTTGATCTTTTAGAAATACAGCTGAAGCTAACACGAGGTTTCTTCAGAAGTCTTATATACTCTTTGGCTGAGTTTTGAAAAGATTTTTTTTCACAGAGCAAGGACTTTGGCTTTTGTTACCCATCTTTCACAATGTAGTCACACTACAAAGGTATCTCTTCACAGCTCAAATGGAAAGGAGAAGCGATTACGGCCAACAATAACTGTCCTGAAAGAATACAAACCTGCCCTGTAAGCTACTGTGAAAAACTAATGTATTTTATTATTTTTTCATTATTGCTCTGGTTCAGAAGAACGGCTGCTCCCTTTCTCCTCTCACATTTCTCCAGCAGCCTTTCCCCCCTATGACATTTTAATGTGTCTCCTTAATAATACACCAGCCCTCTGGAGGGGACAGACCCCATTTTTAAAAAGTGTGTTTTTTTCACATGTTCTCCATTTTACTGTAGGCCTACAGTTCATACACTTAATGGGTCATTTATTTAAATCTGATGAATAATTTATCAGAGGAGTAAAATGACAAATGGAAGCAAGAATCCTTCGTTGATCTTAAAAAAAGAAAAAAAAGCTTGTCATTAAGTGAAGATTTAATTATTTTCAAAAGGAGGCACAAAGGTGTCATTTTACGACACACTCTCAGAAGAGAAAGTTAATATTAATATTTGATGATGTCCCTGCCATTTTGAAACAGATGACTGGTTTGGAAAAGTAGATGAGAAAAAATTACTAACGTTTTCTAAAAGTGGGATTTTAAAAAAGCTACCTGGTCAGTAAAAGCTTGTTTTAGACATATTATGTACAAGAACACATAAACGCTAATCTAAATTTATGTAATGCAACACCTTGATATAACCAAACAGGTTCAAATATAACATATTACTAGTTTCATTTCTGTTGTATTTTAGTCAAGACTTTCCAGTCACATCCTCAAAGGCACTATTTGACAGAAATGTGACTTGTTTATCACAAACATCTGAAACAAGGTTACAAGGTCAGTTTACTGTCATTCTGCAACACGGCGTTTGTTGAATGACAATGTATCGCAGTATACTGTGACACACAGTAGAATTTATTTAAGAGCTTCTTTCATCGACAAGTTTAATCTTAATATGTAATGTTTCTGTCGTATTACACTTGAAGGTTGCATTTAGCCCAAATTCTACACGTTGTCGGCCTGAACACATACAGACAGACAGGTTTTTATAACCAAGGATGAATGCAGTTCGAAGGCAGAAAACAGCTTATATGTAGTAATTCTGAGCATGTTCAGTAAAGCGACTTGATGGAAACAAGTAAAATACATTTTAAGAGGTACACTTCTATGTGGTACTTAATTCTTGTGAGGCAAGGTGAATTTTTTTAATTTATTTATTTATTTATTTATTTTGCAAGTAAAGTCTGCCAAGACCCCAAATTTATCTCCTACATAGTAGATATTATCTCCTACAAGCAGGATGTTATCTCCATTGTACAAGATATCTCCTAAGTATGAGACATTATTTCCTACGTACGTGATGTTATCTGCCATGAAAAGATATTACCTCCAATGTGTGGGATATGATCTCCCATGTTGGGATGTTGTCTCCTATGTTCAAGTTATTATCTCCTATGTATAAGACATTATTTCCTATATATAGGGTGTTTTCTCATATGTAATAGATATTATCCCCTATATATGAGATATTCTCTCCTACATACAGGATGTTATCACCTTTATGAATGATATTATGTCCTATGTATAAGAAATTATCTCCTACATATGGGCTGTTGTCTCCTACAACATGATATTATCTCCCACGAACAGAATGATATCTCTTGTCACATGATGTAATCTCTTACATTTAAATACAGTATTATCTCCTATGTACAGGATGTTATCTCCTACATACAGGATATTATATTTTACATAGAGGATATTACCTCATATGGATAGGATGTTATCTACTATGTTCAAGATATTATCTCCTCTGTTAGAGGATATTACCTCCAACAAATAGGATGTTATCGCTTAGGAGATAAACTTTTAAGCTTAATTAGGCTGATTTGAGCCTGAGAAAGCCGTTCAAAATGAAGAGCTTAGTGCACAAGCTCTTCATTCTGCACGGTTTTCTAATGAATTAAGCCTAAAAGTCTCGGCAATAACATCCAAGACAGAGGAGATGGCACCTCTTCTGTAGGAAGATAGGAGATAAACTTAGGTTTTGGCCAACATCCCTTGCAGTTTTAAAATTATTTTCTTTTTTCTCTTTGCCTTTTAGTGCTTCTGTAGGTTCTCCTCTTAATATTTTCAAAAGGGTTTTAGAGCACACCACAGTGTGTTTGACACCTGTCGGCTAAAGCTAGATGGATATGTGGAATTTCAGTGACCAGCTAGAAGCATTAATTGCATAAGCCCAGGCTGCACAAAGCTGGCTCTTTCAGGTATTGAGAAATAACTTGTGTGCGTCCCACACCATTAGCAGGCAGCATGGGGTAATCAGCATGAAGCACGTATAGCTCTATATATTTTATCGCTAGTGACATTAGCATGTGTGACGTCTTTGCTGTTTGCCAGCAGGGGTGAAGAAAACTCCCTCCCAACTGACTCTCCTGCAGGATATTTAAGTAAAGTCAGTTTCATTCAGGGACTGGTCATTATTTATCCGGGGGTGGGGATGTGTTTGGTTGTGACTTTGCTTTTGCTTCTTTTTTTTTTTCAGACCCTCACTTTTGATGAGGAAAACTTCCCGCGCAAAAAATAAAAATAAAAATAAAAAACAACGGAAATAATGGCAGAAATCTCAGGAAGAGCAACTGAGGAGAGATCCCTCTCCCTGGACGGTTAGACGTAGTATAGACAATCAGGATGATAAAAATTATAGAGACGACTAATCACAAGGAATGCAAACATATATAGAAAACGGATCGGGTCGTATTCATGCACCTCACAGGTGTTACCATTGATTGCTGTTTGTGCAATCAAAATACACCGCTAGACATATGTCAGACAAATTACAAAACTTATAATGAAGCCTAATTTAACAAGTGTGATTTATCAGCCTCGGGGGGTCATGAAAGGAAATTACGCCCACCTGTTTGTATGGGTATTTTTTTCTGAGATAAATTATAAACATAACAATGATGCATTTCCATCAAAAGTCATCAGTCTCCCACAACTGTGAAGCGTAAATTAGCAGCTGCCAGCATGTCACAAATATTTGTCTCCTAAGTGCATCTCATCAAGATTTCTCTTGCAAACCTGTCTAGTCCATTACACCGTATATTTAGTCTTAATGAGGTTTCACACGCTTAAGTGCCGTCAGAGTTGCCCTAGATGCAAACTGGAATTAAGTAAATGTTTGTCGTAAATCCTCATCAGCCTTAAAGGGGATCACTGTTATAAAATCATCAGAGAAGCTTCTAAGCGCAGCCAGCGAGCTTTAGATGTGACTAACGGCTGTTCTCGTCTCAGGAGGAACAGCGTCCCAGCAGAGGGGCTTCCTGGGCTGCATCAGGACTCTGACCGTCAACGGCGTGAGCTTTGATCTGGAGGAGAGGGCCAAGATGACGCCGGGGGTGACCTCTGGTTGTCCCGGCTACTGCAGCGGCTCCAGCAGCCTCTGCCATAACAGGGGGAGGTGCATCGAGAAGAGCAACGGCTACGTGTGCGACTGCTCCCAGTCCGCCTACGGAGGGACCACCTGTAACCAAGGTCACTGCAGATCCACAACAAAAGCCCTCACACTTAATGTCATTCTTTTAATAGGTTAATGTTGATTACAACAAATAAATAATCGATCATTGCCAAGGTTATTCCATTACGGCACATCAATAAAAATGCAAGTAATGCAAGAGGCAATTAATACTTGTCCTGGCTCCAGACTCCAAGAACATTTAAAATGCATTAGAGCAAATTATCTCCTGCAGTATGTGAGTACAAAACAGAGCACAGACACCAACACAACTGAAACCCAGCAGAGCAGCAGGCTGAGCAAACAGCCACATATACATTTGGTGAAGAGAAATGGTTTGAAGACGTATTCTGAGAGACAAGAGATGGAAATTTTTGGCTGCAAATGTGACAGACCACATTGCACTATTTACACTGTTTCCTCTGACTCAGTGTGTTCAAAATGAAAGAGGCACTCTTGCCAGGATACAGTTAATCCGACTGCTGTTCAAAGATATTTCTGCTTTATTACAACTTGGATCTTACCACAGTGAGCTGTGTTATTGTGGCGCCTATCAGATATGTCACCTGTAGGTTATAGACTCTCCCTTTGATCCATGTCTCTCTGGGAGTTAAACTTTCAGCAGTAAAATGCAGTCCTCAGATAAGTGCTTTCAGTTGTATGATAATATGATGGCAGATTTTCAAAGCTCTGAAGTTTTGACATAATGAAAGTACTCCACATTAAAAGCGAGGGTTATGATTAAACAATGAGCGCAGCCTCTTTGCAAAGCAAACTGTCACTTTTATTTCCTGCTGTTTATTTGGTGTATAAATATATTAGTATGTTACCCGGCAATAATATTCAGCAGTTGCCTAGAGATTATCAGTGTATGTGTCACAAGCAGAGAATGTGTTACTACTAAAGCAGTCTCATCAAAAAAATATGTTTTTGCAGCGATGTCAATCAAGGCAGTGATGCAATGGTGTCTTGGTATGTTGGCGCTCTGTGGCTTCCACCCTTCCACCCACTCACTTTTAACTCCAGGAGCAATGCTTTTCATTCGTAAGATATAAAAGTTGGGCTTTTTGACATCACAACACACAAAATATGCACAAACTTGCTTGTTAAGGGAGTTTTGTTGAGGTGGTATGAATGGGATTGATCGACAACACTTAGATCTCCTGTGGTGATGTCGCAGCTGATGGTTTGTTGTCAATATTATTTCTGAGTCTTCGTCTTTTTTTCCATGAAGTTTCATAATGTGCTCTGATGTGTAATTGTTGTAGTGTTTGTGCATGAATAACACTGATCTACCCATCCCTTTATATCCCTCCACCAAATCTATGGGTTACATCAAGACAGCTGGTGAGTTTATCCTTAAAGGGACAGTTCACCCAAAAGTCAAAACTCATATTTTTCCTCTCAGTCTAGATTATTTTGGTGTGAGTCTCCAAGTGTTAGCGATATTGACAGTAGAGATTTCTTCCTTCTCTCCAACATAATGTTACTAGATTACACTCCAGCAATGTCTCTTTCCAGAAATCATGACCTGGTTACTCAAGATTATTTTTGTATAACTACACTGTTTACATTTTATTAAAGCTTTTAATTATGCATATTTAAGGGTAGAACCACTTGAGAATCAGGCTTTCTGTAAGGCTTTGCTACAATCTGAGTCAGTTCCACCCCTCGCTCCTCCACAGCTCCAACCTCCTGTCCAAATGGTCAGGTCTGGCTCTGAAAAACAAGATTGCGGTTGCCAAAATGCCAAACTTGAGGCTTCAAAATGCAAGTCTGCAAACCAATGAGTGACATCACAGTGGCTATGTCCATTATTTTAACTACAGTTTATGGTCACATGTAGTTCCCTTATACTGGAGAGAAGACAGACATCTCTACAGCCGATATCTCCAACACTCAACTCACACAAAAACTATCTAGACTGATAAACAGCACTACAGTAAAGAGGAAAAGTATGTGTCTGATTTGGGGTTCAACTGTCCCTTTAAGACAACAACTTTTACCAGGACTTCATAGCAAAAGTCAGAAGTTTCCTGTGTGCGGAGAATACCACAAAATGCAATAACATGTCATTGCTTGCTCTGCAAGATGGAGACTAATGCGTATCTCTGGCTATTTTTAAGTAGGTATACAGAAAATCTACCTGCCCAGAGAGTTCTCAGGTAGCTTCACATACACACCACTACACCTCTGAAGACAGACATGCTTTCATTCTCACAGTGCCTTCCCTGTAGCCGTGCCCACTGGGCCCGAACTACATTTTTTACCCCACTTTTGATTAGGTTGTGTTTCTAGCTCGCGCTTTCATTTTTTGAGGTGTAATGAACATTGCTGCCTCTGGAGGCCGCGAGCTGAGTTTCAGTCTTTTAATCTTGTTTCAAAAAGAGTTGCAACACAGCTCCCGGCACTGAAACCTTTTTTTTTTTGTTCTTTGTGTCCCCGTGTGTGCAGAGGTGTCGGTGTCCTTCGACATGGAGTCCTCTGTGACCTACACTTTCCAGGAGCCTTTCTCAGTGATGCAGAACAGAAGCTCGCAGGCCTCCAGTGTTTCCACAGAGAGCAGCAGCCGAGCCAGAGAGGACATGGCCTTCAGCTTCGTCACCTCCCAGAGGCCGGCCATGCTGCTGACTGTCAGCACCTTCAGCCAGCAGTACATCGCTGTCATCCTGGCCAAAAACGGTACACGCAGGTTTTACATTAATAGCATGAGAGAAAAAAAACACCTGCCAGACAGTGATAACTTACAGCAATGACGTACACACGAATAAGTATTTATATATTCAGTGATTTCTATCTGTAGCTTTCATCACCAATGTGGAAAACATGGAACTGAGCCTACGCAGGCAGCCAGATAAATTTAGCAGCTGCATTGTTAGCAAACATGTCTTCCACATAGTTACACAAATCAGAGCAATGCAGCAAACAGATTCATTATGAAACATCGTATCTGCATCTCAGTATGAGAATTTTACAGGTGTTTGTTCACAGCCATTTTAAATCCTGTAAAATGTTACATGTTTTGAAGGTGTTTTTTTTTTCTTTTCTTGCTACATGGAATTGACAATTATGGAATCAAAACTATTTACAGTCACTCAGTAATTAAACCAGGTGTTTACTTACATGTTTAATCATTTAGATTTTTTGTAACACACTAGGAAATTAGTGGAAATCAGTGCGAATGATTATTTCACTATGCCTCTGTGCCATCGATAGCCATGGCTGGAGGCATTTTGTTTTCAGGTTGTTCATCTGTTTGTCCCATTCTCGTGAACGCCATATCTCAAACACACCTTGAGGAAATTTCCTCAAATTTGAAACAAATGTTCATTTGGACTCAGTGATGAACTGATCAGATTTTGGTGGTCAAAGATCAAGGTCAGTCTGTCCTTGCATCCATTGTATTCTCGTGAATGCGATATCTCCAGATCACCTTGCGGGAATTTCTTCAATTTTGACATAAACATTCACTTAGACTGAAAAATAAGCTATTTAGAATTGATCGAAACAGATGAATACAGAAGCAAACAACAATACCAACAATAGAAAACAGTGAACATAACAGAGAACAAATTGCAACACAAGAGAGGATGAAGTCGATTAAGGAATCATGCTCAGAACAATTGCATGCCAACCAGAAGAAGTGGATTTTTAGCAGAGGCTTACCAGAGTGGTCGATAAAAATGGATAAAATACAAGGATAAAAATGACGATGCAGTAACATTTTATATCCAAAAGATCAAAGGTCAACTTTACTGTTGCATCATAATGTTCTGCATAAAACACTCCTGTGGCCGTTACTCACCATCAGGAGTCAGGGAGAGAAGGGGAGACATTTGACCAGGTACTGAATTGGTGACTCTCATTTTTGGTGCCCACCTTGAAACTGAACTGATTATTTAGATCTCCTGTGCTGCTGGAGGAGAAGATGTGTGTGAAGCATCCATGTTTTCACAGACATGGATGTAAACTGTAAGACCAACAAGACTGGTGCACGGAGGCATACAATCGCACAGTGGTAATTCAAGTTCTTTATTTTCTTAAAGGTATTCTTTGCAGGAATTGTCAGGTGCTGTTTGCAAACATTCAAACATGACCCTGTCTTTCTACACTGCTTACACGTACACTGCAAGCTACTATTGTAGGAAGGTCGCATTTGCTAAAATGGAAGCTAACTAAGCTGACTGCTGGCACCAAACTGTCCAACAAAAAACAGGCTAACTCCCTGTCGCGCTTCATCCCAGGGAGATTGAAAGCCAACCCCAGATTCATTCTCATTTTGAAACAAACTTTGTTCGCGCTTTGGGTTGAAAGGGGGAAAACTTTCAGGGGTCCAGCTGCGAGAGGGTCCTATAGCCATGTCCAACAGAAATATAAGCAATAATAACCAGATTTTATTTTCAACTTAATCGTCTCAGTCTGCTGTGTCCTGAGTCTTTCAGACTTTTGGGAAGACTGGACTAAGTGTCTGTTTAGACTCATTTATGTCGCCTTCATTAGTGTGTCTGTTTTGTTTTCATTTGGTCTGTTTATTATTTAGAAGATTGCATTTTCTTGTTTTGGGGGTTTAATTTTACTGTGTTTTCTTCTCCTATCTTCCTGTGCTGCCTTTCTTTCATTTGCCCAGTTACGCCTTTCCTGCATCGTTAGTCTCCCCTCACCTGAGCTCCTCCGCCGCTTATCTCCACCGGCACTTCATCCCCTCGTCAGTCTAGTTTGTATTATGCCCTGGTTTTCGGTTCAGCCTTTGTTGGATCCTTGATTTGGTCGTGTGACGTTCAGTTGCTGTTTACTTGAAATATTAAGTGATCTTTTGATCTCCTGTTGCCTGTAGTCCACCTGCTCTGCATCTCATGACAAAAATATCCCCCACTGATTATTAAAGCAGCAAAATAATTATTGTACAGAGTTATTATCTTTAGTAAAATGTAGCCTGTTTCGTGATGAATACCTTTCCTTTCTATGCCAGGAGCTGCGAATGAATCAGGATCAAAGAAAAATGAGGGAGCTCAAGAGGGCCAAATATTAAGTGCAAATGTTGCAACTTTGGTTGCCTTTGACCTGCAAATTTCTGCCAGTAGCTGTCTTAGTGGTGCTGTTGTTTGAGGGGACAAAGAGCCAGAAAGTCCAAAATATAATGAAGCTTTTGAAGGTTATTTGTGGTGTGTCATCAGCACTGGTTTAATTTGACCTCCGCAGTGTGACTGCAGAAGGCTTCACAGCAGAGACATGCTTTGAAGGGAGATATGAGACGGGGCTTAATGGTAGAAATGTGTTTTTGGTATAAAAAGTCACACCTTATGCATTTATTTAACATGTCTGATGACAGAGCTCAAAAATACCCCTTTTTCACCAAAATTTGCACATATATGGAAGTAAAATAGTCTTTAGACTATTTTCCCATAGCTATATATGTATATGTACATACATATACATATATAGCGCTATATATATATATATGGTTTGCCTTTTTCGTGCAGTGAGGAGGGGAAAAAATGAACTGGGGGGAGGGCATACGCTCAGCACACCTGTGTTCTCTTTCTGAACCGCTTTTCCAGATTATCAGGGAAAATCCCTGCATTTATAGGCTGACACAATTGCGTTACCATGGTTGCCAAATCATTTTTGCATAATTACATAGATCTGGGAGATTGCCTCCTTGACAGTGGCCTGTTCCACTTTACGAATGCACCACCAACGAGATACACTCACTCTGAAATCATCTTTTTTTCCTTTTTTTTTTTTTCAGAGAAAAATGGAATCCACTCAAATGAAAAGGGATTCAATCACAATCTCATTGCATTCCAGCTACCATTGTAGTTTTTTTCTTACCTCCAGAAAGAACAGATTGGCGGGGCATGTGCAGATGCGCCTGTCAAAATGTTGTGAGAAATAGGGTGGGGGTGAGGGTCAGGCAGGCTTATAGTTAGAGGTAGAGCAGCCCCTTGAAAGTTGAATCATCAGTCGACTGAGATTGCTTCAAGTTGAGCAGTCGTTTTTTCTTTGCAGTGTACTTCTGGAGACGTTTTGGTCCAAACATTTTGCTACAGAGTGAGTGCTCTTGACTTTCACTCTATTCTTTAAAGCTGCAGACATGCAGGCAGCGGCACAGAGACAGAGAAAGACGGCACCGCAGGGTGAAGAGGTGGCGAATGTACTCAAATTTAATAGGATACAGTCTGTGGCTTTTGTTTGGTATCTGCAGACATTTTGTATTTGTGATCCATTCTTAGCGCCGTTAGCTTGTTTACTATATAACGTAAACCGCTGTCACACTGAACTCCAATCAGACTTTGAAACTTTCTTTGGAAAAAAAAGCGAATCGTTGAATATCTGTATTCATGTATGTATTCGACTGGCATAATTCTGAGTCGGTACAGCCCTAGTTAGGGCAGTCTCAGGACATCTGAACAACCTGAAAACCTCAAAAACAAATTTCTGTGAAATCTTATATCCGTTTGCATGTTGAAAGGTGTTGAGCGGAACAAAAAACAAAGATGAAGCTGACAGTGAGCAGGCAGCTAATGTGCATCATACTGCCGCTCCAGCTGCCAGCATGAATATAATACCAGAGCCGCCCCCACAACTTTGTGCAAAGTGATTACAGGCTAATGAATAGTTTTAACCTCCGCAGCTCATCTCCTCCTCTGCATCTTTCTTCACTGGGAGTGTTAGAGTCCAGTACATTAAACCACACCATATGCACAATAAAAGTCCTTTTATATCGAAAGAAAAATATTTAAAAGACTTTAGACAGTAAACAAAACAATGAATGAATGGATAAAAACAAAAGACCCAACTGGGCTTGGACTAAACTGTTTCACTTTAAGCCTGGAGAAAATTTCAGAAAAAGGTCCTCACTTGGTACAGAATATTTCCCTGCTGTCAACGGCGTATCTCAGCGTTTTTCAGCTCCTGCCACAAGAAAGGCCTCAAAGCTTTAAGCTGACAGCCTTTAAGCTGTATCCAAACTTTGGAGAATCATATTGAGTGACAGTGCAGTTGTTAGTCTGAGTCGGTGTCAGTGTCCTAAGACACTCTTTTGTGTTAAATCAGAACTCCCATGTTCCTCGGCTCTCTGTAAACACTGAAGGGCAGAGGAGACACTTCATCCACAGTGACCTTCATCTATAGGAGCACTCTCAGGATTTGAAATGAATCACTACACAAAGCCCTTCACCTACAGACCGGGAATTGTAATATTGACCCAGCTCCACTTGACAATGCATAGCTATCTGACTCTTAGATCTGGCAGCGATTGTGTGTGTGTGGGAGGAACACTGAGCACATATTGACTTGTTCTGTGTGGGAGCGAAGAGCTATGAGATAAATATTTGTATATCTCAAAAGGCAATTGAAGAAGTTGAGATATAGCGCTCTATTTATATATGAGAAGCCGCGTCATTTCGGTAAAGAGGTGTATTCTCTTCTCCCATTTGCCATTATAATGCAATGTTCACACACTTAGAGCCTAAGTATGGCTCTCACGCCAGTGGACCGAACTTTGGTCTGTGGCTTTTAAAATTGAATTTGGCACGATCGTGTATCAGCGATCATAAAGTGTTCAAATAGGGATTTCTACAGAGGTCAGTTTAAAAGAGCAAGCACTACATGTGTCTTCATGCTTTGTGTCCAGGGAGTCTGCAGATCTGGTATCACCTTCAGACAGACAGGAGTCCAGATGTGTTCACCCCCGTCATCTCGAACTTGGCAGATGGACGACTCCATCGAATCCGAATCCACCGAGTGGGGAAAAACCTCTACGTACAGGTGGGAAGTTGGAAGCCTCCGAAAGGTCATGGAGGGAATTTTTACATTTTTTTGCTTTCCTTTGCATTAGGTTTTGTGCTCCCTGACAGCTTTTTGCATTCCTTTGTCAGGGCTCAACACTAAGGATTGCACAGGGCAAATAAACGGCACGTCGGGCAAGTAAATAATCAAAAACATGTACGTTAGGTTAATGCTCCTGTAGGTGCTCCTGACCAAGGCACCGGCTCACTGCTCTGTGAGTGAGTTGAATATAGAGGACAATTTCACTGTACAATGTACATTTTATTTTAATTTACTTTTTATCTAACCAGGTTGTTCCCATTAAGATTAAGCATCTCTTTTTTTAAGGGAGACCTGGCCAAGACAGTCAGCAGTGAAAATACAAAGTTGCAGACACAGACACAAAGGGAGACAAAATACACATGACAATAAAGAATTCTTCTTCTTCTTCTTTTTCTTCTAAATCCAGCAACCCACTTACCCAAGTCAGGCAAGTGGTAAAAAAAATGTAACCTTTTTTTTTCCATAGCTGAAGATGAAAGTAGCTCAGGAGTGAGCATCTCACTTCATTCTTGTCTCTGTTGAGAGTTGCACATGTGCAGTACAAATTAGTGTTTTATTTGATAACTACTAAATAAAACATTTTGCATAGGTGCAATTAAAATTTTAATTCAGGTGAATAGATTTGTGACCCACTTGCATCAACATCAACACAACATTGAACCCTGCTTGCATAATAATAATAATAATAATAATAAATAAATAATAATCAGAAAATAATTCCTTCAGTGCTTTATTAACTGAGTGTTACAAACTTTAACAAAAAAGTGAGATGAAATGAATAAAGTTCAGCAAAATACATTAACACTTGTGAGTATATAGTATATATACCATATATGTGTGTGTATAAATTTGTTTTATTGCGTGCATATGATGTCCTTTTAACTTTTTGTTCAGCAGATGGAATTTTCTCTGTGTGTAAATACAGTATTTTGCATAAGCAGGGATGACAGTCTCACACTCTCATGTCCGAAGATGACACCACAGTGAGCTCCATTTGTTGATGAGGCTGTTAGATGTGGTTGAAAGCTCAGTAAACAACTAGGACATGGAGCTTGAGTAAATATTATTTTTTCAATCTCAAAGACAGATTATGGCTGCATTTGAATTCTGCTGCTGTGAGCATCTTTGTAAACAATAACATAAAGATATGTTCAATTACCACAGTGTAAAATAATAGAAAGTTATATTCCAGGATTACAACCCAACAAACAAACAAACACTGTGCAACACATATTAATGAATCTAACTCTATGCAATGACACAATTTATCATGTCAGTCAGGAACAACAATTGAATTTTCTCGCTGCTATCCAAACACTTGACAGTAGATAATAAAATTAATTCCCCACTGCAGTGAAATCTATTCATAGCGAGGTCATCAGCGGGCCTTTTATAAATGACAGCACACGTAATCAGAATCCTGCAGTGTTTTATTGCAGATCATCAAGTTAAGTGATGCGACTGAGTCAGCGTGGCGGTGCAGAAGTGAAAGGTCTGAATCACTTCAAAGCTAACTGTAGGCAGATAATGGTTTTGTATGAACCTGTAGGAGAAGACAACGCTCGATCTATAATGTATTGAAATGTGCTGCTGCGGCTGCTGGTGTTACCTCGGTTTAGATTTCTTGTAATTGCCTTGTTATTTGATTTCTCTCCACTCAACCAGATCGACCAGGACATCCACAGAAAGTACACACTGTCATCTGATGCAGAGCTGATCTTAATCAGATCCCTGACATTGGGCAAAGTCACCAGTAAGTCCTCCCACCATGTTAGGGAAAATTGCTGAAAAACTCCCACATCAGCTCTGATTTTATTACTCGGAAATTACTGTAGAAAAATGTTTAAATCTTGCCTTCAGCAAGACATATTTTCACCTATTGACTGTATCTCTGCAGGGAGGGAGACCCTCAATGAGGAAGTGATGCAAGCAGCTCTTAAAGGCTTCATCGGCTGCCTTTCCTCGGTCCAGTTCAATCACGTTGCACCGCTGAAGGCCGCGCTGACGAATCGAGGAAGCTCACTGGTCACCATCCGCGGTCCACTGGTCCAGTCAAATTGTGGAGCACTGGCGGAGTCCACCTCGCACACACTGCAGGGTAAAACACTCACAAAGTCTGCTGTTTCACTCGCCCACGCACACCGCCATGAAATAGTCATTTTTATTTCCAGGTTACATGCTGAGTACCAAATGCACTGGCAGCTGTTTGATGCGCAAACATGTGAATGTTTTATACATATATATTTGGGGAAAAAGCAATTAGCAACTTTGCAAGAAATGATAGGAAAATTGCAAAAAAAAGGAAGAAGTAAAAGGTTACAAGAACTACTAGCAAATTAGCTGTTGGGAGATAATTAGATATGATCAAAAACAAGGAAAAAATGTCTATAAAAATATATTTATAATTAAAAGACATATAAAATTATGTCAGAAAAGAACATTTTGTGTTATTTTTTGTTAAATTGCTCATTGCCTTCTTTCCGTGTTTTTGAAAACAATCAAGCCAATATGCTTAGGTTTCAAAGGGTTAATCTGATCAGTTTAGTGTTTGTTTAAATTCCCCAAATTAAAAAAACAATTAAAAAAAAAGAAAGCCTGCAAACTCAAGGGTAAAAGGCAACTATTCTCAAAATGTCTCCCTGCGCCACTAATAAATCAGTTGGTAACAAAGACTGTTGATAATTAATTAATCTGTCCAGTTATTTATTCAGAAACATTTCTGGCTTCAGCCTCTTAATTGTGGGGATTTGCTGCTTTTCTTTGTGTCATTGTGCATCACATATCTGAATGATTGACTAACAAAACAAGTTTTTGAAGGGAAATTATGGAGGGCGATTTTCACTCTAACTGACATTCCATACACTCAAGGAATAATTAAAAAATAACTGACACATTAATCAACCATAAAATAAGAGAGTTGCAGCCTTAATTAGTTTCTCTTTTGGCCTGTACCAAGAAGTCTTTGCTGTTTCTCAGCTGAGGAGAACGATGTTTAGTTTTACATGTCGTGCTGTCACGAGCACGAGCCTGTCGTCCCTGAGTAGATGCACACTTCCGATGATACGGTGCTATATTGTTCCAGCAGTTCCCACCATTAACAGTAGTTGCCATAAAATTTCATCCTGATGTCCATGCCATCAAAGTAGAAGTGGAAGACGATATTTTATGAATCTAAAAAGCATCTCCAAAACCGTCCCCGATTTTTTGCTCTTTCTCAGCCTGCTTAGTCTGTCCACATTATTGATCAGCTCCCGCTACAGCAAGTCTCTCCCTAAGTTTAGCTTGAGCAAAGAGGAGAAACTGATGAAATTTGAACATTTTAAATGTTTTTATATCATATATTTTATGACAGGAACCTTTAGCATGTGCCGTTCAAAATTTAAATAAAAGGTTCAGGTAGGCTGGAAGTTATGGTAAAACTGTTACTGTTACCCACCTTTGGTCAAGTCAAGTAAAATCAATTTTATTTATAAAACTCATTATCACAAATCACAATTTGCCTCAGAAGGCTTTACAGCATACGACATCCCTCTGTCCTTCGACCCTCACATTGACTAAGAACCCCCACCACCACCACCACCTCAAGGTCAACAGCACCATCACCTTCCTGCGCCCATGCTTACCATGGATGCATAAAGAAAAGTGGATAAACAAATGGGTGTAAAATTACCAAGATGGCACCACTGGACCCATAGAGCGAGCACGGCTTCGACTTCACAGGTCAAGCAGCTAACTTCGTGTTTATCCCTCTAATAACATGAATGGGATTAAATTCATGTAATTGTGTTCTAGACTTTGTAAATTTTATTGGACAAAATGGATCTGGGGTTGTGACACTCAAAAAATATATCCACGAATTTGCCGACATCTTGTTCACAATGTTAGTTTGTGCTGAAAACATTATTATGTGATGGACCCAGAGGTTGTAGTTACATGGTTTGGCCATAATGTCAAATTGGCTTCAAAGTCTGGTACACGTTCTGCCGATGCCTTCAGCACATAGGTGTTTTTTTTTTTTTTTACATAAAACAAGGTTGAGGTGTTTTGGACAGGAGTCACAGTGTTCGTCTGTGTCAGAATCTTGTAGAAATGATCCGATTTATTTAGAAAAGGTCGACTCTCCTGAGCAGCTTGGCTTTAGGCAACATGATGCACTGTTATAGTCTATCCTGCTTAAAAGTGATTAGTTTTGCGCTACCAGCAAACCCGAGTGAAGCCTCAAAAATAGCTGCTGACCCACTAACATCTTCGTGCCGCGGGCCTCAGGCTTCCTGAAGATGAACAAATCAACTCAGAGCAGAACTATCAGTCTTAATTGGCTTCCTGTTGAACTGCTACAGTTTGTAGCTTGCAACTGGTGAATTTAATCACGGTCTGTCGAAACCAGACACATTCCAGCTGTGTGTTTCACTCGTCTCTGACAGAACAGATGCATTTCAATTTTTACAAAAGAAGCTGTCTACACTAGCACACAAATGTCTTTTCACTCTCAAATATATGTTTTTTTTCCCCAATTATTTTTATGCATATTTGTTTTGAGTGAACGACGGCTCTGTGATGGAGCACACAATTACGGAGCGAGCTTTTGAATAAGGTTCAGCAGCTAATGTTTTAACATAAAGTATGGAGTCTTTATCGCAGCTTACAGAGGTGTTGATGCTGATGGTATGGAAACGTTCTGGGCTAACACCATATAGCCACAACATATATATAGATACATACGATAGATGAATACATGTCAGATGTTCTAATCGTCCCGTCTGCTGAGGCACCAGATTGAGCTCAGAGTTGGCCAATTTTACAGAGATTCTCTCGTTCGCAGCATAATGAAAATGTTGTCATCATCTTGGCAGTTACATGAAACAGCTCATCTTGTGGAGCTATAACATGCAATGAAACCAACAGTCACCTTTTCAGGGCTCGTTCACTCATCATACTCAGTTCAGTGTGACACTTGTTACTTTCAGAAGCAAATGTAGCTCAAATGCAACACTTCTGCGCACGTAATGAGTCGTAAAACCCAGAAATGAGTTAGCATTTCAGCAAAAAAGTGTGTTGAGTAAATAAATAAATTAATTAATAGGTTTTTTAGAATGGGTTTTTGGTTAGAAGCCTAAAATAAAGTCTGTGATTAACACAGGCTCCGGACATTTTTAGTTTTAGATTTAAAATACATCGGAAATAGCCTCTTGTGAGCTTTAAAGCTTTGAGGTGTCTTAAAAAAGATGGATGGGGCTAAATGAGACTACAGAACATCATCATGCCGCGCCAAACATTTTACAGCCTTGTTGTGGTGGTCATGTGACCGTTGTTTAGTTCGTTTATAACCTAACATTAGCTGTTTTACTTTTGGCAATCACTTTTAGGCTTCAAAATCCTAAAAGTAGTGTTCATTTGCGAAGATTATCTTTCTGGAAAAAAAAAACATGTAAGCATCATAAACATTTGTTTACCACAGAGCTTATTTTCTGCAGTGATCCAAAATCTAAGGGAAAAATCTCATAGGCTTTTCGACGAGGGAACCAGGGCGAAGCATTTTCACATGAAGTTCCAAATCCAATATAAAAACGGTCATGTTAGAATTCATGTGTTTTTGTTAAACATCTATCGGCGCTTGAGTAAAGGAGCAAGTGTAGCAAATTCGTCTCCATTATTCAATCAGGGGGAGCAAAGTTGTGGTTTTTGCAACCCCACCTTTTCCCTTTAAAAAATAAAGTTATTATACAGTCCCTGTAATTAGGTGATCATATTTAAGCAGCCTATATAAATGATAACTTTAGTATTTTCAGTGGACAAAAACAAATTAATATAATCAAAATACACACTTTTGGACCATCCTTTGAGTTAGTTCAGTCCAACATATTGCTGATCACACAGGTGATTGATCGATCGGTCGGGCCAGACGTTCAGCACAGTGAGAGGCATACAAACAGAACTGAGCTTTTCCTCACAGCACCAAAGTGTTTGAATTAACAATCAATAAGTCAAATGTTCAGCAGTGAAAATTGACTTATTAAGATGTCAACAGACTACTTAAAGTTTCAGTTTAACTCTTTGACTTCTTGATTCTTTGTATATATGAGGACGTGTTGCTCCGTGTCTCTTCTCTCATCCGGCTGCTCTGCGCTGTGCTTTCATTTTAATCAGGAGCAGATTTAGTGAAATGGGGTTCCTTTATGGCGTGCAACCTCCTACCATTTTAGGTAACATAACAAGTTAAATTTCAAATATTAAATAGGCTTTTTTGTTCTATTCATTTCCTGTCCTGATCCACACAGTTAAATTGTTCTTGACACATTTTGGTTGTCATAACACCCTCAATTTAACTAATCTAGACTGGTGCCGGCGGAGTAGAAATGCAGGAGATTTGTTTTAAAATGATTTGGTTTTTCCACGTCATACGCCACTTCACAGGCGCAGATCACTCATCCGATGAAACTACACAAGGCTGCTGTAGCTGTCGCTGCCCCAGTCACCAACCAGTAGAGCCTGACTGCCAGACGCTTTCTGACTGGGACAGCTTGTTGTTTTTGCCTTGACAGACTTGTGAGAGATACTGGAGTGTAGCCCTGAACATCCTGAAGTTTTAGAGGAATTGTTACTCCTTGAAACCTTCCTGATTCCTCTCTCGACCGCACCTCTCTGTCTCCATAGAACCACCAGCAGTAGCTGATTATATCATCTTCTCACCCTCATCCCATTGTTCTAACTGGGGTAGTGTTATTGTATATCAGGGTATGAAGAAATCCCGTCTGTAGGTCATTGTTGGAATGATTCTGTTTAAATCTATCGAAAATATGAACAATAATAACAAGAGCAGTCTTTCTTTTTGCAGTAGAAAACTAAGGCTTCTGTCTTCCCCGTCATCACGTTATTACCTTACCTTAACTTACCTTACCTTAACTTACCTTAACTTACCTTAACTTACCTTACCTTACGATCAGTGCAAAAGTGGAATTTCACCATAATTAGGCCGGTATTTCCCCATAATGGCAGCAGGAGATCGCTGTTTGCATGATCCTTTACATATCGATCTGACATAAAAAACACAATAGCTAGTATATATCCATCTAAAATAAAATCCATGATGGATAGAACATTCAGACTTAAGGCCTTCCCATTGTTGCATACACTCATATTGACATCATTGCGCTGTGTTACCTGCAGCAATGCACTGTGACACCAGAGGAATGAGTAATGAATCCGTCACGGCTTTACACTCTGCTCATAAAAATAAGCACATCATTTCAAAACTAAATAATGTACATAGTTCACATAACATTGTTCAGAAATATTTTCTTTATATTTCCACATTGAAAAATCTTTTGGATCAATACATTTTGTTTTCTATTTTGTAAAATCTGATTTTAAAAAAACATCAGATTTTTGTATTATTTCGTCAATGACACGATTTCAATGCTTTTTATCAATTGTCATGGTTTGCTGTCTTACATAACTGTCAGGTTGTACAGATTTTGAGGATATGAAACATTTGAAGATACTCCACGAAATGACATCGCAGTAAGCTAAAATACCAATGTAAACACTGACAGACCATTTCTATTGCAGAGTTCAAAGGGTTGAATAAGAGTTTGAATGGAGGACTTTGACCTAAAAGAATATTTTTACTCTGTGATGTTGCTGCTTTTACTTAGATAAAAGATGTGTATTTCCTCCTCACTGGCATCGGCTAAAACTTCATTATGAACACCGTCCTCCTGACCACGGTTTAATGCAGGTCAGACTCGTCTTCCAGTGTCTCTTTTAGTTATGGAAACTTAAGTCGATTATTATGAGATGAAATAGTGTAGATGAAATTTAAAAGTCATTTGACCAACCAGAGAGATATATAGAGAACACAAACAATATATTTGGGCTCATACAGGGAGAAGGAGACAAGTGAAACTACATTTAATTTGGTTATCGTATTAAATAATTCAGTGTTATTCTGAAGCTCAGCAGTGAAGTGTAAGAAACAACACTTCGCAGGTAAGGGTGACAGATATCAAAGATCTTGACATCCTACATTAAAGTCATGTTAATTTTTCTATGTTTGCTTTTTCAGACCAAACTGTAACGGCAAATAAAGACAAAGAGCAGCGTGGAAACGGCACCCAGAAGGATTTGGCTGTAATAGCAGGTCTGTTTTTTTCTGTCTTTTCTGCTGGTTTATTTTTCTTTGCTTAATTGAAAATGAGTCCCAGCTGTTTGTTATTTGTCATTCTCTCCATTCGCCTCCGTCTTAATTCTTTTTTTTTCCTGGTCTCTTGATAACTCAGTCTTAGCTGAAGCTCATTTTCATTACTGCCACTCACGCAGTTTTGTCTGAAATTAAATTAAAGTCGATGATGATGATGGATTTCTATGTGCTTCCTTACAGGGAATACTTTTGCTTTGCATTTTAAGTCTATTTACCTATTGTTGTTGATGATAGAAATGCCCCAAGCTGATCTGTTAGATCATTATAAGACCAATTAAATAATTTTAAGGAGTGGCTAAGCATTTTGGGGAAAGAACTTTAGATCTAATCCCAAATACAGTAGGATATAGGAGACGGGATAATAGCTTTCTGGGGAAGTTTGAAGTGGAAAAGAGGAGCTTCAGGCTAACAGAAGAAGTGATGTCTGTGCCAGATTTAGTTTGGACTTAAGCATGAGTCCAGAAGAGGCTTACCACTGCACGCAACCAAATAAATAGCTTGAATGTTAGCTTGTCAAAGGAATACTTCACCCACAGAGTGATCGTTTGTATATCAGTGGACCCATCGTTAAGCCCCAGCCCTTTTATGATGGTCCATTAAGCTGTCAAAGCGAGTGTGGAGCCCACACCGCCAAACTGCAATCCCTAAAGAAGTATTATCAAATTTCAGTCAGGAACACTTTACTCAAAGAAACTTTATATTCATTTGCAGTATGACATTTGGAGATTTCACTCTGTTCTGGGATCGCTCTGCCCTTCCCTTCCTGGGCAGTAAACCTTAGGTGGAGAGATCACACCTCACTGCCCTTCCACGCACCAACGTGGAAAGCCTAAGGTTGAGAGAGCACAATTATCTGCCCTCAACTTGCCAACGTAGAAAGCTGAAGGTGGAGAGAGCAAACAGAGAGCAGGGACAACACTTGTATCAGTCTTGCGCGTGGAAGAGTAGGGTGCCTGGGCAAGCATGTGTGTTTGAACTCTGATTAGTGCAATGAACAAGCTGTTTATGTCTACAAAAGTAATGTTTTAGCAAATATGCATGTGTGTGGAAAGTACTGGGCATACAACTGGATTAGTGAGACGTGGTTTAAGCTGTACGAGTTGTTTTGATATAGTTTGCTTTTGTTAAACATGAAACCTATGGCAAATGTTCACCTTTTTTTGATTCTTTGTCCACCGTGGAGGCATGTGAGAAAAAGAAAGTTTTGTTCACTAACTCAAGGCAACACATTGTGAGTAATTTATATACAAATGATAATATTGTGGGTGAAGAAGAGATGGTGTCTGCTGTTTTAAAAAGCATCAGTGAAATGACAATGAAAGTGATTAGACATAGTATAGGGTTTTTACAAATTTAACACTATGTTTTAGAAACATGCTGATTCTCTCTGAGACTTAGATGAGGTGATTGACAACACTGGAGCCAGGAGATAGTTTAGCATAAAGACTGGAGGCAGGAAAAACAACAAGCCTTGCTATGCCCAAAGGTAACATCCCACCTTGCAGCACTGAGCTCTAAAGCTTAATAACTTACAAGTTCCATCTTGTTTGTTTAATTCCAAAAACTGAAGTGTATGGGGGGTTATGTGTTGCCTGGCAACTAGCGGAGACTCCAGGAGGTTAATAATCCCAGTTATTGATACTGTAGAGACTTAAGACTGGTATCAATCCTCTAATCTAACTCTTCAAAAGAAAGGGAGCAAGCGTGTTTTCCAAAATGTCAAACTTCTCCTTTAGGATTGAGGATTAGATGAAGGCATTTTTTTAATTCATAAAATTCAGCTCCGTGAAGCCTGACGAATGCCTGGACCTTTTATTATAGAAACATGAACTTCAGTTTAAAACTGCAGAATCATATGGAACCTAATCAGCTTCATTGTGTTATCTTCAAAGTCTGTGTTGTGCATTATTCTGTGCACCATATTTTGAAATGCTAAATTATGTAGTTTAGCATGAAAACTGTAAACAGCTTTATCAAATGAGGGAATGCATAAATACATAAATACTTGATGGTCCTTTCTTGTTTAGATTATACAGAAAGCAATTAGATATTTGAAACTTACACAGAATTAATTCTTTCGAGTGTTGTTTGAAAAATGATTCCTTTCTCCTTTTTTTTTACTGTAATTATACAAATATAATGATTTTCCTGCAGTAAATCCTACATCTTACCACTTATAGGAGCTCCAGGCAAAATTCAGAGCTTATGTCCTCAAGAGTTCTCAACATGGAGGTGGCTGAGCAGCACACAGTGCTGTGACGATGACATCCCAGTATCAGCAGTCACTGCTGTATGAGCACAGTGAAAATCTGTGGCGATGAGCTACCCGAGGGGTACAAACATGAACTAACACGTAAGATAGATAGACAGACAGACACCTTTATTTGTCCATGTGGGGAAATTGGTTTGGAAAATACCATAAAGGATTTTAGCACACAATCACAAATAAACATACACATACCAGTATCATGAAAGTTGCACGTGACCAGACCTGCTTACCAAAACAAACCACAGAGAAGCTCGGATTACGCACATCGGGAGTGTGACTTTATTCTCTGCTCAGGTCGCCGTTACTCCACTATATCTTTTTTTTTTTTTTTTTTTTGCAAATTGTGATTTTCAGCTACGTCAATGCTCTGAATGTTGCATACAGCTCATATAAAACCTTGTTCTTGTTTTAAACTAAACTTTAGATACTTAATTACTCTTAGAATAGCTGCAATCATCTTAAAGAGAATTACTCTAATGCAAGTAAACACAAAACAATCAAGGACTCAATTTGCAATTACATTAGAAGCATGAAAATAAAAACAATTTAAATACACTAACAAAAGCTTCTTCAGTGATGAAATGACTTTTACTTTGACACTGTGCTAATATAAAGTCGCTGAAAATTGAGTGTGTGATGTAGGATGTTTTACTTTGTGTTCAAGGACAGCGTTTTGTGTTTAAAGGTAAGAATTTATGCACAGTTAAACTTTGGGTCGGGATCAGAAGAAACTTAATGGGGACAGTCCTGGTGGGCTGCATTGTCCCCTGGCATCTACTAATGTGTCTCCCCCGCTGTGTTCTCAGGTGTGGTCACAGCGGTGGTCTTCATCGCTGTGTGCGCTCTGGCTGTGATAAGCCGCCTCCTCTACCAGCAGCGGCGGGCCCAGAGGAGCAGCAGCATCAAAGAGGAGAACAGACACAGCATGTACACGGACTACAGGACAGAGCTGCACCTCCACAACTCAGTCAGGGACAACATGAAGGAGTACTACATCTGACTACAGTGTGCACTCTGTGGACCCAAGCCACAAACTTACCTCTTCTCTTATAAAGGACTAACAGGTGGACGCGCTGCTGCAGGATTTCTTACAACAAAACATCTCCGTGCCCTGGAAGTCCTCCAGGAACACTGCAAAACGCCTGTAGCCTGTAGTCCACTCTCCTAATGCTCCAGTACAAGCAAGTGGGCTGAATCTTTACAGCTGTTAGTGTATTTGATGTTGGTGAAACTGTCAGAATCAAGCTGCTGTGGTTTCTGTCATTGCAAAAATGTGTAAAGCAAAAAGATGAATGTTCTGCAGAGGTGGACAAATGGGACGCCACAAGTGCAACGAGCGAAAGCTGCTGTCCATCCTGAATGCGCACAACTCAAAACATTTTGTTGGAAACCCTCAAATGCTGAAAACTTCCACACTACAGTGGGACTCACTAAATTGTACTTACGAGTCAGGAAATGTAGGCCAGGCCTGTAAGATATGCGTGCATTCGCTGCTGTCTTTGTTTTTCCAGTGGTGGTGAATGTTGTAGAAGAAGAAATGGGGACAATACTGCCTATACTGTATGAGTGCCTAATTTGCATACAAGTTTTTATTTGAACATTTTAGAAGTTATTCATGTGATTTGCACAAAAGCAATCGCATTTACATAGAGAGAAGCTTATTGTCATTCAGTTCTGCAACCCACTCCACATAGAATAAAAGGAAATCTGAATTTCCCAGTCATGCGAAACATCTGCCAGTTGACCATCAGTAATGACTCTCAGTAATGTTCCTCTCACTCAGTTCTTTCACTGCACTGTTTGAAGTAGGATGGAAATTGACTAAACTAAATCCTGTAATCTTTTGTTAACAGGATATGTTAGAGGTTCGTAACTCTTCAGCTCTTTCAAGTCTTGTCCCTAAGAAAGCATTGTACACCATTCAGACCACATTTATTTAGTTGGAGGGATTTTTTTTTAACAGGAATTCATGTATTTAATTCAATTTTGCAAATCATGCTTGTGTGTTATTTTTCATGCACATAAAAATCACTGAATAATGTATCATGAAAGTAGCAGATATAGGAAATTAAAGGGCGGGTCCAGCTGTGTTATTTAACAAGTTTTTCAAATAGAAATATCCACTCAGCTGTTAGACAAAAGCAGCAACCTAAGTACCAATTTTTTGAGGTACTTAAAGTCATTTTAATAATTTTACATCTTTACATGCCATCAGACATAGTTTTCCAATGGGGAACTGAAGCCTTTGAATTACTCTCCTCAAAGTCACCAGACTACTTTACAGTAATTTTACCTCACAGAACACCAGAGTTGCTGATCCACCTCTGCCTCGATTGTTTAGTTTATTTGTGTTATTGTGTGAATTTTGCATCCGAATAAACATGGCGTCCGCAGCAGGACAGTACTTAGCTTCCATGTCGGTTAGGGGGGTCAGAGGAAATAAGGCTAATATGGAAGATTAGTAACACAATTTGGCTCAGTCATGAAAAAGCACATTAGGCGGATGGAGGGTTTATATGTAGCAGTGTCATAATGTAGAAACCTACGTTAAGTCACATGGGAAAACTTTTTAAGAAGGGCTTGTGAAATAGCATTTCGGCACAGTCGGCCAACAGTCGATGTCAGGCCATTGGTGAGCATGCGATGCCCTAGTTTTTGTGGCGTGTTCTGTGCCATGGTAACTTGTTAGCGCCTTTCGGGCCGATTCAACAGGTTAAATTGTGTCGCAGCCTGTCTGCAAATAATGGACAGTTCAGCTCAATACACGAGAAGAGAAAGTAAGGAAAGCACGGAAAGACTATCATCAAGAGGGCTTGAGACCGAAACAAACTCAAACTCAAACAAGCTCCTTTGCAGAAATTGTTCGTAATTGTTTTTTCATTATTCGCTGACCCACGGTAATTTGTTCTTTTACCTTTTTTACCTTTTGAATGACAAATACAGACGACTGCCGCCTGCTGGTATGGAGATTATTTCCTCTCATGCAGGTGCAGAATGTACCTAATAGCTGGCTGTTTGCTGTGGTCTCTGCGGTGTGTTAATGTGCAACTTTTTGCCGGAGACACAGGCAACAAGAGGCGACACAACAGTTGGCTTTCATCGCCATTTGTTCTTTGATGTTGATTTTGTGTGTTTGGCTTTAAAACATACATACTTCCAACAAAATCTAAATGTCCAGATTTCAACAAGAACGCTGTCAGGAAGCTACAGAATGATGGTAAAACCTTAAACAAAAATGGACCCGCTCTTTAATGGAGAGGAGTATTATATTTAGATAAACACAAAACACTCTTAAACACAAACATATGCAAATCTGGCAAACCACAAAGCTCCCACAGCAGTATCTTTGGCGTTCTTTGGCAAACGGGCAGCAGTTTGGTGTGTACAGGAAGTGTTGAGCTCAGCAACTTAGAGAAATTGGTTTAACCAGCATGCGAGTCGTTTGCAGTAGTATGGAACAATCACAGCAGCAAGTATATGGGTGCTTGTGCAGCAACAGCAAGCTCCAGGGTCAATGTGTCAGTCAACCTTCTCTACTACACTTTGTCACAGTACTCGAGAGAATTTGTACCACTGTTTAGGGTTGTAACGTGTCAGTTGCTAGCTTATTGCAGGCTGTTCTCATGTACTGTTTGTATGTTGTCCTCCAAAAAGTAATGCAGGACAATGCGAATATAACCTACAAGACCATGAGCCAGTAATTTGTGTTTAATGCACGTAATCATGTAGGCTGCAATCATTTGATCAATGTGACAGCAGGGAAGAAGGAAAGAAGTCGCTAAATAAAGAGTCGCTTAAGAAAGCAGATTGGGGTGGGAAATGGGTCAAACAAACACAGGACTTTCATCCAGGAGACTGGTGTCCTGTGTTTTATTTTAGGTTACATCGTTACCTTCGTAACTTAACTTTCCTATCCCTAGCCTACGTAACTTTCCGAGTACATAACTTCACGTAAAGCACATACAGTGCTGACGCTCAACTGTGTTTTGTTTTCTAGACCTAAACTATGTAATTTTGCATTAAGTACATACATTTACATTATGTACACAGCGTGACAACGCCCATCCATGTTTCTTCTTCTAAACCCAAATCATATATCTTTCTTTTTCTTTATGTAACCTATGTAACTTACCATTACGTACCTTTATGTTAAGTACATAACTTTGCGTTTCGGTCCATACAGTGACATACAACCATGTTTCTTTTCCACAACCTAACTTTACGTAAAGTACGTACTATGCTGACGCCTAACTGTTCGTCTTTTCCTAACCTACACAATTTTGCGTTAAGAACATAACATTGTGTAAAATATATACCATAATGACGCCCAACATTGTGTCACTTTTCCTAAATCTAACCTATGTAATGTCACATTAAGTGCATAATTGTACGCAAAGTACGTAACTTTGCGTTAAGTACAGCACATGACGCCCAACCATGTCTCTCCTCCTAAACCTAACCTTCCCAACTTTACTTTCCTAAACCCAACTTTTGGAACTGTACTTTAACTTACGTGACTTTACTTCAAGTACTTACTGTGACGATCTCACATTGTTTCTTTTCTTCACCCTAACCTTTATAACTTCACATAAAGTACATAACGTGATTACGCCATTTGTGGGACACATATTTGTTGGATATCATACAAACTGCTGGATGAGAAAACGTTGCCTGTTGTTGAAAAACCCAAGTTGGCGGCAGATGGTCAGACTTTAATTATAGAGCATCGCAGTGTAGACCCCGTGTGTACCAAACTCAAGAAGTACTGAGACAAAAGTTTAGTTTAGTCCATTTTTTTGCAGCGCTAGCCAGTAGTGCTTAGAGCTTTTTGCAACCAAGAAAAAGACCACTGTGTCACCTGACATAATTTTATTTATTAATTTATTATCTGGATTACAGGGATACGTGGTGTTTTCTATATTTCAAGCAGAAAACTTTTTTATGAACACCGTACACTGGTTGATCCTAAGGAAAAAAAAAATCCATACACACACACACACACACACACAACAAAGGCAAAAAGTCCAGAGCCAAACTAGTGGACCTATAATACACATCAAAAAACAAGAATTAAAGCATGGATGAAAAATGGAGCTTTTTTAAAGATCCTTACCACTAGTAGTTTGACCTGCAGGTGGTCAAACAAATGTCAGAATCAGCTCTACAGATTTAGCTTATTGGCTTCAGCTGCTCTTTTCGGCAGGTTAGCTGCCTGTGTCAGCGTCAGTTGTGCTTTGAGCTTAACATGCGAAACATAAGCCCAAAGAAAAGCTGAATCTGAGGCTGACCGGACTGGGTAATTGTTGTTTTTTTTTCCTTAAATATCCTTTCATGAATGAATGAAATCATTATAATTCATCTTCTTGGGATCATAAATGTCTGTAAAAATTCAAGGAAAGCGATCCAACAGTAGTGAAGATATTTCACTCTGATTCCAAGTTTTGGACCAATGCACTGATGGACTGACGGATGGAAAGATGGACGGAAAGACTGACGAACAATACCGCTCTTCCTGGAGCTCCACCGCTTCCATCTGGCTTAAGATTATGTGACTGAAAGCGATGCGGGAAAGCGGCATGGTCTTAAGATGGGGTCTCCGGGCCCCGTCTGTGCATGTCCTTGTTATCTAAGTATGTCTCATGATGTGATAGTCTGCAGATCTCCAGTTACCAGTGAATGAATACATACCTCCCAGAGTGTTTTGGTTTTCTTGCAATGGGTAATATCGCGTGGTTACTTCTTAATGATTTGTATAGCTGCAGTTTTATTAAGGATCTATTGTATAGATGTATAATTTAATAATAAAAGTGAATATATTGATTAATGTTCTGCTGTTAAATGGTTTGACTTCAACAACAGGCATTATGGTATACCAGGGTATTTAGTAATGCAGAAGGCATTTTGGTTGTATATTGATTAGATTTTGAGAGAAAAACAAATTTTAGATTGTGATTTCGGTTAACTATGAACGGTATCACCATATTTTTATTTTATTTTATTTTGGAGCAATGCTATTGGTAATTACTTCCTTTCAGCACTTAAGAACGTTCTTAATTGCAAATGAACAAATGACTGCAATTTCATACATCATTTTCCAGACCCCTCTTAAGGTAAGTTATAATAATGAGGTGCACTCTGTTATTTAGTAAAAACAGCTACGGTTGTCACAATCTACACTGTTTCTGCTCTAAAGTCATGTTTTCTTTGGTTCTCATCATTTTTTCTTAGTTTCTGTTTGTGTGTTTCCACTTCTGTGACTGTCCGCCCTGATGTGTTTCACCTGTTCATCATCAGCCCTGCTGTCTCCTGTCCCTCGTTATCACCTCCCTCCCTGGTGTATTTAGTGTGTGCGCTCCTCTTTGTCTGTGTCAGTTCATCGTTTCACCCAGTGAGACATGTTTCAGCCTTTGTTTCCTCGACGTTTAGTTTCTCTCAGTGTTTAGGATTTACCTGCCACCCACCATCTGCTGCCTTCCCTTGTGTTCTCAGCTTGTAAACCATTTTTGCATCAAATCATTGAACTTTTTCTGCATTCTCATCATTTCTTTGGCAAACCTGCTATTTCTGAAACCTGACATACAACTCCTTTACCACATTCAGTAGCTTAAAACCAGAGGTGTGGACTCAATTTGGCAAAATCAAGACTTGCACTTGTTATTCCCTGCAAGTCGACACTTGATCCTCCAGATCCGCATTGTTTGAACCAATCAGACAGCATCCAGACAAGCTGCAGGAGACAATCGTGAAGCAAATTGCTGAACGCCAGTTGGAAAAAGTGATATTAAAGATAATTTCACCCCCCAGTCAGTGAGTCACCCCTCGATCCTCCACAGTGCCTCCGTCTCACCAAAATATGGCCACTTCTGGCTCCATAAAACAAGATTGCAATGGCTAAAAGGCCAATCTTGAGGCTTCAAAACAGCAATCCACAAACCAGCAGTTTATATAGCATGTAACAGTATATTCGTCCATTATTTTTGCAGTCTATGAAATAAATACAATTTTTAAAAGCATCGTGTGCATTGAAAGTGCATTTAAGAATCAACACTAGTTGTAAATAAATCAGGGAATTTGCTGAAATAATATGAGTTCAAAGAAAAAAGTGAGATAGGGATTTATATGTTTTATTTCTACCTACTCCTTTTCGGACACTGTACATTTATTAATCAGTTCCTTTATTCATGAAAACTCAAAGTTCATGACATAGGACTTGTCTGTCTTGGGACTTGAATGCAAATACTTGAGACTTACTTGCAGCTAACTTGCAAAACAATGGCTTGGTTCCACCTCTGCTTATAATTTTAACAAATCTAAAATACCATATAACCAACCAGTCCCCTCTAAATACAAAAGCCCAGTGAATGAATTAACAACCTTTAAAAATCAGCTGTCATGAGCGTTTGTTTACACACTGTGTCTCCTCTGCTGCATGTGAGGAGTGTAACATACAGAGGGACTTTGAAAAGCATCTGGCAGACTAAACCAGGCACAATTTGTAGCTTATGTAAATGTATTCATTTTGTACTGCTTATCAATTCAAAACTGCCTGTGCAGATATTTTCAAAGAAAGCTATTCGGTATGTGGTGCCCCTGAGTATCTGCTACTCCAAGCTTCCCTTTTATGTTGTGTATGCCTCCCAGAGCCTCTGCTGCGTGCACAAACAAAAGCAAATAAAATTTCACACTTTTTTTTTTTTTTTTTTTTTTTTTGCATTTAATGGCTTTTTTGGGTTTTTTTCTGAAGTTGACCTACTTTTCCTGTTTTTGTATCTGGTCTCTGGTCTTTCAGGTTTTGAGCCGTGTCATGTTTTGCTCAGCATTACCTTTCAGTTTGAGGCACATGTTCACAGACGTCTGACATGAGCACATTTTCAAACTGCCTCTGATAAGAAATGATCACTCTGAATGATGTTGGATTCAGTCTGTTAGAATACTGATGCATAAAAAGTTTCAATAATCAATGATACCATTCTGGTGTAGTCACAAAGCTCTGGTTTGTCCGTCAAGGTTTTTACATCAATAAACAGAGAAAGCTGTTTTCTTTTTTGAACTCTGAAACCGAATTTGATGAAGAATTTCATGGTAAAAACCTCAAACTCAATCACCACAAAAAAGTTTGGAATTGTATTGAATTGAATCGGAATTGTGCAAACTATATTTACATTACATTTGTACGTTATTTTGTAGTAGATACCTCAAGATTTTATGTTTCAACCTTAACTGAGGTTTATTTGTGTATGTTAAGGTATAAAAACCACTTGGTTACGGTTAGGAAGAGATTATTTTTTGACTTAAAACACGTTGTTTTAAGGGGGCAAAATCTTGTCAGGAAATGCAGCAATGATTCAGTAAAAATTAACTGGTAGCCGTCGTACTATCCAGGCAAGGATTGAGTGATGTTTCAGTAAAGAACGTACTTTCTCGTGGCACTATCCGGGCAAGAAACGCCATAATATCTTAGTAAAACATGACCGTTATTCATTGTACTATCCCAGCAAAGATCGCAAAGATGTCTCAGTAAAAGACAACTGCTTTTCTTCGTGCTATTCTGGCTATAGGCACGACAACGTCTCAGTAAAAAGGAAAACGCT
This sequence comes from Plectropomus leopardus, assembly GCF_008729295.1. Classification (NCBI taxonomy): domain Eukaryota; kingdom Metazoa; phylum Chordata; class Actinopteri; order Perciformes; family Serranidae; genus Plectropomus; species Plectropomus leopardus. Next base: position 28,335,370 of record NC_056472.1, on the reverse strand, counting down.
GTTGGTTGCACGATCTCAGCAGGAAACACAGCAATGTCTCATTAAAAAAACTACACGTTTGGTGGTTCTATCCCAGCAGCTTTTTGTAGCACTACAAAAAACTGCTTCCCTGCTCCCCATGCTTTTACATCTCAGCTCCTGTAGAAGATTGACTCCTCTCCTCACAGCTTGCCATCACTTTCTCATGTGTCACATGGAAGCATCATTATTTCCTGGGTTATACAATCCACAATCATTATAAAGACAATGGCAAAAAAACGATATTACCTGGTGACATCTCTAAAGATGAGAATTCAAAAAAAGTAGGTGTCCACACCTGATTTTAAGCCCATGTAAAGGTGAAGGAAGGACAGATCTTTTCATTTAAAAAAAAGTAATAACCGCATGTGACCTTCTGTTGATGCACTGCAGCACGAAACTGCCTATTGGTGCTATAGGCGTCACGTTACACATGGCATATGATGAGCTGCTGCGGCTGTATGTTTCCAGCTTTAGTGGACATTATTTGGGATTGTTTTTCCAAATTAAATGACAAAATAGTAATAGTTTTTCCCTCTAGAATAAAAGATAGATGCTTCACTGATGTGTGGGTTTATTGGATTGTGTGCGCTGCACTCTGGGACATGACAAAGCTCTCCAAGGTATTGCATTATGGACACTTTGCATGTGCCTCCTTGCCACGTTATTAATTATTCATGTAAGTTTTTCAGAGCTGCAAAAAGCAAAACTATGCACGTCACAGAATTTTTCAATATTTATTGATCTGAGGTCTCGATCCGCAGCTTTTAGCCCTCAAGACAAGCTGAGCCTTCAGGTTTTTCAAAGCAACATTTTCACAACCTGAGTCCAGCAGCATAAATATTCTGATGGTATTATTGTGACAAACACTGCAGCCCGTCTGTGACACTATGTTATATGCAATTATACATTTTCACTTTCTTTGACGGCTTTCTGTAAACAGGTTAGCACATGTAGGTGTGAGAGGGCTTTCACCTGCTGCACTACACATGTTGATGGGCTGTGAGGCTCAACTGTCGGCTAACAGTTTCTCTCACAGTGTCTAACAGGTTTCCCCTTTTGGCCCAGAGTTCATTAAAATGCTGTGGATACAGAAAAACTCTGTGCCCGGTGACTTAACGCAGCTCGACTCTATTAGCAATTATATTTATTGTGGCAACATCCGGCCGGGTGTGAAAGTGGAGTCAAGTTTGTGTCCAATATCCAATCATAAAGATGTCACTGTTGACGGTAAATAGGAGTATGCACCCACATCCGAACCAAAGATGGCAGGCGCTGAAAGGAATCACACTTTAGGGCTCCAACGTCCACTTATTTATGACACTGCGGTGACATTTCAAGCACTACCGCTCATCATCAGACACTGTGTCACTGCCGACAGTATCATTATTTGAAGGCATCGTAGCTATAACTTTATACCGGTATTTATTATTTTTATAGCCAATGGATGAACAGAACATGACATGTACTCCTTTTTTTACCACAATTAGCGCCTGTACGCAGGTTATTTTAAACACGGCTCTGCAGCACACGAGTTTGCCACATTTGCTTCGGTGTAGTTTCACAGATGGTGACCCTTCAAGATCCCGTCTTTGCAAAATCTTTTAGTGTATGACTAAACCCTGTCATTGTTTTAGATGCAAGAGGCTGTCAGACTTTAGTCTTTTAACCCTTTGAAACTTGGATCAACATCAGCTTTCTTGTGTTGTACTTTTTTCAGAAACATGGGAAAAAAGGGGGGCGCCCAGTACAGAGTCCCTGACCCCATGTGCAGAGACTATGTCCTCGCTGCAGCGGCTGTGGGTTTGATTGCAACCTCGGCCCTTTGCTGCATGTCATCCTCTCTCTCCTCCTTCTCACGCTTAAGCTGTACTATCTCTAATAAAGACAAAGACACATTTTCTCAGGTAATTTCTTTTCTTTTACTTTTCCTACTTTTTCTTTTGTTATTTTCAGTTTTTTTGTACCTTTTTTTAAACTAATTTCTTGCCATTTTTTTGGTCATTAATTGATTTGCTTATTGCCTTCTTTCCATGTTTTTGAAAGAAATCAATTTACCCCTGTTTTTTTTTCCAGGTTAAAAGTATTTTCAAAGTATTTTAAGTTGCTGATTTACCCATGTTTTAAAGGGTTATTAAAATTTTTTATTCAAAGTATTTTAAGTTACCTATCCAGCTGCAAATAAAGGAGCAGACAGGTAATGGTCGCACATCAAAAGAGAAGATAATTAGACAACATTGGTTATTTTAGCACAGCATAAATGCTGTTAAGTTATTTTCAGCTTCTTTCCTGTCACAGCAGATCCAGCCACTCCCTCTCCACCCACCTGCTCCTGATTCCCCTGATTAGCCCAGCAGCAGTATATATACCCACACATCTCTTCTCCGAATCTCCGCGATTGTCTAGTTTGCATTCACCTAGTTTTCAGCCGTCATTCTGCCTGCCTCAGCCACAGTTTGATGATTCTCTGCTCTGCCTCTTATTTGCCTGATCTGACTGTGGTTTCTTTGCCTTTTAACAAACACAAACATGAACTTTCATCTTTCACTGAGGTTTAACTTGTGGCCTTGAAGTCAAGACAGTCATGCTACAAATGCAATCTTTTGTTATGCGTGTTAATTTTAACCTTCATCTTTGCGAAAGAAGAGCTGTGCAGACTGTAGAGCTCAATGAGAGGGCTCCATCTGCGCATACAGAGGTTACCCTGAATAATTATCCAAACCAATCACGCTAAATTGGGCAGAAAATATACAGTACCAGACACAAGCCGTGATAAGTGAGCCTCTATCAGTTTGATGTTAATGAAATGATAGAAGTAAAGTAATGACTCCATGTTGGTAACGGCCTCACAGCTGCTGCTCATTTTAAATCACCACAGATGGATTCACATGTATCCCATTCACCAACTGTCGCCCTCCATGTTGCTGAATCTCTCCCCACCTTTTGTCTCTGAGACGCTGACGCGCGCACACACACACAGACACACACACACACACACACACAGACACACACACACACACACACACAGACACACACACACACACACACACACTTGTCTAACAAACCAGAGAAATGAGATGAAGTGGTTAGAATCACCTCCACTGCTTATTCATTAGATTCGTTACTTTCTGTTTTGACTTCAGGGCCACCTACACAAACTCCTGGGAACACATGGAACTGTTTTTAGCATTAAGAAAAAGTTGGAGACAAAGTTTCTTTGCACCAAACTTCTGAGTTAATGAGCTGTGCTGTATGGGATGCTCTTTTAAGGACACTTTTAACTTCCTGCATGAGAGCTGCTTGAATGAAACTGAAATATTCGAAGATTCAATATGAACACGTGTTATAATGCTGCTTGTGAAATAATCAATTTTACATCACGAAGCTGGTATGAGCACATATATAATGCAGCTGCACTTTATATATATGCACTGGTTCATGGAGAGGTTCGTGACTCATTCAGGCAAGGAATATTTCGGGGATTGCTGCTGTTGAACAATTATTTCAGGTGCTCATTGTGTTTCTAATGACAGGCTGCAAAAACTGAGCCAGCAGGGCTAAGACGGAGGCAGACTTTTGAAATAAGACTACATAAAAAAACATGCAACAGCGAGTACAATGCAGGCTAATTTAGGCTTCAAGGCAGAAAACCACGGGAACTTATTCCAGCTTTTCAGTAAGAATGACAAAAGAAAGCGCCTCATGCAGGTGGAGCCGAGTCTAACCGAGTGACAGGGTGGGACTCCAGTACTTTTCTACCAAGTCTGCCCGCAGTCATCCACTGATGAGTTGCCTCCACACTTGGGGTAGAAATATACAGAACGCAGCGAGGCCGCCATGAACCTACGACAACTCCCACATTTGGCTGCCTGTGGGCAGATCCATCGAGCTGTCAGTCCAAATGCAGCTCGCTGCTTCTTCCACTGTTGTTTTTTTCCAGCTCGCAGTGAAAATAGACGAATGCAGGAGCTGCATCTGATTAAGGAGTAAAAAGCAAAGCCCAAATTACATTTATTCATGCTGAATTATATGAGACTCTTCTGCCCTCATTTTGTGTGCAGGCGCAAAATATGAGACGCCAACAAGAGAATAAATATTTTTTAGGTTGCCTTCATGCCGAAAAGAAGTATCACAAGAAATGATTAAGTCCCAAAGCGAAACCCAACAGAGTAGCAATACACGTCGGCAGGGCTTCCATGGTCATGGAAAACATGGACAAGACATGGAATTCCAAAGTCATGTTTTCCAGGCCTGGAAAAGTTATGTACTTCTGTTCTGCATAATAAAAGTGGTTGTTACAGTAAATATCTGCAGATAACCTTCCACGTAATGTAAATAACGGTACATTTGTTTTCTCTAACTGTTCATGTAATGGAGTTGATCTGTGGCGTTTTGTTTACCATGTTTGTTTTTTCATTTTCTCCTCATGTTCTGTTTCTCCCTCCATGTTTGACAGCTAGATGAAATTATGTGTAAATAGAGTTTGAATCTGATCGAAGCTGGCGCCTGATGTCAATACGACATCAGAAATATGTTTGTTGGACTTTTATGTTGAACAGACATTAAATTTTGGTTGCAATGAAAATATAAATTAGAATTTTACAGTGTTTGGATGTTAACATCATTTGATTTTGTTTTTCATACTCTACAACTAAATGGGTTTAGTCTACATCAAGCTGATGCTGGCATCAGACATTTGGCAGATGTTTTACCAACACAACTTCAAACCAACAAAATGTCAGCGTCATCTGTCGCCAGTAGGCTACATCAAATTGACGTTTGCATTAGACGTTGTCCTGACGTTGAATTTTGGTCACCTGATGTCACAACCTGAATTCAACTAAATATCAACATCTAACAATGTTGGTAGTTGGCTGGGATGTTTGAATAACGCCTGGCAAGTTGGGCATAAAAAATAAGGTTGTGTCAATGTGATTTAACATGTAGGGTCATGAAAACAAAGTTTCCAAATCGATGCACCATTACTTAAAAAAAGGGGCCACATTTTAGCAATTGAGCAATCTGAGCAAATGATTGAGTAACTGATATGGGCATGCTAGTTTAATTGTAGCTCAGAGCGCAAATGTTCACTTTGTTTTTGTTTTCATTGCTCTGAAATCGCAGTAGTTGTCACTCCGCCTCTGCTCCATGTCAGCGGATTACCGATAATAATATAATTAACACTGTGCTGTACAAACCATACAGTTCTGGTTGTGTTGTGACTAGTGATGGACATGTTCATTATGGGTCCTTAAAAAGTCATGGAAAAGTTTTGAAATTTCGTCTATGAAAATTTGCAGGAAACCTGCATAGAGTGAAAACACAAGAGTTTCATACCTTAGCCCAAAAGACTGAATCACAGTGTTGGAAAACCCTGCGTCACATGCAGAAAATCAAGCACTGAGCAAATGCCTCCTCAGCTGTTTGGTTAAAAGAAAATTCAAAATCTCTCTTGTGTTCGCTATATGTAGAATATTTTTACCACTTTACTTGCTGTCAGACAGCCCTTTCAGACTAGAAATGAAGCCATTGTATCACTTACTTCAAATCCACTGGACTTTATTGACAAAAACAGCAATGTCAGTACTTTAACAGTCTCAGTTGGTTAGTTAGTTGGTGTTATTGTGTTACTTTGGTCTGTGAAAGGGTTGGTTAAAATGCATCAGTCACAAAAACATGAACAGATTAACTGATCAAGGTTGTTAAACTGATAATGGTAACTTTAAGTTGCAAAATACGTTTTGCTGCTGCAGCTGTCCATAGCAGCAGACGCTAAGCTTCTGTGGCGGTACTCCTGTCTGCTTCTGTAAAATGGGAGCATGCCGACCCTCATCTATTGTAGGTAATGCACTGACTATGGATAATCACTACAAAAAAAAAAAAAATCTGAACTATCCCTTTAATGGTTCTGGCTCTCTAACCTGCTTTTTCTCACATTCACATCAACCTCCAATCAACTCCATCACTGTAATGATAGTAATTACAAGTACAGTGTGGACAGCAATTATAATTAGCATATACTAAGACAAATACTAATGGATCTGGTACGTGTGTGTGTGTGTGTGTGTGTGTGTGTGTGTGTGTGTGTGTGTGTGTGTGTGTTTGTGTGCGCCCTGCCCCTGTCACTGTCCGACATGTCTCCTCTTGCTGGCCAAGGAAAAAAAAATTCCAATTAACCAACGCCGTGCTCTCAAGTGGAAGTGAGAGATTGAGAAACTCAGACAAAAGCATCGGCAGAGAAGTGACTGGAATAACAATAGTGCAGCTAAAACACATTTCAGTAACAACTACCGCTATTTACTCAGGATGGACTCTAAAAATAAAAATAAAAAACTGTACCAATATGGTCGAGCCTAGAAGAAAATGCTGCCATTGTATGTTTCTGCAAAAAATGGATATGTTAGATTTATACGTTTCATATGTATCATGTCAGCGTTTCTAAAGTGACGTATTTCAGATCACATGTATATGAGCTGAGTTTTTCATCAAGTGGAGGGTATGGTGGATGGCATGACAGTTAGCGAGATGATTTCAAGATTATTTGTCCCTAAAGAAATTGTCCACCACACAAAAACACATATATAGTGCAAAAACAGACAAAAGGTGCACAGCACAGACAAATACAACATGAAGTGTGTTCAAATACACACGACACTGCCCCTCGTTTTACACCCTCATTTTCTGAGCTCAGGAGAATGATGGAAAAAGAAATATACCTGCTCAGGTGTCTCCTCTTGTATTTAATAGGAACTCTTTAACGTCTACCTGATGGGGGCACTTGGTATTCTGAGTGCAGGATATGAGAGGGGTCTGCAGTGTTTTTCCGAGCCTTTTTAAACTCTGGATACATGTGCATGATCAGAAAATAACATGTTGGAACACACCTGTTTTTAACAACAACAAAAAAATGCCTGGTATAATAAGTTGCTTAGGAAAAGTTAATGTAGACAAAAATTAATTTGTAAATCTAAAATATCTAAATGCAACTTTCTACAAACTTTCAACAAACTTCATCAGGTTTTGCCTGAATTCGAAGTACAAAACCAGTTTTTTTCTGGCTTTTTCTTTTTAAATTCTGGTATATTCATTATTCATTACCAGGAATATTAAATGTAAAGTTGTGACTGAACCTTGAGGTTCTCCTGAATCTGATGATGTGATGATGTGGTATTTGATGCTTACTGCTAGAATGGGTTAGGAAATCAAAATAAATACAGCAAAGACCCGCACCCCCAAAACTGCTCAGTCTTTAAGATGGTTAACAGCAGTCTTTTCGAAGAGCATTTGGGCAGGAAAAACACTTCATGGTTCATGTGATCTAATTTCAAAGGCCTCACCACCTTCACACCTTCCAGCGTTGGCTGGAAGACAAAATGATGCACCTCAAAATTAAACAACTTAGATACACCACTGGTGTGTTTACACATTAAAACACCCAAAAAGTCAGAACAAAATGGCTTTTTCAGACTGAAGTAAACATTTAGTGTGAAACATGGAATTACACAACCATTCAAAAGGTAGCTCAAACAAATAATATTGAACTTTATTTTTTTTAATTTTCTGTTCCAAAAGAAAATTAAAGCATTGATGGCAGAAGACATTTGTTCCACATCTACAATAGTTTCTTTTTTTTCACCATAGACATGGTAAGAAAAACACAGATGTCACTAATAAAAACAGCTCTGTGCTGTTCAGGTGTCCCAGTAAGCAATGACAGTGTGACAGTACACTTGCATGCAAAATATTGTGAAACTGAGGAAGACTAATGGAATTCAGCCGTCATTAATTTTATTTTTTACACCTGCACTTGTCCGACTGTGACATGTCAAAATATCTGCTGTGTAAAGAAACCATTGTTTGCATCTGACAGTTGGTGTATTTCAAGTCATGCAGGAATCAGCGACAGCATAATGCAAATAGTAACAGTGAGCTCAGCTTGGGCCTGAATAGATTTTTTTTGCATATCCAGTTTTTGGCCACGTGTCCCAGGCAATTGAAATGCCATTTTTATTCTATTTTTAATTAAATAATTTGCTTTATTCAGTATATTGTCTTTAGATAATTTGTGTCTCTGGTGTTTTGTTTGCTTTTATTTTTAACCACTACCTCTTTTGAGTTTCACCGCCTACTTGAGAATGGTGCTGTTATAAATGTGCACACATGAATTCCTCAAAGGAAAAAAAATGTTTCTTTTCCTAAAACTAACCAAAGTAACTTTATATGTCAAACCACTGTATGTGCATCATCATAGGAAATCATACAAACGGTTGTATGAGGATACATTGGATATACATGTTCTTGTCCCAACTCTTCAAATAGCATCACTTCGTCTGTGGACTTTTATGTCCACACATGACCCGCCAGGTGTCCTCCTGTGTCTATTGTTGACGTTCCAGGACGCCGTGTCACATGCATTGTGTCTTTTAAAGATACACCTCAATTTTCACAGAAGTTTGTTACATGCATATAGTGTTTTTCAAAATACTCCTTGAACGTTGATAAAGCTAACATGTTCTCATCCCAACTCCTCACACAGTGCTGCTCTGTCAGTAACCTTCCACGTTTTTGATATCCGTCTGCGTTAGCTGTTTATACTTTGCGATGCTGTTTTGGTGATGTCAACAAATGCATTTCACAGGAAATGTGCTATTTCTGCTGGTTACATGCATATTCTTTTTCAAAATGCACTGAGATCGTCAGTAAAACATCTCATATTTCTTGCGAATCAAAAGCGTGTGTTTAGAAAAAACATCATGGTTTGGCTTTACATTTACATGGGTGGCAAACAGGGAGCTCCCGGGTGAATCTCTGGGGTTTGTTGGACCCATCTGCCACCTTTCTCACCTGCCCTACAAGGACTTCCAGCTCCTTTTATTACTTTGTTCTTGGGGAGTCAAACTGACGCCGTCCAGTGGTGTTATAACTGGCGTCACCCTGCAATGTATCATTCCAACCTAAAAGGAGAATTTTTTGCATATCTCTAACAAAGCAGTGGTATTTGATGAGTTGGCAGCGAGAACAGGCTGTATATGCTTCACTTTGGCTACGTTATCAGCAAACATAACACCAGCTACCATAATTATGTAGATGACACACCGCTTCTCATCTCACTATCCAAAAACAACCTTAACACATAAACTCCCTTGTCAGCTGCTGGGAAGAAATCAACAACTGGACTGCATAAAAATTCTTTTTTAGAGAGGAAAAATTAGAGTTTGGTTTTGGGTGCTAGAGCCCAGAGACAGCTGGTCGGCAAGTACCCGGAGTCCAAGATCACTAAAAATATGTGACCAGATTACAAACTGAGGAGTAAATCAGTTTTAGGAATCATATCAGCAGCATCACCAGGGCTGCCTTTTCCCAATTCAGAATCATTTCCAGGATCAGAAACTTTCTGAAACTGACTCAAAAAGAAATCTCATGCTTTTCTTATGAGCAGGTTACATTATTGCAGGTCTGCTTATTGGTTTTTCAAACAAACTAACAAACTTATCCAGAACTCAGCCGCATTAGTTCTGACCAGCACCAAAAGATCAGACCATATAACTCCAGTCCTCTTAAAACCTTCATTGATTACCTATATTTTCTCAGAATACAACTGAACATCTTCCTTTTGGTTCACAAAGCACTCGCAGGTCTGGTTACGCAGTACATTTCTCAGACATGCTGTCACTTTATAACCCCAGCAGATCTCTCCAGTCACAAAGTGGAAGTCTTCTCCATGTGCCTCGAGCGCTTTTCGAAGCCTGGTGAGATAGCATACAGTATTTATGCTCCAACAGAATGAAACACTTTGGCCTGCTGATCTTAGACTTCCTCTGACACTCTGTTCTTTTAAAACCAAACTAAAGACCTTTTTTTGTCACTCGAGCATTTCCTAAGATGAACACTGTATTTGTGCAGTGGGTTTGTCTGTGTTTGTCTGTGTTTGTATGTGTGTGTACGTCCATGTGTTTATATATATATGTATATATATATATGCATGCACAGACTTCTATTATTTGCAGTTTTATTTTCGTTTTAATGTAAATCACTCTAAACTGTTTTTGCATGATTTGATTCTTTACTAATTTATTTGAATTGAACTGATTTTTCACAAAAAAAGCAACTCTTAAATCTGCATGTTTCATTAATTTACATGAGAAACAAGACACAAATACACTAGTCACTACTGATAGGTTGCGCAAAAATAAAACTGTGACCAAAACAGAAACTGACACACAAAAAGAGAACATTATGACCAAAATAATGAAGTAAATAAATGATTATTAGTAGAAGTAGCAGTAGCTGCAGTATTAGTAGTAAACATCCGATTATCAGGGCAAGACTGTGCAGTTGAATCTGGAGTTTGTTTTTTTTGTTTCTGTAATATTTTGTTGTTTTGATTATCACGTCATGTTAGAGTTACTACTAATTATCCCCTACCTTTAATGCATAGCAGGTAGCTCATTCCCAGCTTTATGCTGGAGTTTTGTTGGTATGTTTATTTCTGCCAAAATATGCTCACAAGACACGCAGGTTTTCTTTCACAGTTTGGTTGCTAACTTTAGACAGGAAAATAATTATTCTGTGATTAACATAATTTAAAGCTGTAAAGCTGTTTTTTGTGATCATGAAAAGCCTTATTTTTCCTCAAAGTAACACCAGACTGTTATGGTAGCCCAATTATGATGCAACACCAAACAAAGTCAAAATGTCAAACTGTTCCTTAAAACATTCAGTATGTTATCTTAAGAATATCTTTGTTACTCTGTTGACTGTGCTCGTGCCATGGATGTAATAAGAGACCTGGATACAGCGTTGAGGCGAGACCGCATCCATGCTTTTGAAAGCTGCTCAGTGGTGCATAAAGCTTTATTTTTGCAGTATGAAAAATCCCCGGATGATTGGCACTGCTTCTACATGATTAGGCCCATAGAGTGGGCACAATAGAAACTTTCACTAGTCAGTTTGCGAGGGTTGTGACACTCACGCAGTGTGATTTACAGACAGAATCAGTGACAGACTCTAAAGTTGTAATTTCACTTTTTGGCAACGTTAAAAATTGGCTTCAAATCGCAATGCTCTTCCTGGGGGCCTAATTGTGGCACGCTGTTAGCTGTAGTGGTGCTGAAGAGAGGCAAGGTACAAATTCATTAGTCCAACAGCTGTTTTATGCAACCAAGAAAGTCAGCAAAGGTCTCTTTTTTTTTTTTTTTTAATTATCTTACAATCCATTAACACATTGGCAAAAAAGAGAACAATAAATGGTCTACATGGAAAAAGTTACATACAGCACCTTAAATGCCAATCTGGCACTGTATGTTAAAATGACATCAGGAAGACTTTTAATTATTACGTTGGACAAATGCTAAATTCTGTCTGGAATGAAAATGACCTTGACGATATTTGAATGTGAATGTCAGAATTTTCACGCTGTGTGGATGCTAATTTTATGATGTTTTCATATGCTAGGTTTTGTTCTCCATACATCACGACTAAATGTTGTTCTACATAAAGATGACAACTTTCGAAGATGATAGATTTTGGTTACTTAGCAACACAACTTCACCCTTTGAATCCTGGAGCAGTACCACTTTTCTTGTGCTGCTACATATGCCTTTTACAAGTATATAAAACTTTACACCCTGAAAGAATGTGTGCAATTTCATTCAAAACCATGGAGAAAAAAGGCCATGAGCAACTTGGTAAGAATTTTCCACAAACTGTAAGACACATTTAGAAAAGTACATTAAAAAATAATAATTTTGTAAAATTACTTTAAAATATGCAATTATATGCAATTAATAATTAGTTCTAATTAATAATTGATAATTATTTAATTTAATTATTTGTTTGTTTATTGTTTTTGTTTTTTTCCCCCAGATAATTATCTTAAACTTTTTTCAGATTTCTTGCTAATGTTATAGGTCATTTTTTCTTTCGCAGCTCATTGCCTTCTTCCCATTTATTTGAAAGAAATCAAGCAAATTTTCTCTTGTTTCAAAGGGTTAAAACCAAAAAAATATCAATGTTATCTGTCCTCTGTAAGATTTTTCTACCTCAAAATGACACTTGTGGGGCACCCACTAGCTCACCTGGTCAAGCAGGCACCCCATTGTACAAAGACCGGCCCTCGCTGCAGCAGCTGCAGGTTTGATTTCACCCTTGGCTCTTTGCTACATGTCATCTTCTCTTTCTCCCCCTTTCATGCTGAAGCCGGCCTGTTAAATAAAGGCAAACAACAGATTATGTTTGCAGTAGCCATTATCGTGATATTGGCTATTGCAATTTGCCAGTATTTTGGTCACCTGATGTGACAACCTAAATTCAACCAAATAACAACTTCTAACAATGTCGGTGGCCAACTGGGACAATGTTATAATTTTCATAACCATTGCAGTGTGTTTGGCCTCGGTTTAGTTCACCAGTTCATCTTGATTGGGTTTCTCGTTTGCTTGATGACCTCTACTTCCCACCCCAATTTCCCCCAGGAAGCTATTATCCCTTCTCCTTTATCTAATTGAATTGTTCACGTTTGGATTGAATTTAGATTGGATGAAATCGTAGGCAAATTTAACCCAACTTTGTCATATAGACGAATGAGATTTCACCTAAAATTCTTCCCCTGTGCAGCTTAAACATGATGAGGCACGTCCTTACGCTGTCTAATTCCCAAACTTGACTTCTTATTCTTAGTGAAAGGGCAGTAGGTCCAGCAAGATAATTCCTGCACTCGCAGGGGAAGATTAACAACCCCACAGAGGGCTCGGCTGTAGCTTGTCAATCAGGAAACTCACTGCTCCTTTTCACTGCTTTGTTCTTTGAGCTGATGCAAAGGGCACCTAGTCATGTCCATCACTTGAAACTCCTTGAGAATATCCTTGCTGAAATGCTCCAAGAGAAAGAGTTGTGGATGAAGAAAAAAAAACTGCCACAATTGTAAGATGAAACAAACGGATAGTTGTCATTCATCTCATGATCTTATTGCGCCACAAGTATGAGAAACAATGCTTTTGTAAGGGAATGCAAGGCAAAGATAAGGAAATGGCTTGGAAATTACATTTGCTATGCAACCATTTGTACCAGTCACAAGATAACGAAGGAAATTTCTATTCACATTATCGTCCTCTGCAGACTTATCAAGAACCAATTGCAAATGTATCCTGCAAGCCTGTTTCACGCACATTAATTAGCAGACGATTCCAACACATGCACTGTGTGTATAGGACCATTTGTTAGATATATGCTGTGCAACTAATGCAATGAAAATTTCTCATCTTCAGCTGTTAAAGGTTCTCTATGTGACATTCAGAATGTTAATACAGCAGCAAACAACTATTAGCTATGTAAAGATATAATAGCGTAATGGTGTCGTGAGCAGAGAAAAGTCACACTCCTCTGGGTGTGTTGAACTTCTGTGTTCTTTGTTGTGATAGTTGGCAGTGTGTCTGGAGTACTAAACTGCAGGTTAATAAACTACATTTTGCAGTAACTTGCTGGTAGTTTAACCACATTCATATTTGCACATGATTCAAGTTGTTAAATGACTTTTTTTTTGTAATATTGTCTGAAGTTAACTACTAAAATTACAACCAATTTTGAGTTATAAATGGAAAGCAATGTTGTTGCTTCTCTACTCTATTTGAACCCCCTGTGACCACAATTAGTCATAAGTATTGATTATTTCCTTTCAGTCACAAATATTCAAAGAAGGATGGATGGATCCATCCACCCCAGACTTTCATGCAGGAGTTGGTGCTCATTTCATGTCTGATTTCTTTTCCTCTACACCTTATCATGTGCCACCTTCTCATAATCTTAACCATCTGTGCAAGGATGTGTGTTTGTTGACATTCAAGTGTTGGTTGCCATGTGCACATAACCACATGCAGTGTCATCCCACCACATGTTTGTGTTGACATCACGAGTCAACGTCAACAGCCGAAGCAGAAGGACACCTACAGCATAATATGTAGATGCTCAAGTCCACTGCAAAGCTGTAACATGTGATGACTTTGGATGAGAACATGTTGAAAATACTTGTTCTGTTCATAATTTTTCAAGTTATCAGTTTACCAGTCATTCTGAAAAAACACTTCTGAAAAATCATGATGAAAAAAACTGAAGCCGACAAAGAGGAGACAGTTTACACTTGAGCCAAAGATTCTTTGAGAATACCAGATGACATATCGTCGAGTTATCGTCTTGAAATTGTGTCCAAAGAGGTTTCACAATGCAGTGACTGAAGCAGCTCAGGGACGGGCGGCACAGGAGGCGTGGACACTCAATTACAGTTTGAAAATGGCACACAATGGTGGTGTTTTGCACAAAGGACTAGCTACATTTAGTCCATTCTTCTTCTCATGTACTGTGGGCTGCATCCAGAGCCATTTGGACACTCTGTTTGTCCCCTGCCAACACACATACACAGTTACACAGCAGGCAGGAAGTTGGCAATTGTGACACATACAAAAAGAAAAGTATTGCAACACTTCTTAATTTATGGTCTTGGCTTAAATGTTTTCCAGGAATTGGCAGCAATTGCCCACAGGAGAAATCATCGATTTTGGGAAAATACTCTCCTTATAACATTGCCATTTTGACAAGGAGACAATAAAAGCCAGTATACAACATAGCAGCTCTGGTTTTTATTCAGATCAACAGCAAAGAAGCTAAAGGCTCCCTGCATACCTGATTTTAGCTCTTTTTTTTTGACTGATGCTGCCTGGCCTGGTAGCTGGCCTTGTTTTTAGATATCAAAACCAAACCCACACAGCTCTTCAGGCACGTATTTCGGTGAAAAATATTGGTAACACTTTTGGAAATCAGACGGGATGAAAATAACAGGTCAGATCAATGGTGCACAGCTTCCAAAAAGTATGTAATGCCGGTGGAAACATCCACGAGTGCTGGAGGCACTTCCACTCAAATCTCACACTTGAACCACAGCAACACATAAAGTACAGGAGGTGACAGATTGTCAATAACCCTATTATATGACCTGTCAGAGGGTGTGACAGAGAACTCTGTCACCTTGTCACATCACATCATCCCACAAACATGCTTTTTCTTTGTTAGTTCTTTTACAGATTGCAATCCAAACCAATGGTGTTACATTCACACATTCAGTGTTAGCTGAATGTGTGGATTGTGTTTCTGTGACAGCAACGTGAAGCAGGAAGCTTTCAACCGAGAGCAGGCGCCTTCAGCACATCAAAAATAGAGTCCAAATACAGATGTTAAGTGGGAGGTGTTTTTTCGGGCAGCAGGAGACTGTAAGTTCATTCATTTGCTGCTTCAACAATAGGTTCTTTCTCACAGCAGACATTTTGACTTGTCACTGCAGGGGAAGCACCGGTGTAAATGATGAAATGAATGATGGCTGAATTTAGCTGCTTTGGTTTCAGGGTCCTGGTATTGTGCACGCTGACTTGCCATCACTGGAACACTTGAATAGGAAGGAGCCATCAGTAGTTTTATTAGTCACATCTGTGCATTTCCTTCTTTGACATGTCAAAATGTCAGCTGTGAAAAAGCTCCATTGTTTGTGCTTTAGCACTCCAAAGGCAAAACTCATCAGTACAAATGTAAAGAAAAGGCTAATAAGTATGCTAAAGGTAGCCTATTATTTGTTTACCTAAGGCCTGATAAAGCTCGGTCCTCTCTGTCATTGATTAAATTATTGTCCAAAAAATAAGCATAAACCTCTGAGGCTGAAAAATGAAACCAATACAGTTGTGCCAAAAACTACATTTCAGAGACAGTCACTTGAGGCTGCCTCCAAAACAGAGTCAGTCCTAATCAAGGTTCAAGGTTACTTTATTTGTCTCACTTGGGAGAAAATTATAAAGGGAAATTTCTGCTTCAAACCCAACATTACATTACAAAACATTAACTAAAAATAACAAACAACACAGTAAAAACATTAAATATTAAATAGGACATGTGCAAAACATTTGCTTGTGATAAAATAGACACTGCAAATTGGAATTACAGGGCTTACTACTTCTACCTGGGTACTCAGACACAATTAGCATGTGTACTTACATATTCACACATTCTCAACCATAATTAAATACTGTAGCTCACATTCAACTGTACGTACTAATGGACTATGCACAGTATGAATCATTATGTAAATATGTGCAAGTGAGTCCCTGAGTAAACCCCCATGTTAAAATGTCCAACTTTACAGCAGAAATAGTCATGTTTACAGCCTGGTAAAAAAGTTTTTTTGTCTCTATGTCAACTTTCAGCATTTATCACAAGTGCTGTTGTTATATATAACTCACCCATTCACATTTCATTAAGGCTTAAAGTTAAGCATATGTTTGGGCGAGGCTGCTTGACTGACAGTCTTTCTGCAAGTCGCACCACTCTGTGAGTCAGATCCACCTCTCACTCCTTCACAACTCCAACCTCTCTTTGAAAATCGTCACCTTTGGCTCCAAAAAACAAGATAACGAAGGCCGAATGCAGAACTCAAGACTTCACAATGGTAGTCCACAAACCAATGGGTGACGTCACGGTTGCTATGTCCATTATTTTTCTCTTATGTTCTCTTATTTTTGCCAAAAACACACAATAAATTGTATTGTTATACTTTGTGTCGAGTATTCATAATCATGAACATGGGTAAGGTAGTTTATGTTTTAAACATTTGCAAATGGCCTGCATCATCCTGTTGCTCAGGACTGCAGTATGTATGAGTATGTATTCTTGTTAAATCAGTCAATGTATATGTATAAATATCTATCTCTATCTATACATGAGCAATATCCTCAGTACTTGCTACTGAATTACACGTTTGCTGATGTTCAGCACATTAGCATGACCTCAAGTGTGATATTTATTTGATACAACAGCTCCACAAGAGTCATTTATTAGATATTTATTACAGAAACCCTAAGCGTAAAAACATTAACACACTATTTTTCCTCTGTTTTCCCGAGGTAATGGGATAATTTACTCGAGATCTCGAGATGACAAAACTGTGTTTTCCCGAGATAACGACATAATTAATTTTAGATCTTGTGAAAACAACTTAAATGTAATAGGCATGAGATTTCTGTCAAACGTCATGATGATGGATGCCCTGCACGCTGATGCAGATAAGCCATTTGTTGCATGTTTTTATGCTGTTTATTCTAAAATATTTTTTAAACAAAAGAATGAGTGAAGGCTACAACACAAATATTAACATTACAGCAGCTGTCGGTCAAGCTAACTTGATGGCTCGGGACCTCATGATGCTTATCAGTCTGCTCCTCTCACTCAATTTGTCAAAACTGGACAAAAATAGCAATCCCCTTGTCACCTCCATGTGATGCGGTGGTGAACATTTTCCTGCTCCTCTGACACTGTTACTCTGTGTGATGTTTTAAATAGATTCTTTGGATGAATTGCTTACTGTTTCAATATTGTTTTGTTATCTCCAGATCTCAGATTAATTATGTAGTTATCTCGGGATAATACACTTTTGTTGTCACAAGATCTCCAGAAAATTATTCCATTATCTCAGGAAAATGAGAAAAAAAAGACAAAACAAAGTTTGGCTGCTTAGGGCTTCCATAAATTTTTATGATTATTATAATTTCTTTATTTTATCTTCTTTGGCTTCATCATCACAAATAGTTCCACAACTGGACACTTAAATATTGCTGCACACTAGCTTGCTACTTTGTTTATGTCTACACGTTACTGTAGGCCAGTTATTTTGTATCATGTACATTTATCTGTATGTTTTCATTTATCGTGCAGCCAGTAAAATAAAAGTCTGTTGACTCTTGCTCTGATGGCATACGTGTGATTCAGATGAGTGAACAGCTTGATCAGATGGTACGTTGCAACATCAGTTGATGTGAGCACACCAGGAGGTTTCCTCAAATTGATCAGAGAGAACCACATTTCCATAAAAAAAACAGATAAAGATTCCTCTTCATTCATGACTTTTTATTGCCAAACCATATGTGTGTATGTGTAATTGCACCATGAGAAATGTCTTGATGAAATAATCAAAAGGCAGGGCAGAGGGGGAATATTATGTGTGGGGAATTTTACTTTGTTTTTGATGAGCGAGCATAAAGGCTACAAAGAAACACCAAGGGGCTTAAATCAAAGTAACCATCTTTATTCAACACTACTTTTTTGCACAGGCAGTTTAGTGATATCCCTGCAGTTGTGGTCTTAAATGGTCTTGAAATAAAATCCTCTTTGTCTGTGACCAAGAAAAGAAGTAAAAGCAGTAAAAATATGGTTCAAAAAGTGGTCTTCTTGAGACTGGTCTTGAGAGCAAGATCGACCAATATATTGATCTATGGTGAGTGCGGTTTATTTCCAAACCATTCAGCTGTAGCAACTGTAGATGTTGACTGAAGTGATGAGAAGGTTGTTCCAAAGAAATGGTACTCTATATTTCAATGAATATTGATTAAATAAATTAAACTTTAAATGCTGGGTACATTTCCAGCCCAGTCGTAAGAAGAAAAGACTGTTATTGTATGTTCCTGCAAACCCCAGATAAGTTACATTTGTACATTTTATATGTATCTATTCAACATTTCCAAAGCAATGTAGCGAATGAGCTGACTTTGTAATCGGGAGGAGGAGATGGTGGATAGCATGTCGCTTAGGCTCAATGCATGCAAAGCTGCAGACCCATAGCCGTGTTTTCAGCCAGAATAGTGCACAAAAAAGCTTTTTTTTTTTTACCAAGACACCACTGTATTTCTTGTTGGAATAGTTCCTATAGAGGCAGTCAGGATTTACTGAGAAATCGCTGCATTACCTGCCAAGATATTACAGCCCAAATTTGGTATTTCGAGGGAAAATATGATCTTTTCCTAACTATAACCAAGTAGTTTTTTTCCTTAGACATAACCACACCACCACCACCTGCTTTATCAAATATGATGTGGGGAAACTGCAAAAGGGGATCTAACGTAGCATACGGAGATGACAAACCTCCTCAGGACCCTTCATAGTGTAGAGGACGAGAGAAAAAAGAGAAGAACGGGACAGGAGGGAGGGTCTCAGTCACGGTTTCAAATTATGTCATGTTATTGGGGTATGCGCAGTGAAACCTTGTCTGCAGCTGCTGAAAGGCTCACTAACTGGCGTGGTATTTTAGAACAAAAAAGTCTGTAATGAAAGACCATAAACAAATACTGTCTATAAAAACACTCCATTGTATATCAGCCACAGTCAATTTGTGCGCACCTAAGGAAGTTAGGAACCCAGGAAGTTAGCATCGCACTGGTTCCCTCGTCAAAAACCTTAAGGGATTTTTGAATGGGATCTTCAATTATCGCCAAAAATAAGCTTTGATTTTATGAGACTTACACATTTTGTTTAGCATGATAATCTTTACAGATGAACACCACTTCTGTGTGTTTAGAAGCATAAATTAAATTGCCAGAAGCAAAAAGCTATTGCTAGGCTTTACACGAACTACATCGCGGTTGCATGACTTAAACGTCACAACTACAAACACTGTAAAAATATATTTAAACACAATCAAAAAATATTATAAACAGATAAATCTACAAGTTCGAGTGCGACTTGTTTTCATAAAATGGTTCGACTAAAGCTGTGGGTTTAATGAGTTTGTGATGACGTGTAATGTCCCCGACAAACACTGTAGTCCCATTTAGCCACTTGTTAGCAACCACCTTTTTTAAGACGAGTAAAACCTTAAAAGTTCAAAAATTGTGTTTAAGTGGACGTATTTTATGTTGCAGAACAAAAAGTCTAAATATCTTTAGCCTGCGTTAACCACAGGCCTTATTAAAGGCATTTTACCAAAAGCCCATTCAAAGAACCCAGAGACTTTAAGACGATGAAACCAGAAGTGCTAAAATGCTAATGGAAAAGGCTAATTTAGGACTCATTACTTGACCACTCTATTTCTAGCCCCGTCTGCTGTAACCCTCTGACACGGCAGCTCCAGATACACTGCACGTGTCATACCCCATAGCTCCCAGGGGGTCACAGAGTGTGTCACAGCCTTCGAGCACAATTTAGGCGGGAATTTATGCAGGAAGTGACACGGTTGAGGTGTTATCCTGCTCCTGATATTCTTCTAGAAGGCTTCAATCAATGAAAAGAAATGTAAAATTTCAACGTATCCACTAAAAAACTAATGTACAAATGTTTGGTTTGTAGAAACGTTCAATGCCAATATTTAGTCTGGTAATCGGGTTGCAATTTTGGCAGAGGGCAGCAACTGTGGTGCAGTCTTTACTTACAAATTGAGAAAACAAAGCACACTGAAGTTGCCAAACCTCTGATTTCACAGATGTCTGGCTGCTTCTCCATAGCAACAGCTGCCAAGGTTCATGGGTATTGTATTATTTAGAGCCATCTGCCATGAGAAACTCTTTAAAAAAAGATGATTTCTCAGAATCATGGTTTTAATAATTCAGACTGATGAACATACAGTATATACATATCTATAGTATGGGTAATTATCCAGGAGCCCCCGTATGTTTCTGTCTATCCATCCATCCCTTTTCTATATCCACTAATTCTGTGTCTCTATGAATATTGAGTATATCAGTAAAAGAAAATATTACAATGGGAATATGCAGTGGGGAGAAAATATTTCAGTTGCCAGGGGCTCCGCTCACACCCTGACTCTACACACCTGTCTTCCAAACAACAGCTAAAGTGAGGAGAGAAAGGCATTTCACCCAAAGACTCAGGATTCTGTGAGCATGTGTTACACCATTCACTGGTGTTACTCAGAGGCACATATGCCCAGAGCATCATACACACTGTCTCATTGACACTGTCGTCACACTGTGTGCATCCAGATAGCAACACTGCCATCTGCTGCCCTCAGACTAAAGCCTGATGCGTTATCATCAGACCAGCTTCATTTTTAGCCTTTGACATATGAACAGACACCCTGAGAAAGACATGAAGAAATGATTTCAGTAAGCAGTCATGTTGAGGTGCTTAATGGTAATTAGGCTTGTTGATTACAGTGACTTAACCTCCCGTTGCCTCCTGCTTTGGACCTCTGTTCAAGCTCAGGGGCTCCCATGATACCGTGCAGCAGGCACAGCTCACTGCGGCTGAGAAATGAACCCCGGCACCAATAATCTTCCCTCAGCTTCATCACTGAGTCATTGCAGGGACTTCCCAGGGCATTTCTATGGAGCCAAATTTGCTTTCTGGTGCAACACGTTCAATATCAGCCTGCTGTATAGCGTTAAATTAGTTTTAATCCTGGAAGCTGTGAGTTTTAGATGAAAGTTTAAAGTCGGCTTTTAGTGAAGTGCTCCGCAGGGATGGGAGATTCCCAAATCCTTAACACATGACAAAGCTCCAAAAGCCATCATTTGCCTCCAAAAGCCAGAAAATCATTCAGTGTGTTGGTCAGGTCACTGAGTAATGACAGGATCCTTTTTTAAAAAACACCCAAATTCTAAATTATATTTAACTGTATATTCCTCAATCTCTTGTGCCAAGGCAGGGCAGGAAGGGCTAGATAAAGTACAATAAATTAAATACAGTGCATATGTTTAGATTTTGATCTAAAAAAAATAATAAATGAACACTGGCAGGCATTTGTTCAAATAAAAAAAATCTATGTTTCTAAGCTCTATATAGCACATAATGGGAACTTGAAAAAAGATGTTCACCAGCTTTGAATTTGCTTAACTGGGATGGACATCGCTTTTCTTGTGATGCATTAAGATGCCTTTTACAAGTATTTAAACCTCTGAACCCCTGAGCAAATTGATGTAATTTTTTTCAAAAACATGGGGAAAAAGGCAATATACAACTTGGCAAGAAATTTCCCACAAATTGTAAAAAAATAGTTGATTTAGAAAAATTATTTCAATGGCCTGACAACTATATTTATAATTATCATGACTATATATTTCATATTAATTTTTACTGAATTAGGCCTACTATAATTTCAAAGTGTTTTTCAGATCATGTCTTTTTTTGTTCCTTTACTTTCACACTTCTTTTTTTGTTTCTTTGTTTTTTGTTAAATTACAGGTAATTTTCTAGGAACTTTTTTACTAATTTCTTTCTAATTTCTGGGTCATTTCTTCTTAAGTTTGCTAATTGCCTTCTTCCCATGTTTTTGAAAGAAACCAAGCCAATTTGCTAAAGTTTCAAAGGGTTAATATGACATGGCTTATGCTAGGGGACTAAAATAATGACTCTGAAAATGATTCAAATTGTTCCAGCACAGGCCTTTGTCTAAATATAGTTGATCTTTCTGTGAGAAGAAGAGATCCTAAATTAATTGCAGCCCAAGAAATGAAAAAAAAAACTATGACAAGTATGAATTTATTGAAATAAAAACCAACCAAAAGAATGAAAAATGACTAATTAAGGAGTAAAAAAGAGGTCTAGCGTCAGGCTTAATTCACATTTCTTAACATGTTAAGGTTAGGGAAAAGGTCAAAGGTCATGTTAAGGTATAATACCCATAACAACTAATTAATCCCAACTCCAAACAGATTAAGTTTAGGAAAATATTTTTGATCATCACTCCTCAGTATCTCATGTAAATATATCTGCAGGGAGAGATGACACTGTGGCTTAATTCCCCAAACTAACTTTGTTCTGCAGCTGAAATAAACATTTCAAACATGAATTGTGTAACTGAAATCTATTTATGGCTCGTTCTCAGATATGTCTTATGCATTGATATGCAGAGTGAACCAAAGTTATTTTAGGGAAAGAGAGAGACAAGAAAGTGGCATGAACACAACGGCAGATTGAACACTGAAAAGGGGCACATAAGATCTTGAGGTACATGCGTTGTATAGTATGTAAAGTAGTAGTGTTTAAATAGCATTAAGTAGTACTGGAAAAAGAATTGGATCTGCATGATGGTTTAAACCAGTGCAGTAAGAAATGATTTAAACCCTAATGTATCAATCAAAATCAATCAAAATTACCCAAAAATTTGCAAGAAAACTGCACCAAAATTAGCAACAAAAAGGACTGAAAAGGTAAATAAATTAATAAATATTAAATATTCTGTAAAATATTTTGAATATATAATTTCGAGAAATATATAATTTCTAGAAATTCCTTTTAATTAATTATCTATCTCCCCACTTTTTATCACTGATTTGTTTTTGCCAATTTCTTGCAATTTGCTCATTGCCTTTCCCCAGTGTTTCTGAAGAGAATTAAAAAGCAAAAGTATGCATGCACATCCAATCCAAACTTGGAGCAGATGTTCAACCAAACATAAGTAAAGGATAAAAAGGCAAAAAAAATGTTTTAAAGGAAAAATACTTGTGAAGGCATCTAAAAGCAGTACAAGAAAAAATTATATACATCCAGGTTTCAAATGGTTAAACCAGGATGCAATGGTGACTCTCAGAACCCGTGACTAACAGGGTCCCCCCAAAAAATATTTGAACATGAAAAAAAAATCAATGGCAAATTATTAACCTTTCATCATTAACATTTTATTAGGAATGCGCTCATACTAATGCTTTTTTTTCTTCTTCTTTTGTTTTCCATAAAAAGTAAACATCCAGAGAGCCTTAGCACTCCCCCACCCCCTTTGTTTTCATAAAATGGTTCAGTCCGGCCGGTTCACCTGGCGCAATTAACGGCTGTTGCTAGCAGAGAGTGAAGCGAGGAGTGCAGGTGAAGCTGAGCCAAAAAAGAAAGCTTTTGAAAGAAAAGTCTGGCTCCTAGAAACCGGACAAAGACGAGAAAGTGTGGGAGTGTTTCACCCAATTCAACACAGACAGGTGAGTCTCCGCGAGTGGAGGAAACGAACCTGTTTATTAGTTTATAGTGACATCGGCTACGTTTGCTCCTCTAACATTACTCAACATATCTTGACAGACAGTTCAGTGACTTTGCTGCTCTTTAAACCGTCATTAAGTTAATAGTCGCAGACGATTAGCAAGCTAATCATATCAGAATCCGGTTTTAGAATCACAATCCGGATTATTGCCAAGACTTTTACATATACAGGAGTTTGACTTGGTGATTTGGTGCAACACAATTAACAAAAATGAAGAATGGAAATATTGAATTTAAATAGTATAAGACAGAAAAAAGTATATTATATTTAATAAATACCAATACGAACTGAAATAAATATTAAATCAGTTGTCTTGTACTTCCCTTTTACCAGGTTACCAAAGTACAGATGCAGCTTCAGCCTCAGCAGCCCCCCCACCACTGAACCAGCCAGACTCCCACCTGAGGAGCAGGTGAGCAAATGCCCTGTTACGTAATCAACCATATTTTGATTTTGATGTTTTTACAATAGTGGAAGAAACGCTCTGATGTCTTACTAAAGTAAAAGTAAAAAATAACAGTCTCAAAAATGCTCAATTACAAGAAAAAGTTCTGGATTCAAAATGTTTCTTAAATAAAAGTTCATAGGTATTATCTGCAATATGTAGCTTATTAGAGTATCGAAAATAAAAAGTACTTCTCATGCAGAATCACTTTCAAAGTATCATAACCATAGAAATGTTATTTCTATAATCAAAACATGAGCTCCTTAGGTTATAATAGAGTATTATGTAATTCTGTTTGCGCGTTAATGTTGTATTTTTTCAATGTGAAGCCAATTTTAAATTCTTTGCAAATTACCGGGAGATTAATAGTATAAAACTGCATCATATCACATGAGCAGAATATACAGTTTAAATTAGGCTTGAGTGGTTTGTAATATTTCATATCTTCATACCTGCCTGAAATTTCATTGGAGTATATAATAGTATGCAGCGCCTACATCCCAGACCCCCAGACAGTGAGTTCGCTACTTACTTTAAGCTTTTCAGTTTTGTAAATGCACAATGGAAACCCACAAAATAAAAAAAATGAAAAATGTCGCACTTATTTTACAATTAAACAGAAAAATACAACTATACACTGTTTTTGCTTCAACTTTCTCTCAGTCACGGAAGACTGACAAGGCTTAATTTTTGCCTTAGCTCACTTAAAAAACAAAAAATTACAAGTGTAAAATAAATGTAGTGATGCTGTGTGGTTACAGTATTTGTGCAGGATTTGCGTGGCCTGTGGTGGTGTGGCCCAGTGTGATCTCTTTTCATGGGGCCCAAAATCACTAGCAACACACCTGGCAGGATGTAATAATAAGGAGTTAAAGGAGCTGTTGAAGAAAACTTTATCTTGAATGCCTTCAAGGTGCACGAAGAATCTAAAAACTGAGAAAATTCTTCATGGATTGAAGTGAACAGGGACCTTGTTTAAAAACAGCAAAATTATATCCAAACATCTGTTTACAAACTCTCACAGAACTTGTGCAGTATCCAAGTCTGATTTATCCATTTGTATGCTCAGTACCTCCCAAACACATGCATTTTTGCTAAAACATTGCTAAACACTCCTGTGCATGTAGCTTTTTTTTCTGATTCTCCATTCACCATGGAGGCATGCAAGAAAAACACATTTTCGCCCATAAATTCGAGGCAACATATGGTTAGTAACTGATATATAAATGGTCATCTTGCAAGTGAAGTATTCCTTTAAAGACATGGAGTGTAGCTTTTTGGTATCTCACCCTGTTACAGTTGGCCAGTTGCGTCCTCTCCTCAATATCCCCCGACATCACTGATGTTGCATTAATTTTCTCTTCAGCCTGTAGGTTTCACTCCACCAATATGTTGTTCCTGCTTCCAGGTCTGTCCCATGTCTGAAATGTGACCTTTTCCCCGACCCGATAAGACCTCTGTGTCACATTATACCAGACAGGATAGTGCGCCAGCCTCCCCTCTCCAGACTTCATGTTTTTCATCCTCCATTAGTTCAATGTGACTGCACTGGGCTGCTGTGCTGTCAATTATTCACACCGCCTTTGTCTGAGTAGCCCTGGTGCTCTGGCACCGGGACCACAAGTAGACAACCTCTTTTCAGCTCCTGGCAGGCGTCTGGCCTCCTCTGTCTGCTGACTGTCCAGACTTGATTTCTTTCTTTGTTACACTCTGAGTGACCTGTGAAGTGCTCTTTTTTTGTTTTGTTCATACTTAAAGTCCAAGTGAAATGCCATTTGGAGGGTGTCTAGCTTCAGTATTTTGAAGTATTGCAGAAAAAGGAAACAGGATAGGCAGGCAGGATGTAACATTTGGAGGAATTTGATTTGATCACAGGGAGGCTCCAACATTGTAATGTCGACGAGATAGTATCCAGAGAAAGAGAGATGAAGCACACTGTGTGCTCCATGTGTCTGCTGAGCAGTCCACTTAAAAATGCATTTGTCATAGTCTCGAGCGGACACAGATACCACTTTCCTCAGAGTGAGGATTCAGATTCAGAAAACTTTATTGTCGGTCGTGACAGAAAATCGTCTAAGACGTGGCTCAACATGCAGTGCAAAACAAGCTCGGACAATAAACACACAGCACGTTTTCCTGAAAAACACAGTAGATACCTAATAAAATAATTTGGACAGAATAGAAATGACAATATGCTACTGTGTGCAAAGTGTTTGTGTAGACGTGTGGATCATTACCTTTTATTTAAGATGTGTATGGCAGTTAATTTAGGAGTTTTTCTTGGCCAAGGGACGTTATAGCGGCAACCTGATGATAATAGTTAGAAAGACTTACGTAGAGGGTGAGGAGGATGTCTTGTAATGTGATTACTTTCCTTTCAGCTGCTTGGATATGAAGCACTGACGATGGAGTTTGAGTTGCTTTTTCCAGCTAACTTAATCTTAACTCTGTGCAGCTAAAAGCTGCAGACTGTCATGATATTAATGGTTGAAACTGTTTGGTACTAGTTTACGTAAGCACACATTGTATTTTGTTTTCTGGAAAGTAAACATGATTGAATTTTGATATGATTTTGTAATGTTTTTGGCATGCATTGTTAAATAGTAGCACAATACTGTATTGCCGGGGATGTGATCTGAGCTGTCGTGTTAATGTTTGACATAAGACTGCATTTCCCATGAGCACCACCGTCTCGAAAGATTCAAATTACTTTTAATATGACCTTTCTTTTTTAGACACAGCTTCGTTATCATAGATTTAGAACAGGAATATGATGACGTTAAAACAAAATAAATGTTTTTTTAGTAATGTAACCGTCTGTTACAGTAATGTTCATACACCTATATGTTTAGGACGTGTACAGAGATGCAATTATCGATATCTGTTCAACCAACATAATTAGAAATTGAAAAAAAAAGTTTTTAAATTGAAAGATTCTGTTTCGCATGTAAGTAGAAACTGTTTACAGTAAAGATAGAAATTCAGTTGAAGGGAATAATCTTAAATTCCAATAATGCTGCATTTACCTTTATTTATTAATTTTTTAATAAAAGGAGAA
The DNA here is from genome assembly GCF_008729295.1 of Plectropomus leopardus. Classification (NCBI taxonomy): domain Eukaryota; kingdom Metazoa; phylum Chordata; class Actinopteri; order Perciformes; family Serranidae; genus Plectropomus; species Plectropomus leopardus. The sequence goes on along the minus strand of NC_056472.1, from coordinate 28,308,067 downwards.
AATTAACACTTATTACAGCTAAAAACTACAAGCTCTAAAGCTTCATTTTGTTGTACAGGTCACGAGGTGTGAAAGAAATCCAGCCGCCAAATGAGATTTTTTGTCTTACTACTCTTGAGTTTAGAATTATGTGATGTGTGTCGACCCAACAGTGGCTTTAAAAAGCTTTTTAGAAAATAACACTGGTGTGGTTAGGTTTGTCAAAAAGTGCAATAGTCCACACTTTCCACATTCTTAATTATCCCTTTAAGGCCTCTTACAATGTTCAAATGAGGAAAAATTACAATTTACAACCCGTGATAAGTGGGTCTTGTAGTCATCCAGAGTGATGTGAATCCATTTGAAGAAAGGTGATGGCGCACAAACATGTCAATCATGATTTTTCCCCTCGAATAATAACAACAAAAGTTTGGATAGAATTAATATCTGAAGAATTTAAGTCGTATTTGAAGGTGACTTGTGTTTTTCCCGTGCACCATGGCTGTCCCTGATAGCTTTTCTGTACTTAGCTGAATTAATTTCTCTCTCTGAGAGAGTATAAACAGACATTTCTTGTCTGTGTGCCATAAATTGTTTTCATCGGATTTGGCAGGAAATTAGACCCGAGGACAGGAATCAGTGATGCCAGATGTACGGTAATTATCGTATTTGTACGATAATGTTTGCCCTCTGTAAGGTGTAGGATCAGTAATTCCAAAACTGCAGTAATGTACGAGAACTTAACCATTGTGACACTTAGAATAAGCACTTAGTTTAGTGTACACGCCTCATTTTAACTCATTTCCTGGCATCTGCATCTGTGTTTACTCATCACTTCTCAAATCATCTCCTTACACCTGATCACGTTTGGTTTAGGCCATGACGACATAAACAAGCACGTAAACACTCCACGTTAAAACGCTCGGCTGCTGACATGACGTCAGCTGTGTAGAGCTGTGTAGATTGAGAAATAGCAGGCAGTGGGTATGGGTAGATTTGTCAAAAAGTCATTTAAATACTTGTTTATTAAAGTTATTTAACCTATTCCTTCTTGTGATGGTGACTGGCGTCCGATAATTTTTCTCAAAAAACGATAATTTCGAGCCTCTGGTACGACAGTTTAACACTTCCAATCTGGCAACGCTGACAGGCATTAAGAATAACTACATGGAAATACCAGTTTTGTTGATGATGCTCTTGTTTGCGTGTTGGTCATTTAAACCAGATTAAAACTGAGATTGTTTCATAACCCTTCAAAACTCCTTGTAGCTGCTTTAACTCTTATTTGCAAAACAATGTTCAGCAATTGTGGTCTTAAAATACATATAGCGTTTAAAAAAATATATTATTGCATGTTAAGTGACAATATAAGAGATTTGGGGACTTTGTAACAAGCGCATTTATTTCTATTTTACTTCTGCCTTTAGGTTACCTTTCCCTCACTATCATTCCTCGCTTCTTCACTTCCTCGGGCAGTGTGAGCTTGTTATAAGGGATGTAACTGTCTCCCAGACCTGAAATATAGCAACTGCTTCGACAGAAATGTCTCCACTGCTCTAAGCAACTTCCCATTGAAGACAGAGTATTTGGATTCGTCCAGGAACCCTCTGACAGAGCTCCCCCTGGGCTCCTTTGGGGCACTTCGGGGTCTGAAGTGTTGGAAAGAGAATAACATCATTTCTGTGGCAGGCAGAACTTTCATCAACCTCCAAGGTTTACAGAGGCTGAACCAGCTCTCTGTCCCGGGGGAGACTTCTTTCTCTGGGAGTGGAAGTCCTCACAGAGCTCGCACTCGCTCCAAACTTGCTCACTATCTTTGGAAGCAGAACTTCTGAGAACCTGGATCCTCTTGTGAAGCTGGACTTAAGTGCCTTTGTCATGCAGCATATCAAGCCCACAGGTCTGAGCAGCATGTTACGTGTCGGAGGAAGTGTTGGGCTGGAGGCTTGCTGTGATAAGTAGGAAGCGGTCATTTATATGACAGGATAATGAGAGGTTGAAGTTTATCACTGTTTCTTCTCAGTCCATGGCTGCTCTTTGAATATTTTGAGGCCTATTATCATAATAGCAGATCTCTGTCGTTGAGGACTTATATATGGGGAGATAATGGATATAATTTCCAGTGAATGAACTACAGGTGGCAGGGATTTGTTTCATACTGCAATCATTATTGCAGTAATGAGCATGACACTCTGGTGAGTGGTTGCTATGCAGGAACGTACAGGAATTCAAAGAAATACACTTGTGATTTCTCAAAGAAGCTCACCAGATTCAGAGTCTTTTTGATGATAAGGAGGTGGACTGTCTGGGCAGCACATACTATCTTACATAGCTTTTGTCTGTTCCTGTGAGCATGATACGGATGGGTGATCGTGACAGGAGCTTTCTTCATGCTGGAGAAAATTGGGATTCTGGATTTAGAAAAACTCAAAAAAATAAAAATCCCCAGAAGAAATCGCAAAAGTAATATCTTAGAGTTTATATTGGTTTTACAGTAACACGGTCTTGATTAAATGGTGACTTTTGGTGTTTTTCTTTCTGAAGTTTTTGGGGTCAATCTTTGCGATTAAACACTTTTTCAGAGGACTTTCTATTGTGTTTTACCTGGATTTGGGGTACTACTACCTAACAACCAGTTTTTCCCCTAATATTCCACATACAGTTTGCACCACACCACTCTTACGTGTGTAACCACATCTAAACTGGGTATATGTTCCTTACAGACATATGTTTAGCATTTATAATATCATCATTCAACATAGGTCTGACATGTAGGGGATAATTATAATAATAACAATAATAATAATCTTAATTTGTATAGCACCTTTCATACAAGAAATGCAGCCCAACGTGCTTTACAAGAAAGAAATTAAATGCATCAAGTGCTTCACATTAAGACACATAAAAACAAAAAGACATAATAACACCTGCATGTAAAAATAAAATAAAATCAGAATAGAATACACAGAATGCATTTTCAAATGGATAAAATCCACTTGATAATACTAGTAAAAGTAAGATAAAATAAGGATAAAGATTTAGTGCACAGAATGCATAATATACAATGGAAAAGAAAATAAAAACATAACAAACTGACATTATTAATAAAATAAGCATAAAAACAGAGTATATAAAATGCGTAAAGTCAAGGGAAATACAGCATTTTAAAGATGTGCAGCAGTATGCAAGTGTAAAGCAGAATGCAAGGCAGCTGAATCAGCACTCGTTAAAGGCTAAAGTGAAGAGATAAGTTTTTAGTTTTCTTTTAAAAACAAATAGCGTGGGGGTGCAGGTTTGGTGTAGCATGAGGTCCTGTTGGTCTTCAAACAGCTCCTTGTATAAAATAGGCACATCCACTGTGACTGGCTTATGGACAGTGTGAAGCCTTGAGATTGGCTTTTAAATTCTTGAATTTTTGGGGCCAAATTACTATATTTGGACCAGAGGGTGGCGATAACCCTTACACTGACTGCTAGGTTGCACAGCATTGCATGTACAGTTATTTTGTGAAAAAAGTACTGCTTTTTGTAGTACTATCCTGGCAGTAAATGCAGCAACATCTCAGTAAAAAACGAAAAAAGGAAGAAGAACTGCAGTTTTTGACACTTGTGTGGCCAGATACTTGCCCACAATACTACAGGTAGAGACAGGTAGAAATGCCATTTTCACTGTTAAAATACTCGACACAGACTATGAGGTTTTGAGCATTTTCCTACCACTCTCCTCATAACATATTAAGCCCTGTTCAATAATAATAAAAGCAGTATGCAAACTGCTTCCACTGCATGACAAAGAAAAGTGCACTCAAAATCTCTCTGTATGTGTCTCTTCATGTGCTCTGGGCTTTTGATGTCCTGAGCGGCAGCCTCGCATTTGCATCTTATCAACTATCATGTGCCCAAAAACCGAGCAGAGCGTCATAATTCAGCCTCGGGTTAGCAGGTGTTGAGTAATTCCTCTTCAGTTCACATCTCATAATAAAGTGTGATCCTGTGTGTATGTGCTTAACAACATTCCCCATATTTTACTCCTCCTTCATCATCGGGGACCTGGAGGTTGTATGTGTCTCCAGCTCTCAGAGGCCGTTGATATGTGGGGTTTTGGATATACTGCAACCTGTTCACTATCCACTGGTGTGCAATTTAATATAGCTAGATTAGATTGTACAGTCTGGGGCACTGTATCGGACTGTTGTGGTGAAGAGGGAGCTGAGATCTGGCAGCAGGAAGAGTTATTGGAGATTTCCCCGCCTCTCTTCTGTATACTCTGCTGCTGAGCCTGGTTATCACTGTATCTGTGCTGGTGATCAATTCTTGATTAGAACAAAAGCCTCCTACAGCAAACAGAAACTAATAATGTTTCTGAGAAAGGGGGGAGCTCTGGCCCCAGTTCGTCTGAACGAAACTCAAGACCCAACAACAGAAGCGAGACGCTGTAGAGCTTTGAAGCTTTGGAGATGAGGCTGTGTTTGGCTGTGTGATAAGGGACGGAGATTGGTTAAACCAGATGTGTTTTCTGAAGATGTCACTTGTGTATTACAGCCAATTAAAAGCCAGAATAACAGTGTTGTCAGGGCTGACCTTTGACAGTTGTGTATGAGCACTGTGAGCTCACTAGCTGTTGCGTGCTTTGAGGAGATTCATATTTAAACATCCTGACACTTTGGTGAAGTACAAAAAATGGCAGCTAAGTTAAATAATGAACACGTTGAATATAGGGAGGATGAAAGATGATTTACGTATCAATAAATAAATAAATACAGGAATGAATAAATACTGAAATACATAAATAAATACACTTTTTTTAAATCAAAAAAGAATAAATGCATGAATAAATAAGAATCCATAAATGTAAAAATAAATATATATATATATATATATATATGTATAAAACAGAATACACTGCAATACATATATATAATACAGAAATAAACAAATGCACATATAGACCTTTAAATGTATTTCTAGATTTACAGGACCTGCTACTACATAAGCACACAAACAGAAATAAATAAATATAAGTGGGGGAAAAAAATTAAGTAGATTTAAAGCTTTTGTTTATGTCCTATTTAGTTTTAAACGTTTGTATATTTATTAATGCATTTATAGATTTATTTTTTATTGTTGCATTTATTTTCTTATTTATTTTTCTCAGCTGTGGGTCTAATAACATTTTATCTTATGTTATTTCTGTATTTTTTTTAAATACCTGTATTTATTAATACCTTTATTTATGCATTTATTTGTATATTTACTCACACTTTATTCCTTTCTCCTCGAGCAGTGGTTTCTTGTTGTGGAGGATGTAAAATTACAAAATTTAAACAAAACACATGAGGATTTGGCTCGTTCAGATGAAATTAACATTGAGAAGAAACTGCTGGTTTGACAGGCGCGATCACAGCTCCGGCAAGCTCACACAAGTCTGCTTCCACTGAGACGCTATATCGCAAAATAAAATCAGGATCTAATCTTTCATCATGGATGTTATTGACAGCTGCCCCTAAGATTTTTTTCCCTGAATATAAATTTATTCCTTTGGGTAATCACAGAGCTTGTAATGAAATCTTACAGTGTGGACAGATTGTTTTCTTCAACAAACAGGATTAAAAACCAAAGACCAGACTTCAGCTGGAAGATTTATTGCATTACGATGAAATCCTCAGTATATCCAAATGCAGCCTCACAGCATGCACCTCGATATAAGCTGAGCAGCCTCCCCCACAAGCCACCCATTAGATAAAGCACCACTTTTATGTTTGTGTCAACATGTGCGCCCCGTGTTGATTTTGCTTTCAGAGCGGTTAAATTAACCTGCTTCTACAAAGATGTGAGAATGTAAGCTGCTTGATGTTGTTTTTTTGTTTTTAGGTTTAGGTCTGATTGGTTTTCCTTTAGCTTTGTTGTTCAGGTCTTTAGATCTCAGCAACTCTGAGAGCTCGTACAGTTAATATACTGTAGGCATACCAAGTGCATTATAGAGAAATATTCATAAATAAATATATTTTTAAGAAATATAGTTTATTTTGGCATCCCCTTGGAAAATGGAAACTCTGGAAAAACAACACAAAATATAGCCCCCCCCCCCCCCCCCCACACAACATATTCTTATTCTCTCCTTCCCCCCCCCAGGTCTAGGGCGTCCGCGTGAGCAAACAGGAAAAGTGCTATCAGGAAATAAAAAAAAATAAATACATAAACATGACTACTCAATGAAAAAGAGAGAATTTAACTTTGGCCATTGGGATTAAAAATACTAAAACTTTACCTAATATTAGTATTCCTTGTACTTAGCTCTTCATTGGACCATGTCTGTGCTTTTAATTCAATATCTTAAGTTATTCACTTTTGGCTATTTTGGACTACAAGCTAATACAGCAGTTTTGGAAACAAAAACTACCTGAAATACAAAAAAACTACCTGAAAAATAGCTTTGTTTCAACACAGCTGGAATATAACTTTCCACGGCTGTGTTCATTTTAAAGTAACTGATATCACCTTAGATTCTGGATATTATAACATCCTAAGTGTTGTCTTTTCCTGATTTTAAAGGCTGCATTACAGCAATTTGACATAATTTTCTGAATTTACCAGAATTTTCTAGCTGTAACATTATTTGCCCTTTACCAACTAAATCATATTATTCCTATTACTGATTATTATTTATCAATAATTTCATTGTTTAACTATATTGTGAAAGCACCAACAGTCAACCCTACAGTGTTATAATAATGTTAATATTCTGGTATTTCATCAAAATATCATTTTATTTTGTTAATGTCTCTAAGTAGGGGTCGACAGATTATCAGGGCTGACATTTGGGCATTTTGCCGATTATCTGTATTGGTGTTTATTTGAATCATCACTGATAAAACTGATTAATGAAAAAGTGTGTGTTTTACCATAAACCAAAACCAATGACGTCAGTCTGCAATACATGCAAATAAAGTGTCAGCATGAGAGGGGCTTTTACTTGTTAAACCTCAGGGAGCTATTTTTACTTTCTTACATTTCTATTTAAACTTTCACCAAACTTCATTAAAAAAAAGTTGCTGGGAACTTGCTGTATGTGATGTTGAAAGTCTCAGTTTTCATTAAACATTTGCTAAAGGCATTCAAACAAAGTTTTGTGTTGGAGTTTGTTATACTCCAAATTTTAAATTTCAGCAGAAATATTTTCATGTTTTATTGTAAATGCATATGTGGGGTTTACCCGGTGGCTCAGTGGATGGAGTGGGTGCCCCATGTATGGAGGCTGTGTCCTTGCTGCAGCGGCCGCAGGTTCGATTCCAGTCTTGACCCTTTGCTGCATGTCATCACCTCTCTCTCTCCCCCCTTTCACACTTAAACTGTCCCATTGAACAAAGGCATAAAAAGCCCAAAAACTAATCTTTTAAAAAAAGAAAATGCATATCGGTTATCGGTCTCATTATGTACTAATAATCGGTATCGGCCCCGAAAAATCAATATTGGTCGACCTCTGTCTCTGAGTTCTAGTTTAAGCTGTTTCCCAGTCACAAATGCATAAAAATCTTTCCATCCTGCTCAGCATGCAGAGTCAGAAAGAAAGACATTTTGTAGATTCAAAATTTATTCTTTTAATACATACATATTATTTAAGATGTACAACAGGAGATAATTGGATCAATAACGGACGAGTGGTCCAGACTTCGCTCAGTTTGAATTAGTGACGAAATTTGAACTCAATCACTTCAGCCAGATGTATTTGTCCCCGACATCTTCGTTATAACCGGGAGCGTACTTCTTCCCAGGGAGCTACAAGGACAAAACAAATTGACAATTAAACCAAAGAGCTAAACATTAAAACAAAGTCATGTACAAAACAGCTTGTTGAAAAATGACTTTTTTTCCTGATGCATTAGTATAATTTAGTGTTTCAAATTCACTTGTCCTAATTGAAACCGCTGAAAGCATCTAATCAAGATAAGTGGGTTGCCTGCAGAGTTAAATTTGATACTTTTAACACTGAATATAAATATATTTAATTTAAAAGTAATGCAGGAGGGTTGTGAATGTGATTAGCAGAAAAATCCTCAGTTTTGATAACTGATTAATCAGGGAACCCTTTTAAACCTGGATCAACATCACTTTTCTTGTGCTGCTTTCAGACACCTTTCGCAAGCATTTAAACCTTTGAAATTAAGCAAATTCGTTTGATTACTTTCAAAACCATGAGAAAAAAAGCTAATGAGCAAATAGATAGGTAACGTCCCTCAAAATGCAGGTAATAAGGTTAAAAAAAACTAAAAACTAGAGGAAAATTTCCAGAGAACTACACTTCTAATTATCATAACTATTTATTTAAAACTATTTTACAGAGTTATTGTAATTTTCAGCAGTTTTTTCAGGTCATTTTCCTTTTTGGTAATTCTCAGATCATTTTCTTGTATTTGTACTAATTTATTTCGAAATTTTGAGTCATTTCTTCTTAAGTTGCTAACTGCCTTATTCTCATGTTTTTGAAATAAATCAAACTAACCTCCCCAGGTTTTTAAGGGTTAAATCATGCAAGCAAAAAACAAACAAAAATCAACCCTTTACTTGTTACAATTAGAACACCTTCAGGTTTTTTGAGTGCAAAAAACAACGATTTTTTCATAAATTTAATTGAAGCTGTAATACATCAGTGTTGCAAACATCTATCCATGTATTTTCTTTGTCAACTCAAGTGTGCTGAGGGAGATTACGCCACCACGTGTCACAGTTCTCATTCTCTCCACTGAGATCCGAGCTAAGAACTAAATGTCAGGTCACAGCCTCCTGTAGCATTACGCAGCCTGATTTTTGCAGCAAGGGGGGACAAAAAAGTCTCCAGTCAATAAACAGAAAAGGTCATATCCAAATGTTTCCCTGCAAGACTGATGATACCAAAAGCCCTGTAGAATATTCCACATCTGGCATTTGCCTTCTTGTAACCGCGAGTCGTTCGATATTTCAGCGGAAGGAAATTAGTTCCATCACGCTGCCGGCGCTGCATGAGTTTCACGTGGCAAAGGGCCTGAGACAAAGGCAGGGCTCCTCAATGTGATTTTCAATAAAGTGCTCGTCGCAAGATAATGTGAATTATCCTCAGATAATGACAAAACATAAAAGAAAAGGGCAAGTCATACTCCTGCATCAACGCTAATTAATGTTACCAGTCAACAGCAGCCAGCGTCTCATTAATCCCTAATGATCAGCTGGAACATCCCGTTCCAGCTGATCTGCGGCATCAGCATAAAGGCAGAACGACCTCTTTTAAAAATTGATTGGTGCTTTTCTGATCTTTTTTTTTTTAACTTGTTTGTTGTGAATTAGAGGCAGTAAACAGGTCGATATAAGCTTATACGATACAGTGCAGCTATATTTGTGAATGTCCGATAGGGATAGGCAATATATTGATTTTATATTGATGTTGTGATATGGCTAGATCTTAGAATTTGGATATTGTAAAATAATAAGTATTGTCTGTCTGCAGTCGATAACAATATTTATTTTTTTATTACATGACAATGGTGGTATTTTCATCAGCAAAAAAAACTTCTTCTTTTTTTGTCTTTTTTTGTCTCTAAATTTGGACGTTTTGGCAGCCCTGAGCGGCAAAAGTCATCATGAGTTGTTTTATCCCTTGGCAGCTGTTTGAGTTGCGGCGTGGATAACTGATCAGTTGCTCTGGTCAGAACTGATCAGATCAGTGGATGAGAGGAGAAGCAGAGTGAGTGAATTCAAACTTTTAGACCGGACACAATGAACATTTCACTTTGACTGCAATTTGTGATCTACTGCTCAGTTTGTGACAACAGTATGCTCAGAGCTCCGAGAGTGTGTTGCAATGATAACTTAACAGTATATACATTTCAGTAGCGCTAGAAAATTTTAATTGTGGCAGCCTGCCACAAAAAAATGCATGTGTGATGATTTCTACAGATAAAATAAACAAAGAATTTGCTAGCACTCTCATGCTGACCTTTATATCGCTAAAAAATAGTTCTCTGAATAGCCTGGTTGCTGAATTGTTCTGCATAAACTCGACTTGCTTTAAATTTAAACCAGTAGTCTTATTAGATGACGACACCAAAGAGACTAAAATAAAAGCCAGGAATGAGGTTCCTTGTATAAATATACGGTGTGCATATAGACAGATACAAGGTGGAGAGTGAGAATGGTAAAGACGTGCAGCAGAGTTAAAGGTCAGACTGTAAGACTGAGCATCTCGTCTCTACGTACCGATCTGTAGGCATAGTATTTTTCATCGTAGTCGTGTGCTCCGATGGTTATTTCTGGAAGAAACTTGGGTATGTGGGTCAGGGTGGCCACCCTCTGTTTGTCTTCCACGCTGTAAAACACAGACAAAAAGAGCAAAAAAAAAAAAAATCAGCTCACATGAAAGTTTGATGAATGCTGATGTATGAGCAGAGTACAGCATATAAAAGGCAATCAGGATGAATCTGCATTTTAAGTTATCCGCGTGATTCGTTTCAGGTGCTTTGCATATTTATCCATAATGAGAGTGACAAACGGAGGCTGAGAATCTGACTTCACCTGGTGCAGATCTTCCTCTGTGTAATTTGCATTTAAATGTGGGAACCTGTGACATTAATCAAGAACTCACAGCATCCTCATGTGGTGGTAGGTGACATCATCCTGCTCCAGCCACGGCCCCTTCTCAAACTTCAAATACTCGATATCCTCTGCCACCTGTGGACAGCACACCATCAATAAGCTGTCTATGCTAAATAATGAATATATCTTTAGGGATCAAAACAACATCTGAAATAAAATGCAGCTTGCTCCTGTCTACTGTAATCTTACCTTTTCAACATCTTGAGCTTGAGTTGCATCATAAGCAAGCAGTTCAGATGTTTTACTAAAGGAAAGAACATACACAGTCATGTGAACTGAGTGTGATTCATGTATAGTGTGACATTTGTTCTGCATAAGATAAAATACTCACCTGATTTCAGGGAGGAAAGATTTCTTGTAGCTGTTCTCGATGCCCTTCAGATATGTCAGGGGCACATTCTGAAGATAGGACTGGGAGTAAAGAGATTACATTTGGATTAATGGTTATCGAAAACACACACCTTTGCACTATCCCACTTTATACCAGGGTTCGACATTCACTATGGCCTCATGGCCCGTGGCCACAAAGAGTTACTCTGTGGCCACTAAATTTTATCGCGTCTTTTAGGTGTCTTTATGCTTTGTCACTGGGAGGAGAGCTGGTGAGCTGTTAGCAGAAGGTGGGCACCTATAAGAGCTAACCGGGCTAATAGAGACAGAGCACATTTAATAGATCTCTCCAAGACAGAAAACAATCCATCACTCTACAATGTGTTTATTTTGTGTAAAGGTTCCTCCTTCTCATTAGGGCTGGGTGATATGGCTTTAAAATATTATCCTGATATATTTAAATGTCCTTTAAACTGATGTTACTAAAATAAAAAAAAGTGCTAAATGAACTGCAGTTACACTAAAATTAAAGTACCATAAATTTAAGTAAAGTAGCTACTGTCGAATAATAAAGTTTACAACTGTTAAAATAACACTTCAGAAAATACGGTTATAATGAAGTTAAATAAAGTACTTTTCTAATCAAATTTTAAAAAGTATTGTTCTAATTAAATTAATCAAAGTGGGACCCATTATGCTTTTATTATGAAGGACCCTGCTTGTCTAAGGCTGGAAGTGTTGATGTTTTTTGCTATGAAGCTTTAGTAGACAGTTTAACAGATACTGCAGCGCCTTTAACTGTAAGAATTAATTCACTGTCAGCTGGCAACAAACAAACAGTTCTCCAGTATATATATATATACACACTATATATTTATTACTACTACTAAAAAAATGTGACTAACTAGTCGCTTAAATTGACATCTCTGTAGGCTATTTTTTTAAATACTCTTAGATTTGAATACGTAAAAAATATAGTATTCATATTAACAATGCTCGCATCTACCCCGGAATACTGGAAACATTTAATGTTAATCCGTGTATCCGATCCTCTGAGGTTTTAATTTTCCGATTGACAACTCAATGTTGCGATCTCTATTGAAAGTTAATGAGTGAAACTGAAATGTTTTGACATAATTACAGTTTCCTGCAGAGATGACAACATCCTGTGGTGTCAGTGACTGCGTCTGAATACCTTGCCGCTCTGTTTCAGCTTCTTCTGCACCTCCTCAGCTGCCACATCGATGTAGATGACGAGGTGTGGAGGCAGGAACTCACAGAGGCTGATGCCTTTAATCTCGTTGTAGTGGTGCACACCTGCAAGCCGCGGGACATTTCTGTGAGTAATGTGAAATCTGTCGACCACGTTTGTTTGTGCACCACAAATCATGACTAAATTTTACATCTGAAAACAGACTTGAGAAATCCCTGTCAATACTTTTTTTTTCACAAACCTGTACATTAACACATGATGTGTTCAAGGACCGTCAAATATTGGAATATCCACTTGTGTTTCACTGTGATATACAGTGTCATTTTGGAGATTTTTACAGAAAACATGCCGCCGTTGGTTTCAAAGGCATGTTTTCTTAAAAAATACAACTAGACAAAACATAGGTAACAGATATTTTAAAAAGCTGTTTATATTAGTAATGAAAAAGAACCAATAAGGAGTATCAATGGTTGTTTCAGGGATTGTATAGTGTTGAAAATCTGCCTCAAATTTGTGGAAAAGTTGTGGAAATTTATTGGTAAAAATGTGCATGAAGCAATGGTTTAATCAAGAACATCTGCTGGCATCTTTGTTGTTAGTGACAATGAATACTCACACTCCTTCCTGATGTATCCCTCTTTGGCCATGGCCTCTAGGAAGACCATGTCACTGAAGGGAGAACGCTCCAGGATCACTCCTTGACCTTAAACACAGAATATCAGCATGATTAAATACGCTATAACTCCAGTCACACATACACCAATGTCTGCTACTGAAATCAATCCGATATCCCAAAATGAATTGTATAACTGCATATGACAATTACAAACACAGTTTTGGCTGTTTGCCCTGTAAATGACCTGACAGGACACTTGGCTGAGTGCAGGACAATGCAGTCGTGATACCTGTGGTGAGCAGGTGTTCGAGGGCGTCAGCGTACTGAAGCAGCCTCATGGTGTACATCCACAGCTGCAGTCTGTAGCTGTTTCCGTCAGCAGCTTTGGGGTCCGTGTAGAACTTCTCCAAGCTGCACATGCCGTTAAAGTCAACAGAAAGTGGCTCCTTCTCCCCCGTCATCTTGTCCAAGTAGAAAGTGTCGGCCTCAGGCATGTAGAGCATCCCTGTTCAGACAGAGATATGAGTTACTGTTTTCAACACAGACACTGTCGACTTTGTCTTTGCATAGAAATACTGAAGCCATCTGGTCAATGGCTAAGTTTACATGTATTGAGGAAAAGGAGGAGTAACTCGTGGAGGTGTAGAGTGAACCTTCATGGTTACACCTTCATGGTGTAAACTCCAGTGAAGGATCCGTCCAGTGAGATAGTTACCCAGATTGTCAGCCAGCTTCTGAGCCAGTGCTCCTTTCCCCGAGGCCAAGTTGCCATCCAAGGTGATGATTTTACTGTATTGCTGAAACCGTGGTGTTGTCCTCTCGCCCAGCGCATAGGCCCACCAGCCGTACTGTAGGCTTCTCACGGAGCTCGTGTGAACGCCTGCCTGGATGACGAAAAAAACACAGCCGTTGACTAATTAATAACATGAGGTTAACAGAAACCAAAGACGGATTTCCTTCAACCCATTTTGCCCAAAGTCCGTACACGTCTGTACACGGTGCAGTTGGTATTCCTGCCTTTACAAAGGCAAGACAACAGAATACACAGCTTCTTTTCGTTAGTGTTGTAACACTGTGCTGGTTTGTAGTTTTAAACATTAGTGAGGTGGCTGTTGCATTTCTTAACACCAGCTGTAGTTTACAGCAGTGTTTTTGAGTTCTTGTCTCCCATGCTGCTTCTCACAATATGAATTGATTTGTACAAACAGAAATGTCAATCCTGAATAATAATGAGCAACTCCTGATAGCAGAAATATCTTATTTCATCAAATTATTTATGCTCTCCTGAATAACGTATTCTGATATTCCCTGTTAGCAACAAACCATACGCCACAGAGCTCACTGATAATGCAGTGAATTCCAATAAGCAGCAGTAAGGTGCTGGTTTCCCAGGTGCACCAAGCCAACAATAATGCAGTGCAACATTACTGCAATAAATCATATCTTCATTAAAGTTATAATTCAAAGTATAAAAGATGCGTTGATTCAACTTGAAGTTGTTTAGTTTGAATTTTGCACAATTTAAAATGCACAAAATGACAAGAATAATATAGCACACAGTGTAGGAAGAGGCAAAAAAACAAGTGGGTTTATTTGAAGCTTGGTTAAAATTGGTTAAAAAGGTTGAAATTTTGCAATGTTTTTCAACAACTTACTGCTTATTCTGCAGTTTGTGATACTGTTTAGTTACATTAAATCATAATGACAAGTGTTTAATGTTTCCTACTATAACAATTACCACTATTTATTTCATCCTATACCTGCACTGTCCGCTTTTGTCCATCATTTGTATTGTACATATCTAGTGTATTTATGCCCCTTACTGATTATTCCACATTATATTTATTCTTTTTTATATTCTGCACATTACTGCATTTTACATGAATCATTACATGCTAAACTGCATTTCAAAAAAAGTGCAATAAATTCCATTAAATTTAAACTGCTATAATTTATTATTGGTCCATCTCATCCTATCAACGAGAGTAGACCAGTTGCTACTTAACAACCAACTCAGTATAATTATATTTAACCACAATCACAGTTCAGTTCAAATTCTTTATCATTTGCACAACAACATTAATTAAATATGAATAAAGAAAAGCTCACAGATGTAAAAACGGCATAAGAATCTAAACATTATTAATGTGCAACAAAAAGGAAAGTTGTAAGCCAGTAGTTAAAAGTATGAAATATATAAAGTGACAATGTGACATGACACATTTTCTACATGTGTCTGCGGTGGTGTTGTGAGTATACAGTATATATGTAAATAGCTGTATATAATTTGTCCTGCATGGTTTTGTCTTTTTTTTTTTTGTTTGCAGTATCCTATTTCCTATTTGTTTCATAACTGGATTGGAAAAATGCTTGAGCTATGTATGGAATAACTAAACGACTAATACAAAAATAATAATAATTTAATTTTAAAAAAGAAAAAGGAGAAAAACATGAAACTTAAGTCCGCAAATTTATGGTTGAAACTTAACATTTGGTAGTCTGGAGACTGGCTAGCTTAACTTAAAGGTACAAACACAAGGCAATTATCGATGTGCTTGACTGAGTGTCATGTATGCATCCATAAAAACAACAGACATTACGTTAGATGTACTGACAGCTTATTTTCTCATCTGTCGACTGTCAAACTACACGATAAACAGCAGCAGCCTGCAGCTCGTTTAGCTTGTGATGCTAGCGGCTAGGAAGCTAGTTAGCAAAGTTAGCATGTCCTTGTAAACTTGACACGTTTTCCAGAAGAAACTAAAGTCAAACTCCGTGTATTTTCTGTCCGTACCTTCTGAGCAAAGTTCACAGATTTAAATGCAGCTGCTCCCGATGGGATGACCAGTCGGATCACCCTCAGGGCCATGATTAACCGTCCTCCAAAAACCCTCCGATCTGACCCGAGAAATCACCGCTACCCGGCGACTGAATTACACGTCAGAGGGACTAAGGACCTTTGCTTAATGTAGTCTCTACGCCTGAGTATGTCTAGTCGTTGCCTGATTTTATTTTCATTGATGAACAAAACATGTATGAAACTGCAAGAATTAAGTATTTCAGTTGGATCTTAAAAACATATTTATACGGGAATTTTCCTGGCTTCCTAACTTCTCCGACAATAGGTTATGTTATTATGTTGCTGATTATTTAAGCCTAATTTTACATCCATAAAACCAATTTATTGAAGAAATTACCAATTTATATTGCATTCAAACAAACAGAGAAGCATTTATTTTCGAACATTATCACCTCTAATTTATTCCAATAAAAATAGACACAACTATTAATTTATGGAAATTATCTTAATTTATACCTAATTAAGTAAACACTTGCTTAAAATGTAATTTTATATGATAAACCACTATGAAATTCATTCTGGTAATTTGATTCGCGTCATGGACCTCACCCTTACCCTTAGTATCCTTGTGAGGGTCTACTGTGACTACAACAGTTTATTTTATTTTATTTTTTTTGGGCGGGGGGGCTGTGACAGTAGATGAAATAGATCATACCTGGTGTTTTGTCTTTTCACCAGCAGGTGGCAGTATAAATTTGTTTTAAGCAAACCTGACTCCACTGATGTCAGTCAATCCCAAACTGACCACACATAAAATAAATAAATAAATACCCGAAAATAATAATAATAAAAGACAAAGAGGATTCATGGCAATGTCACTGTCAGCAAAAAGAAAAAAGCAAACAAAAAGGCAGGAATCAGTTGTGGAAAGTGACTACATTTAAATAAATAACCTAATCCTAAATTATATTTTGATGCTGATACTTATGTACTTTTACTTTAGTAAAATTATGAACACAGCACTTTTACTTAAAATAGTTCAGTTCAGTTCAGTTTTCTGTTGCAGCAAGTGTTAAAAAGCATAATAAAAAAACACATAAAGCAAAAACAATATGAGACAGAAACATCAATCTGTCCACACAGTGACTTTCAAACTCCACAGTAGCAAATTAATAAGAGTCCACCATAACTCCATAGAGCCAATAATAATTCAGTGAGCATTAATCTGACAAACAGCTAATAACGCTGAACGTTTCTATACCGTAGCATCTGAGTGCTTCTTCCACCACCGGCAGAAATACAAATCAGCTCCTCCTGTGAGCTGCACTCAGGTTTTTTTATCGGCACAGCTAAAGCTGGAGCCCTGGCGTGTATGAGGCTCATGAGACAGATGGGACAAAAAATTTAGGACTGACTTCCCACAAGAAATGTAAACAGTCATAGCATTACACTGAGCGACCTCTCTGAGGTTTTGCATGTGATGGTGTGAACAGCAGGATTTATACCACATAACCCTGTCGGATACAAACACAGTGTATGTGTGTGTGTGTGTGTGTGTGTGTGTGTGTGTGTGTGTGTGTGTGTGTGTGTGTGGGAGCTAAAGCCCCCTCATGGCCTCCTTTATGGAGCCTGAAGTGACGAGATTTTTCTTCTGTTGCCACCACGTCGATGTACATGTAATTGCACCTGAGTTAACGATGTTAACCCTGGAGTGACGTGACTTTTCTGGTGCTGCGTTCAGAACCCCCCAAACCCTGAGCAAAGTGGCTTGGTTTTTTTTTTTCAAACACGTGGGGGAAAAAAGGCAAAAAAGCAACTTGGCAAGAAGTGTTCTGCAAATTGCAAGAAATCAGTAGATTTAGAAAAGAATTTTTTCGGAAAGCTAAGGAAATTGTCCAAAAAGCTATATTTATAACCATCTTAATTATATATTTACAAATATTTTATAGAATTATTATTACTTTTTTACTTTTTTAGTTTTTACTTTTTCTTTGTTTTTATTTATTTATTTCCTTATTTATGCTATTTTTGGTATATTTCTTGTACTTTTTTTCTTTCTAATTTTTGGGTAATTTCTTCCTTACTTGCTCTGTAAGAAATCAGGCCGATTTGTACAGGTTTTTAAATGGTTAATAGGCATCCTAAAATAATTCAGCATCACATCTAAGTGAGTAATTAGACAAATGCTTCTGATTCAGCATGAAAATATGTTTTTAATCTTCATGATCTGGACTGGAATTTACATAATGTAGGTCGAAACAATGCTTGACGTGAGATCTTTGCAGCACAGAGGTGACTCACAGGTGTGGGACAGGTGCAGGGTGAGAAGAGATGTGAGGGAGATGCTGTTGGTTAGATTGTGGTAAACTAACTCTGATGATAGTAATGACTTCACATAACCACTTCATGATTTGGTCATAGACTTGTTTTTTTACTGCACTTAGCCTCACAGTGACCAGCTCTTTATGTTCACACCTGCATTCTCAGGACTTTACATAACACCTCCAGTCTGTCAGCATACAAGTGTGACTCACTGACTGTTTCCTCTGTAGGCTAGGAAACCACCAATGTAAACATGGCTGACAGTCATCTGCACCGCTTCATATTTCAGAGGCCATTCAGTACGAGCACTATGTGTTTCAGCTCTGCACAGTCGAGTCTGCTCACACCGAATCCACTGAACTGCAGATCTAAACTCAATTAAATCAGCGAGGACACACCGACAATACATCTCTTTCTCCGTTTTCCAGCTTTTTTTCTCTTCCTACTCCTCTGTAGATTTTGATAAACACACTCTTTGGATGCTGAATCATGTAGGAGTATCATGTATCATGTATTTCTGATTATTTTGAGACATAATATGTTTTAGATTAACCATCCTCACAATGTAGTGCAGGGGCGGCACGGTGGCTTTGTGGTTAGCACTGTTGCCTCACAGCAAGAGGGTCCCTGGTTCAAATCCCTGTTGGAACGGGGTTCAGTCCAGGCAGGGGCCCCCCTGTGTGGAGCTTGCATGTTCTCCCCATATCTGCATGGGTTCTCTCCAGGGTCTCCAGCTTCCTCCCACAGTCCAAAGACATGCAGCTCAGGTTAATTGGTGACTCTAAATTGCCCTTAGGTGTGACTGTGAGTGTGTATGGTTGTTCGTCTATATGTGTCAGCCCTGCAATAGCCTGGCGAACTGTCCAGGGTGTACCCCACCTTCCACCCGATGACAGCTGGGATTGGCTCCTTACAAGGACAAGCAGTTACAGAAAATGACTGACTGACAATGTAGTGCAATTTTACTAAGAAAACTAAAGCCTCAGCAGGGACCCCAAGAGGCTACAGTGTTTATTACACCTCACAACAAATACGGAGAATGAAAAAAATGAATAAATAAATATTAAATAAATAAATAGAGAAATACATTAAAAAATAATACCATAATAGTTGCATACATTAATAAATACAGGAACAAATAAATATTGAAATAAATAAATACAGAAATATATTTTACATAGTAATACTGGCAAAAAATTAAATACATGCACGAATAATTAAAATGATTACTAAACAGGACATAAATAAATAAATGTGTTTCTACCTTTAGAATGAAATTAGGACCTCCTGCCTCATTAGCATATACACACAGAAATACAGAAATAAATTAATGTAAGTGAACAAGAATGTAGAAATACATATAAAGCCTTTATTTATTTGTTTTTGTTTATTCTTGTCCTCTTTAATTATCAGTGTTTGTATGTGTATCTAGCATTCATTCATTATTTATTTACGTTTATTTACATATTTATGATTTATTTCCCTGCATTTATTTATTTTTTCCTGTATTTATTTATCTATCTATTTATTTATACTTGATACATTTTCTGTCCTCCATACTCAATTTATTTTTAAGCTATTCTAAAATGTTACCATCAGTGGGGTTAATCTGCTTTTTGGAGGATGGAGGGGGAGATAAGATCACTGGGCAACCCTGTCTCCCTAAAATGAAATTTAATATATTTTTATAAATGTAATAAGGAAATATTTTTAATGACCTGCAGTGTTGCATTACGTTCATATGGAATTGATCTATGAAACGTTTGTTTTCCCAACCATATCCACTTGTGGTAACCAAAGCATGATTAACTTTTTAAGGTTATGTTTAGGAAACTTTAAGTGCTCGGTTAAAGTTTGGGGAAAGTTTGTGGTGTTTGTTGGACATGACACAGGATGTGTTTTCTTTTTCAATATTTAACCGAAATCGTCATATTTCCCAAACCGTAACCAAAGTGTTTCCATTGTCAAAGCCCTGTTCTTTGTACCATGCACCCAGCCACCTCTCTATGACGTCTGTGCGGTACAAGTTTGTGGACTGGGAAAACTTTCCATGCAGGAATAACATTTTCTCTAAAACTACATTTGATAAAACTATTTAGCTGTACGTAAACATACATTTTAGGAGACAGGGTTGCGCAGGGGTCATCATAATCAAAAGCGTTTATCCTCTAGGGAGTGAAAAATACTTGTCATCAAATTTTCATTAATATCTTTGAGATATCTTTTGTGAGCAGAAATTAATTTGACACTACAGGAACAGTCAGGGGGATCAGCGAAAACACTGGCATTAATCTTCTAAGGACTATTATTATATCTAAAATAGCAGTTAAGCCAATAGCTGTCAAGATTTATCTTGTTTGGGACTGACAGATAGATTGATAAACAGTCCAATTTCTTATTTTTGCCAACAAATTTTGAATACCATTTTGTTTTTTAAATTCCACCGATGAAATAGAATTGGGAAAAACAGTTTACTTTAACAGACGACACAGCCAAAGCAACCACCATAAAAAAAAAAGGTTGGCATTGTACGTCTCTGCAAACCACGGATACTTTACATATGCATGATATTTTGTAGTGTATATGTTAAAACTTTCAACCATGCTGTGGTTAACGTGTGGTAAGGTTTTAGGCACAAAAATACTTTATTATGGTTGGATGAGGATCATGTTAGGGTTTAAAAAATAACTTTTGGTGGCAAAATAACAGCTGGAGAAGATGTTTATATTTTCGCAAAAAAACAACTGCTCCTCATGGCACTATCCCAGCTGGAAACACAGCAATGTCTCAGTAAAAAAAAACCAAACAAAACAAAAAAACTTTCATTGCACTTTCTTGCAGTGATGTATCAGTTAAAAAAGCCTTTCTTGGCTTAATCCTGGCTAGAAATGCAGCAATGTCTCAACAGAAAACAACTGCTTTTAATGACTCCCAGAAAAAAAAGGTTTTGTTGCCTGCTGGTCTCAGAAAGTGGTCTGCAGCTTGCTGCTTCTCACCTTGGTGTCACACCATCCATCATCCCCTCTTCTGATGACCAAGTCAGTTCATAAACTGCAGCACTTTAAAATCATTGATATCATACGTATGAAATGTACAAATGTAATGTAGCTATTTGTGGTTTGGAAATAACTTTGCAGGTAAAGGACGGAAATGTGTGCGGGCAGTAGATCTTTGCAGCCAACGCCGAGAGATGAATTCATTCAACACACACTCATACACATGTGTGACTGTGTGTATATGTGCTTGTAGATTACATACACACAGTTACGGTACAGTACCAACACTTTCCTGTGTACACATCCTGACACACAGGCACTCACACATACACACAGGAACCGGAGTAATTAGTCAACAGTAAAATAACAATACTCCGCATTCAGGTCTCACGGCTGAAGCCCTGTGAGGCCAGCTGAGGGGTTTGGCAAATCTATTGGTGCCAAATTTCCGCTGGTTTTACAGCAGGTTTTATTTCACTCCTCTGCAGTTTGGCCTGGCTTTTACAGTGCCAGCAGGGAGGAGGCTTGCCTGCATTGTTTATCATTAAAACAACTCAAAAGCATGGCAACCGAAAGAGTGGCTCACATTTTCTGCTCTATTCCACACCTGCCTTAAACCATACAGAGACGCATATATACGACAGCAGGCGTCAACTTTACTTCATGAAATGTGCGTTTCAGTGTTTTTATGGTGTTTTGCATCTATATTGCGTCTCACAATTGAAAAAAAGGACTAAATAACAATAACTATTTTCTGAAATGTATTTTACCATTTGAGCATTAACATTTAAAATTTCCAGCAGTGTCCAAGCTATAGCTTGGATGACAGACACTGGCTCACACCTTGTATCATTTCCTGCTCGACATTTCCAGATATTTCTGGTACACTAACTGCTATAATAGTGAACCGTCAACGTGCACTGTCAACACATAGTTACGTAAAGTGTTCGTGTGAAAGTGAACAACACAGGGGAACGACTGCAGGGTGTTTAATATGAAATCATTTTGCAGAGTTGTGCAATTTACCTGGTATGTGCGGCTGTTGCTGCCACAAAGGCATCACAGCGTTTTGCAACAGTCTTTGATATGTGAGTCATATTAACCAGAGCTCGACGATTCATCTATTATTAGTCCACTAGCAGAAAATAATTGGCAGTTATTTTGATGGTGGATTCATTGTTTAAGAGATTATTAAGCAAAAATGTCAAACATTCTCTGGCTCAGCTTCTCTGTTTCACATATCAGCTGTTTTTCATTGTCTTTAAAGCAAATGGAGTATTTTAAGGTTCTGAAGTACAATATTACATACTTTTCTAGGAGGAAAAAGGCAAATTTAGGAATTGAATTCTTTTATATCCCACAGTTACCTCCATTTGTTGAATATGGGCCAAAGGAGGACTCTATCTATCACTGGCTCTTGTACCTTTCCTTTTGTTCTTTGGCCAATTCTTTTCTTTTTTTATCTTTGCTGATTCTCCTGCAGTATTTGCCGTAATCACCAAATATAACATTAAAAATAAAATTCCCCAGAGAAAATGCTTCTCTGCTTTCTTTTGATTAGCTAACATACTACTCAATGCGAAACTCTGCCTCAGAAGATGTAAACATAGGCTCTTCCGGTCTGCCTGCCATCAGTTGTTTTGTCTTATTTTGCAGAGAATCAGACTTGTGGACAAGCCTTAGAATAAAAAAGAAATAGTAAGTCTTCTGGCTGATCATCTCCTCTGCCTCTTCAAGTCAAATAGAGGCATCGGTATTGAATTTAGACTGTTTCATAATGAGTTAAAAACTCCCTGTAGCTGCTTTAATGTAGATTTTAATAGGATACAGATGAAAATCAGTGACACATATATACTTACTATTGTATAGTATCTGCTCCAGTGACAAGATTTTCTACTCAGAAAAAGAGCATTTCTGTGAGGTCTCTCCCTCTGGCTGCCAACCAACAACACAGTAGTAACTTCCATACCAAACTAATAACATCACACATGAAACTAATTGCCCACACAAGTGCGAATGAACAGAAATCATGACACTCACAGGGTGCTTTATACGACCCTCTGTTCATTTTAAGGGCGCTGTGGTTGAGGGTATAATGGATCTCAGTTACATCTCACTGTGTTAAAACTGCCCTCCTGTCCTTCACACGCGATTCTTCCCTTCCCAGAGGGCAGCAGTCCTGCTTCTTGTCAAGACTCTGCCTGTTTGAAAAGGACTCTGCAGCTCACAGAGTGCTGATGGCCAACAGAGAAACTGACACTCGATGCTTTTTTTTCCTTACTTCAGCTGCAGCATCACATCAAAACAAACACACTAAAACAGTTAGAAGGGTTAACATGTACTCTCTTGAGTGTGTTTGTTATAGTAAATCAGAATTTATATTTAAAGAACATTGAATACCACATTAATTTTATTAATGTAAAAATAACAACTCTTAAATGGGTAAACACGTACAAATATTTTGTTGCTATTTTCTAATTTATCCAAGCTATAATAACAGATTTTTTTTTTTCAATTTCAAAATATGACCTTTAGTTTCCAAATTACAGTGCTCATTGTTGCCAAAATAAAACTGCTTACCCCACCTTTAATATCTATCAGTTATGATATTGACATCTGATTATCATGGATGTTATTATTGTAATCAAAACTCACTAATTATGACGACAAAATTCTTACATACCATAATTTCTCCTTGTCGTATGTCACAATCATAGATTAACCCCTATTTATTTATATTGAAACTATGATTATGTGTTTGCATATGTATTTGATACAGTCTTAAAATGAAATATATGTGATAAATTTGACTTAGAAAGTAATCAAGAAATACTTTTGACTTTGATATCCAATTTTGTTTAATGAGATTTTGTGATTCCATCGTTGATCACTCTGTACAAGTATTTACTTGGTTTGATGAGCTTCCATAAACGTTGCTTAGAGCAAAGGAAAGACTTAATCACAGAAGATTTTAACACTTCCCTCAAAGTGCGCACGGCTCATTACCTCGGCTTTAAATACTTTATCTCTGAGTGCAACAGACCCCGGGACAAGACCGAACCGTTCGAAATGATGAAATCAAAACAGTAAAAACACAGTGTTGTAATAAGTTTGAGGGAAGTTATGCAGTGGGTGGAGAACAATAAAAGGGCAGTGAGGTAGCTCAGCCTTTCCTGAATGGAAACCACAGCTGGGCAGAATAAAACATTGCTCTAAAGTTAGTGTGAAATAAAGACATTGAGCCGGGTGTTGATGGCTGTGCACCGGTGGCTGTCACACAGGAATGCACCGGGGCCAAATAAACAAGCACACACAGCGGATTAAACGCATGGGAACAGTTGCACGGCGCTCACCAGCAACCACACGTGAAATTCGGTGGCACGGCAGCTGCCATGTTCACATTTCCCAGTTTCCTCAGTGCCTTGTTATCCTGCTCAGTGTGGGGGTCTGTCACAGCATGTGGGTGGGTAGGCTAGCTTGAAATAGCTCTCAGGGGGGCGACCGGATGGAGATAGACATGGCAGCATTTTGATAGCGCTAAAACCCTTTAACTCGATTTATTGAGGTTTTTTTTCAGGTTTTCAGTGTTAGAAAAGCAAGATATTTCATAAATTATAACAGCATTATTAATTACTTTATGTTACAGTTATGATCACTGCTGTGTTTGAAATTTTCGTGACATTTGGTGATTCTGCATTACACATTTTCTGTGCTTCTGACTCTTTACTTCTCCTAATCTGACCTTAACTTGTTTTAAAGGTGCCGGTTTCACAGAGACTGATTCTGACTGTGGTTAAAATCGAACTAACAGTCATCTGTTCAGCAATGTTGTTGAGTCCTTAAGTATCTTAAAGGAACGGTGTGTAAGATAAAGGGGGATTTAATGGTAGTATATAGCCAGTGAGAATTGCAGATTGCAACCAGCTGAAATTTTTCCCAGTTAGAATTATGTAGGGGTTCAAAGTTCAGGAGGTTTTTATTGGGGGCCAAATGATCTGCGGAGGTTTCTTCCACTCCAAAACAAGCAGACCAGGTGATTAAAACCAGTGAAAACTATCTAAAGCAGTTTCATGTTACAAATCAGTGTTTCTCCTACGCTGTTGAGCATGTCGGGGACTGACTGCTAATCCAGCACCTGCTAATGTGTGCTCACCTATTTTCTCTGATAAGTTAATGTGTGCTCACCTATTTTCTCTGATAAGTTAATATGTGCTCCCCTCATGTCTGCTCCACATATTCAGTAGGTTTTTACCGGGAGCAGGATTATCTGCAGAGGTCTCTTCCGCTCGAAAAAAAAAAAAGAACAGGTGATTTAAAACTAAAAACATGAAATAAAGCCATTGCACATTTTTAAAAAATTGTATTTTTCTGCGGCTCTCGCAGAGGAGCTACAAACAATGGTGGCCAAGGCAAAATCATGAATGGCTCTATTTAGAGCCAGTATTTGGTTTGTCCATTCTGGGCTATTGTTGAAACATGACAGTGCAACATGACGATCTCTGTAGACAAGGACAAACTACCTATATGTAGATATGAAGAGCTCATTCAAAGGTAACAAAAACAGCAGTTCTTATTTTAAGGTGGATTTACATTAAACAAAACCTACTCATTATGTTATATTCTATTTCTGCCGTTCCATTTCTAAATCCTATACACTAGACATTTAGGTAGGGCCAATTTTTTCACGAATTCTTGGTAAATGTCCATAAGCAATACTGTGCGAAGTCATAACAAAACAACTGGTAATATCTTTTAGCTGCCCCTGGACTCACAATTTGTCACTATTATACCACAGCAGCAGGATGTCGCTCTTTTCCCGTCATCGTGAGCATGTTTTTGGATTGTTTGCTTACGAATGAGTTCATTACCTGTGATCAGAGCAGCATACCAACAAACAAACAAATGAACAAAAAACAATAACTTTAAAGCAAGAGTTTGCCCACCGTTTACACAATATAATGTCTGCAGTTGGTACCAGACCTCAAAATTAGGAGAATGTAACTATGACTCTGAACGTGTCCTTTTAGAGACCTTTATCAGACAAAAAGTATCCTTCCTCAGAGACAGAGACATGGCAGAGCTCCCATGTCAAAACCTCCACCCCAGGCAGCTCTCCGTCAAACTGTCAGAGATACACTACAAACACAGCTGAAGCTCCCGATCAAAGCATGACATGTCGGCTCCTCTCTCTTTTCTTTTTTTCTTTTTCTTCTTCTTTTTTTTCTGGATGTTTTGCACTTTTGACATTTGTTGCCTTGCGTTTTTCTCTTTATTGAGATGTAAATTAGGAAACAGCAGTGCGTGTTTTGACAATAGTGGCACAAACAATAAAGCTGTGTCTGTAAAAACACTCACTCACTAAAGACAGCAAAACAAGAAACAACCCTCGAATCAAGAAATTGCATTTGGAGGTGAATTCAATCGGCTGTGACACAAAAGTTAGTACACTTTGTCACTGCAGAGATAATGTGTGTGTCAACAATGTCATGATAAAGAGTAAGAGTGCTTTCTTTGGCGCCATCAAGGAAACAGTTTAATATTTGAAACAGTGACAAACTTCAAGTGGGGAATGTGAACATGACTGACGGCTGTTATGAGGAAATACAGTGTACCCAAGATAAACAGGGCTGTTTACAGAGGAACGCTGTGGAGAGCTTTGGGGCGTGAATGGTCTCCATAGCAACTGTTGGGATCACATCCTTAACCATCACTGATGTGTGGCGAGGTGAGGTCTCAGGCTGCTTTTCAAACAACTGGGGAAATCAAAACATCAAACAACTATAAAGAGAGGTGTTTCTGTGTTTGGTCTACCGTAGCGATCTTAACGGGGTGGACAAAATAACAGAAACGCCCGTCAGTATACAAACCACCCACAAAGTGATTATAAAGTTAAATCAACAACTCTCCAAAATAGTTTTAGCTAAAACTGAATATTGTAACCCTCAGAGCTGCCGGGCTGCCGTTTTAAAGATTATTGTTTTATTATATTTATTGTTTTTTTAAAGATAACAGCTTTATAGGCATCCAATGTGGGTGTTTGTGCCTACCCATCAGTGTGTTTCCAGCAACTTTTTAGGCACCAAATGTTGGTGTTTTGTCACGACCTGTTGATTTTTTTGACTACGTTTTAGACACCAAAAGTGAGCATTTTGTAGCGACCCTTTGCTGTATTTCCAACTACTTTTCAGGCTCACAACATGAGTGTTTTGTAATGGCTTATTACTGCTTTACCAGCAGATTTTCAGGCATCAACTGTGGGTGTTTTGCTGCAGCCCTTTACTGTTATTTCAGTGGCTTTTGAGGTACCAAACATGGG
The DNA here is from genome assembly GCF_008729295.1 of Plectropomus leopardus. NCBI lineage: Eukaryota > Metazoa > Chordata > Actinopteri > Perciformes > Serranidae > Plectropomus > Plectropomus leopardus. Next base: position 28,280,873 of record NC_056472.1, on the reverse strand, counting down.
TGATTTGTTACACTGTTTTCAGCAGCTTTTCAGATACCAGATGTAGATGTTATGTAGCGACCTAACACTGTTTTTTTACTTAGAAGCACTGTTTTTTAGGCACCAAATGTGGTTGTTTTGTAGAAAGCTGTCTGTCAGGCACCAAATGTGTTTTGTAGCGCCCCATTGCTGTTTATTCCAATGGGTTTTTTAAATTTTAAGCCCCAAACATGGATGTTTTGTAGCAACCCATTGCTGTTTACAGCAGCTTTGAGGTACCAGACATGGGTGTTTTGTTTTGACTTGTAGCTGTATTTCTGGTGGCTGTTGAGGCACTAAACATGGGTGTTTTATAGCCACATGTCGCTGTGTTTCAAGCGGCTTTTTAGGCACCACACTTGGCTATTTTATAGCGACCCATGACTGTTTTTCAGCGGCTTTTGAGGCACCAAACATAGGTGATTTGTAGTGTGTCTCTCTAGCAGATATAATGACACGAAAAGAGGGTATTTAAGCCAAAAAGATGTTTCTTTAACCATAAGTGGGCTCTCAGCCTCAACCCTTTCATGTGTTTACGACGGCATTGTTGAAACATAATGTTTAAGTGTATTTGCTGCATGATACCACGTAAATGAAACATATCCACATTTAGCAGAAATGTACATTGCCAACATTTTTTTGGCTTTTGGGTTGTGTGAAACACAGTTGTAATAATATAAAATGTATCCTTATATCAGAAGATGTAGCCATTGACAAATACTTTACACAAATAAACACTACAGATGTCTAATAAAAAACATTAAATGTTTAAATACTGCTCATAGATACTAAATCAGGGCACTTACAGTGTTAACTAACAGTGTCCATCACCAGCACATAAAGATACCAATAATGCATATGCATATTAAATAACTTATGTGAACACACTGCATACTGTACTCAAAACCTGCTTAAAAATTCATTTTGTGGCCAAATGTATGTGGACACATCTGTGAGTACTTTTGGTCTGGGGCTGTTCTCCATGGTTTGGGCTTGGCTCCTTATTTCCATGAAATTAAAAGGGAGTTTTAATGCTACAGCATACTCTGCTAATTTAGACAATAGTGTGCTTCCAGTGTCGTGGCGGCAGTTTGGGAAAGGCCCTTTCCTGTTTCAACATGACAATACCCCTATGCGCAAAGCCAGGTCCGTAAAGAAATGGTATTGCAGTTTGGCGTGCAGAGATTTAGATCTCACTCACAAATGTTCTTGCGGCTGAATGGGAGCAAATCCAAAATCTTGAAGAAGGCCTCTCTAGAGGAGTGGAGGCTGATATTAGCATGTTATTGCCCTTTGTTTTTGAATGAGAATCTAAATCACATATGTATGTAACATTTGTGTGTCCACATAGTTTGTTTGAGTGATAACAGAGCTTTGGCCATGTTATAAGGTATGTATCCAGCTAGTAGCCATACGGGACATTGTCTTGCTTGTGCTGAAATGTAAATCATTAAAAGACCGTTCTTTACCTATCAGAGGAGGGGGACAGCTGGGGTGTGACTTTTTATTTTTTAAATTTTTTTATCTTCACCCTCTCCAAAGCTTCAAATATTTTTCCTTGAGCCAACCTAAGTGATTTTGGTGACTTATAAGGAAAAATGCATTTCAAACCAGCAGTCAGGGTGTTGTTTCTTTTATTAGTTCATATAAATCAGTCATCATAGATGCATTTATATTATTTAAGAAGCGAATAATGTCCATTTGAGTATATAGAAGATGAATTAAAGCATACAAAAGAATACAATAAAAAAGTGGGGAAATGATACTAATGTCAGGTTGTGAGTTACAAAAACAAGATATTTGTGCATCAAATGTTAAGATCAGATAAAAATGTAGTTATCCAGAGGAAAATTGCTGTGCAGCATTTTCAATAGTGCAGATAAAAAAGCGTGCAATAATAAAAGGATTAAAACAACAACAGAAAGAGCCAGTGTTTGGCCAATAAAAATTACATTAGGTATATAATAATTCAGAGTAAATGTAAAAACTAGCTAACAGTAAGGTGCAAACAGTAAAGTCAGATAATATGGATACTTTTTGGTACTCGTATAAAACACTGTCCCATTAACAGTATATTGTGAAAATATTTTGATAATAATTCAAAGACTGAATAAAATGCAACATCCTATAACCATTTTGTTGTTATACCCTTATTGTTTTAACTGCAAAACTCTTTTCACCAAAAAGAGAAAATCAACTACACATAGTTTTCCTTACAAGTGCTTGGACCAGTGATTTTTGACTCTTTGCTCTGCCCATTCTTGTTTTCTCAGACCAATAAAACTAATTGTTTCATTTAAAGCACATTTGTGGAAACAATGCAATAACATGTTTGGGTTCTGGCTGCTAATATGTAAAGAGCCCAAGATGTAAAACCTTTTTTGTCTAATTTTACCTTATGTCCCACATTACCTTATTTCACCATATACACAAAAAAGTTAATATTAAGGTGCAAAATATCATTAAAATGGCTAGCTGTAAGATGCAAACAGTTACATACAAATAGGTGCAAACCAATATATACACAATATAATAATAATGATAAGTATAGTATAGTTGCTTATAAATATGTTTACACTGTGTCAGATCTAGGGGTCAACAGATACTGTTTTTTCAGGGCCGATACAGATTATTAGTAGGCCTAGTTAATGAGACCGATAAGCAATATGCATTTACAATAAAAATGAAACTCTTTCTGACAATATTTAGAATTTGGAATATAACAAACTCCAACACAAAACTTTGTGTAAATGCCTTTAGCAAACGTTTAATCAAAACTGAAGCGTTCAACATCATATACAGCAAGTTTCTGGCATCTTTTTTAAAAAATAAAACTATCTTCCTGAGGTTTTACACAGTCAAAGTTCCTCCCATGCTGACATTTTCTTTGCATTTTTAAATTAATTTATTTTATCGGCGATCATTAAAATAAAATGCCTGTACAGAAAATCTGTCAACCCTTATTCAGACATGTGGTGTAAGAATGCAAGAGTGTGTGGTAAATGGAGTGGAAGTTATTTTGGAAAACTTCTCTGCTTTGGTCTGAAATCCTAGCCACAAAACATATTTTCCCAACTGAGTCAAAAAATCACAGCACACTCTGGATGTTACAAAAAAATAACCGAGCATGCCTGACAGTCACAGAGTCCAGTCCACCTTAAAACACAGCTCTGACAGACTGTTCATATACATTTCCTGAAAACGCCCCGTGCGCGGAGAGGGAGGGGAAAAGGAAAACTCAAGTGACTCTGAATAATAATAATAAGGCTGCCGTGTTTATCCAACGAAGGGGGGCTGGACTTCTGCTGAATTCTGCAAATAACTTTTTTTTAAATTTCCCTTTTCCTCCCCCCTCACAAAACTTCACCGCTTTGCATTCAGTCTGCTGCCTGAACCGCACCGCCGACCAAGGTCAGCGTCAGTGACCGCCAACGGGAGCTGGTAGCGCGGCATCGAACCTCCGCGCACCCGGCAGCTTTTTTTACGGAACATGGGGGTTTGACTCACAGCCTGAGTAAACTACGGACTAACCGGCCGCGGATGGAGGAAGCGTCGGTAACGAAGGAGTGAATTAGCTTATCAAACGTTTGTGAACATGTTTGAGAGCGTTAAACGAAGTGACACCATGTTGGGAAACCCAGGGTCTTACGCTAACAAGAAGAGGAAGAAGCCTGTTCTCAAACAGTAAGAGCTGTCAGAAACCACTGTGTGACTGAGGAGCTTCCCCCTCTGCTGCGGTCACTCAGTTTTGGGGATTATTTCGTTTACGAGCGAAACTACAGGCAAATATTTTTGAAGTTAAAGTTAAATGCGTAAACGCACCATGTAACATTAGAGAGCCTAACTTTTAGTTAACCCTTCGAAGCCTGAAGCTACATCACTTTTGTGCTGCTGCTTTCAGGCGCCTTTTATAAGAATTTCAACCTGTCAACTTTGAGCAAATTGGTGCCATTTCTTTGAAAACTATCTTTTTTGAAAAGATAGGGAAAAGAAGAAAGGGATAATTAGACTATCGTAATTAAATATTTGAAATTATGTTAGAATTATTATAACCAATAATACGAGTCTTGATTGCGTTGTTATTTGTTTTGTTTAATTTGTTTTATTTTTACAAATTTTCAGGTAAATTACTCGTACTTTTTACTGTTTTTTGCAATTTTTTTCATTTCTTTAATTTCTCCTTAAATATTTTAAAATTTTCTGCATTTTGGGGGTAATTTTCTTTATTGGTATTGCTTCTTTTTTCTTGCTTCTTTTCAAGTATTGTTTAGTGGATACCTTTTTGTTAAAGTAATTTCTTGCTCATTTTGGTTCATTTCTTATGTTGCGCATTACATTTTTTCCATGCTTTTGAAAGAAATCAACCAACTTGATGTTTCATGTTTCAAAGTGTTAACTCAACAGTCAACACAACTTGACCTAAGTGATGCGCGTTACACGGACGGACTGGCGTTATCAGAGTCAGAGAGTGAATGTGTGCTTTGTTTTAAAAAGCTGTAAATGAAATCAGCTCATGTTAAATCAAACTAACGTTAGACATCGTTAACATATAAAATGAAGATAAACCGAGTTAAGGTGGACCACATCCTCGTGTAAATTTCTACCATCAGCATGTCAATGATATATACATTTTTAGATTAACGTGTAACTCTCGGTAAATGTTGTCACGGTTAGGGTTACGTTACGGTCTCCTCCGGTGCTGTTTCCCGTTTCCTCTGGACCACCTTAAGAATGTGTCTAGCTTGGATCTGGCATGGATATCTTGCCCTCGCGCATTAATCACAATCAAGTTGGAGAGTCGGCTGCTGCTCTCACGCGATGCTCCGAGGAGGGCGGAGGGGGAGGAGGGCGAGGGCTCGCGGGCCCCGAGTATGTTATTGTAATCTGATACGGCCTCGCGCTCCATCTTTGTGGGATCAACTGCTGGCTGTGGTGTGTGTGTGGTGTGTATATGTGTGTGCGGTAGTGCCTGTTGCTCTCTTTTTTACCTCTCCTTTTACAAGTTTATTTCACAGCAAACTTTGACATTACACTGGGTAAACCTGCACAGTTTTGAAGTTCAAGATATGTTTGAAAGTATAGTCCAGTTTTTAGATTGCTACTTTATCAAAGTGGTCTCTTTTATCAACTGAAGCTGTTTTCAGAGTTAAATTGTTTATACTTTGACTTACAAGCAGTATTTTGATGTTGGAGTGTGTCCAGGTGTAGCCTGTGTATTGCATTACAGTATTTTGTGAGGCTTTTTTGTACGAAAGTGGACCAAATCGTTGTTTTGCAAGCCTCAATTAATGCTAGTCTCAAGTCTTTGCACTCAAGTCCAAGTCAAGACAAACATGTCACAAGTCAAGTGCCAACTTCTAAACTTTAAATATAGATTTATGATTAGGGTTGCAGTGATATACAGGTTTCCAGGTACACCATAGTAGGATAAACTGACAGTTGTCATACCATCTACATTTGCTTATTTATGATATTGGAAAAAAGATCGATACAACATAGTATTGTGATAGTATCTGTAATATTGAATTGAAATACAGATGCCAAGTATCAATTTTAAAAAAAAAAATGTATAGAAATCATTAATATTTCAAATACAAATTTAACTTTTTGTGGCCCACTAGCATTAAAAGATAAATTAATTCCTCTATCAGTCCATTAGAAAAAAATGCTGGACTAAAAATGATTGAAATGAGAAACTTTGTCTTTAAAACTTTGTTACAGATAAAATAGATGTCCTATCCTCAGTTTGTATGTGAACAAAATAATCTTTGGCATCATTTTAGATAAGTTTTTAATGCATTTCTTCATGGTTTGAGTCTAAAGTAATAAAATCTGTGACTCAAGTCTGACTTGAGTCTGAGTCATGTAACTCAAGTCCACATGTCTGCATTTTAATAATGCAGTGCATTTGGGGTTGCAACAGTTTTCTTGCTATTGAAAAATGTCCATCACATTCACAAAGGACATGTTGACAAATTCATCTGATAAACTCACTGAACCGGTAAGGCCAGATTGTTTTTTTTTTTTTTTTTTTTTTTTTTTTTTTTTTGAGGAGTTGGTGGAGACCAAAATAGAGTTAAACGGAGACCTAAGTATGAAATTTGAGTATACGGTTTCATCACAGACATTGCCCTCATGTAAAAATTCGAAACACTGCGTACAGATATTACTTTTAAATGTACTGGTTTAACGGGATTAACAACAGATTACCTAAACAGACAAACTAAATCCATGTCGTGGTTTGTTTACATATGTAATATTTGTAAACATGTGGCGGCACTTTTTAAAATCGTATTGTCAAACGCAGACACACTGTGAGTCAACAGAGTGCAGATACGTGTCCTTATAGTGATCTGGCTGTTTGGCTGTTCCCAGTGTAAATCCCAAAATAAAAAGGTGGCCTGTGTGCAGACGTCTGTGTCTCTGAAGATGTGGGGCTGAGCAGCGAGGACTGAGGTTTCCTGGACAGCCAGCTGGGCTCAGCTGCACAAAGGCACCATTGAGCCCGACTGTAAAAAGCTGTGGTCACTACACAGGGGCATTCCACGGCAGATCTGGCCGTCCAAATTCTCTGTTTTTCATGACCGTGGACGCCCTTCTGTGTATGCGGCCAGTCTCCTTCACTGTGCATCCTGCTACATTATCAAAATATAATGTTTTCTATGCATTAAGTCTTTCATTCTCACATCAGCCATTTTGACTTAATTTGCAGTTTATTCATGCATTTATCTACGTAAACACTTAAAGCTGGAGTGCAGACCTTTTTACTGTGAGAGTAATTGCATCAATACACTTAACACATGATTATAACATCGGCCTGCAGATTAGCATTATCTTCAAGATTTTTTTTGTTTTTTAATTTTTTTTTAACTTAAGTCCTTCCTCTGAATGCTTGCAGATACTTTTCTTGGATGCTTCTGAGGATTTAACCGTAGCGTCCGCCATTCCAGCCTGCACCGGACATCAGAAAGGCATTTGATTTTTACCTCGGAAACATACTAAATTTCAACTGGATTGCAAATTTGGTTGACAATATTTTAAATCTAAGGACATACGAATTTCAAGTTGTTGGCTTCAACATTATGATGTTTTTCTCGACGTTGAGTTTTGGTCTCCATACCTCAAGAATAAATGTCGTTATTCTGCGTTAAGATGATGTCTGCATGAGACGTTTGAAACACGGTGGAGTTTGGTTACTTAACAAGACAACTTAAAACTAACAAAGTATAAGTGTCATCTGTCGTCAGTGTTGTAAGTTGATTGATATTGGCATCAGACGTTCTGCTGGGATATTCCTGGCTGCTGATCCTATATGCTATAGTCTATTCTCCCTTCCTTAAAAAAAAAATTGAATAAATAATATTATAATATAATATTATAATATCAGGAGAGAACAACAGAATCAGGCACATAAACCACAATGAAATGCAGTGCTAAACAGAAAAAGGCAACAAAACAATCGTAAAATAAATCTAATAATTTCTCTCCCCTTCTGCTCTGGGTAGTTGACCTCAATTTCATTGCGCATGCCCGTGAAAATCACAGAAACCTGACACCAAAACTCTGGCATAATGTGAAATACAGAGAGCTTTTGCTCAATCAGCATTGTGTGAACTTGTTTGACATATAAAAGTCCCACAATCCAGCTTTAACTTCCAATGTCATAACACTAACTAACAAGCTCCAAACAGGCGACTTTCATGTTGTCACAAGACCATAAAATGATGAGAACTGACGCTGATTTATTGCTGTGCTTTTGCTCCAATGTCTTTACACAGTATACCTGCAGTGCAGCACTGCTGAAGTAATACAAACTAGCAACAGATAAATTAATTAGGAATCTGTCCTTTTGCTAGCCTTTGACTGTATTGTTTTCAACAGCAGCAGCACTCCTGCAAGTTTCTGTGAAAATATTAGTTAATTATAGTGCATAAGGCTCATTAAAGCCCCCCGAGAGAATACAGTGGCAATGTGGACTTAACACTGAGTAAGCAGATTATAAATTAGACGCTTTATAGTGTGACTATGCATTTATTTTAGCAAACAATGGTAGCCTTAATCAGAAGGGATAATGTGCTTCACCAGTGCAAATGTTTTTTTGCACAGTAATCTAAAGGGATTGTGAGAAACACACACACAGGCAGACATGCAGATAAGAGGTTTGGAAGGACGCCAAAACACTACTGGTGAACAGCAACAAAGTTGCCCTTTGTTCTTTGCCCTTTGTTTCATTTCAAAGAGGAGTCTTCACAAACAGCAGCTAAACACTTTTGTTTTTATCATCGTCTAACACTCCTACAGGAAAAATGTCTCCATTTAAGTCAGAAATAGAACCTATAAGCACAGCTAAAATAATATGGTAAAGCTGTGTTAGAATACCAAACAATGTGGCTTAAAGGGACAGTTCACCCCAAAGTAAAAAAAAAAACCATTGTTTTCCTCTTACCTGTACTGCTGTTAACCCTTTAACACCTGGGTCTACGCCAGTGTTCTTGCGCTGCCCAAAAAAAAAACAAGGGAAAATGTCCAGATAGCTATGTAATTCTCTTAATTGTATATTTAAAATTATCTTTCAGAAAAAAATGAATTGAATCATGTAATATTTAACCAGTTTCAGGTATTTTTTTGTAACTTTTTAGTAATTTCTTGCTAATTTTGGACCATTTCTCGTTGCTCATTGCCCCCTTTCCATGTTTTTCAAAGAAATCAAGCCAATAGATTTAATCAGTCTAGATTGTTTTGGAGTCAGTTGCCAAATGAAGATACTGGCAGCATAGATGTCTGCCTTTTCTCCAATATAATGGAACTAGATGGCTTGTGGTGCTTAAAGCACCAAAAAATTACTTTTGAAAACCTCAGCAGCAATGTCTCTTTCCAGAAATAATGACGCACTTACTCAAGATAATCCTTGTTGCAAACAGTTTCATTTGGGAGCTATTTTCTTTCAGCATGCAACTACACATTGGCAAGAGGCTTGTGCTCGTGACAGTGTGAGATGTAAACATCAATGGCGTCCACTTCAGCTGAGCTGTATTAACGAGCTCAGCGGTGATCGGTGAGCTAACAGTGATGCGGTTGGTGGGTGTAGTTTGGCAGAAAGAAGATTGGTTCTTACATGAAACTGCTCACAACAAGGTCTGTGGATTATCTTGAGTAACTTGAGGTCATGATTTCTGGAATGAGACATTGTTGAGTTTTTCAAATGTTTTTTTTCTTTTGGCACTTTGAGCATCACAAGCAGAGTGCTATCTAGTTGCATTATATTGGAGAGAAGGCAGACATCTCTACAGCTGAAATCTCCAACACTTAGAAACCCACACCAAAACCATCTAGACTGATAAACAGCACTTTGGGTAAAAGAAAAAATGTTTATTTGGGAGTTTCTGTTTCTTTAAAGTCAAATTCGTACATTATAATTTTCTCAATAAAATTTGAAAGCTGTTGTGTTTCTCAGTCAGTCTAACATATCAGGTTGTCAAAACAAATGAGGCAGGTGGGAAAGCTAGTAGGTCTAACAGTGTTGGAGATTTGATCCCTGGCTTCTTGTCCACATGTTGAAATGCCTTAAAGGAAAACAGAAACCCAAATTGCTGCTGGTGTCTGAAGGTGAGGGGAAAATGTGTCCTTTTGTACAGAAGTGTTTGCCAAAGTGATGTAATGTAAACAATGGCTCAAACAAGGGATTTTTTCTCCTGATGTACATAAGTACTGTCCGTGCAGAATCTCTAAAATAAAAAATAAAAAGTTGCATGCGTGACACTAAGACAGAAACAACCAGCGTGCCTCGCTCTGTTCCCCATTGGACAACAAAATAGACAGCTTTCCAGAGCACTACTCTAGCCAGAAAGTTCAGCCCAAACCAGTCCCAGCCCAAGAGCTTTGGGTGCAAACCTGACCTGACGCCAGTGTTCGAAAGTTCAAAAAACTCTAAAAAGGCTCTAAACAGTTTGTGGCTTGCTCCCTTCCTGACGATGGCACTTATAATGATCTCCAACGGTTCCCCCCCAAGAGTCACAGCCAAAAACTCCCCATGTAAAACATCTATAGAAAACGTCTGCATCCAATTCTCCACTGTGTATCCACATGTTTCGAACACTTTCCGAGGTTTCTCCAGAACATAGCTGAATACATTACTTCTGTGTCACGCTATTGCCTCCGCAGATCTCTGAAGCTTCTCTACAGATTTAGAAGTCTATTGGCAAAGTGATGCCTCAGATTGTATCTGTCCTTGATTTTTGTATGCATTCATGCCGCTCCATAATTTTGTTTTGTGCCACATGATGCAACCAGAAACGGGCATTTACCACATTTTCTGTGGTGTAAACAAGAGTGGTTTTGGTCTCAGCGTGAGCATAAAGTAACAAAAAACCTAAAGTTTGGATTGATTTCAGAATGCCGCTCTGTAGGATGTTGTTAAAAAGAGCTGCCGTCCATGTTACCCATTCATCATCCTTGTTCTTGTGCATTTATGTGCAACATATGTTATTTTGTGTGAGTTCTCGATTCTATTTTTTACCTCTCTGTCTGGAGAGCCCTTTGTAGGCTAAGGCCTAATATTGTAAACTATTCTACTTCCAAATTTGCAGTCTGTGTTTTCCAGCAGCCAAACATGTGTATAGAAAGCACGCTTTTCCTACTTTTGAGCCACTGAGTCATCCCTCTGGATCTGGCAGTAGCTCCGCCTGTTTTGAGCAGACAAATGTGTGTCAGTGTCATTACAGCAGACTGAGAGCAACATGGGCTGCCTTGACTCAGAGACAGAGGTGACTGGGTTCACATCTCTGCTCTTTTGCTCTGGAGATAAGGAAATGAAATAGAAACAGAGGGATGAGGTACAACATCTGCCTCCCGTACAATGAACGTCGTGATGTCTGCTGCTCAACCCCGTGATCCATAGCAAATCAAGGTGGAAAAAATGGTTCTGAATGTTGGCTTTTGTCTGCTCTCGGCATTTCTTGAGAGTGAGATCAGTCCTGCTCCATTTCTGAGAAGGTACAGCTTGGGTCTGAAGCCAGCAATCAAATTCAGGCTGCATTCCCTGCAGACTATTCAGTGGCAGCGGAGGAAACTTTATAGCCTATCATTAACCAAAGTTTCGGTAAAGAGAAAAATTTAGGGAGGAATTTGGTTAGGGAATTTGCAGCCTGAAACTGCAAAAATGCTTTGTTTAGAACAGACCTGGATAAGTTGTTGCTGCTGTGTTTTAGGGTTGAAACCAACTGATTTTATTGATTAGATTTGCAGAGTCTGATGCAGATCACAGATTTGTCCTTTTGATAAATCTTTGCAGAGAAAACCCTCGCACAAGGACATGTCAAAGAGCCACGGCTTATTTCTAAGAATTAACCACAAGGCTTTGCAGTACATTGATAACAATCACGTCTCATCTATTACACATTCCTATCTCCACGCAGTCAAGTGTAATGATCAATTACACAAAGTGACATGTGATTTTGTTTACCTAAACTAATTACATTATTGAGTAATCGTATGACACATGCACATGACCCCATTCATCTTACTGACCTCCATATTGCCCATCGTGTTTACACGTGTATGCATACACAAGAATTAGCCAACTTAATGCCAGCATAAACAGCATGGTTTCTCTCAACCATTATCAGACATAAGTGCAACGATTATCCCTTTTTTCTCCACCCCTTCCTTCAAAGACGACACAGCGTAGCTTACCGGTAGCCTGCAGCTGCAGTTTAAGAGTGGAAGAAGCACAGTCCTGATTGTTATTTAGCTTGCCAGCCTCTGGCGATGAGCTTAAAAGTAAGTCTTTTGTAGTTTTACCCTCCAACAACTTCATCCTCCATCCTTCATTTTGTATACCACCGCCCATCTCCCAGGCCACCCACCCCCCTGAGCTGACTTTAGTGAACACCAGCTGCTAACTGTGGTGTGCCTGGTGCTTCTAAGTCAGTCTAATAGTTGCAAAAAGCATCACTTAGTTTTTTATTGTTGACCATATTTTGAATTAAGTCAGTTAAACTGAGACATAGTTGTGGATTACACCTACGAAGGTACTATAATTTTATATATACATTTTTATATATTGTTTATTTTATATGTTATTTACTTTTTTAAAAGATATGTTAATATTTTTTCGTATTCCAAAGTCTACTTTCAGGTCTATGTAACTTGGCCAGTATACCGCAGTTGTCTCTCAAGAAGAGTGTGTGGCTTTACGGCACTACACGCACGCACGCACGCACGCACGCACGCGCACACACACACACACACACACACACACACACACACACACTAGCCTTTAGCTAAAAAGAAGCCAGTTAGCTCGTCTGTCCTTGTCGATCCTTATAAGTAAGCCTTATAAGTTTGCAACCTACCAAACCTTTCTCACTCGCATGTAATAAATTACAATTTCCAAAGTGGCCATTTAGCCAAAGCCCGTAGACTTCATGGCAACAGTTTGCTTGAATATTTACATACTGATGAGCTGTAGACGCTAGCAGAGTCGTGTCTATGTGAAGTCACTGTAGCTTGTAAGGCGGTTCTGGCGGACATGGTTCTTCATCCTCTCACGTCTTTTCTGGCACTGCATCCCTCACCTTGTTAACAAATGCAAGTTTTCTATGACAGGAAGGCGTGTGTGTTTTACGACAGTGGTCTTGCAGTCAGAGACCTTTGATGTCCAATACGTCAGACAGTGCTGTCCACCACCCTCTCCATGTGACCAAATGATGTATAAACGTTCATCTACTAATCTACTTGGTGATGTCTGTGGTTGTCTTTGATGCCATATGTCCCTCTTGTTATGTCTGGCAACGTTTGCTTTTCTCTTTGTTAGCTGCACTCAGGTCTCTCTTGCAAAAGAGATATTGATCTCAGTGCATACTGAGACATGCATGTTGGTTTTTCCTTTAATCTGTCAGTGTCAGCATCTGAAAACCTGCCCGATCATCAGTTAGAGAACGGCAGCCATTACAGATAAGGCAATGAAAACACTATTTGAGGGTTTTTTATTTACTTGCCAACCAGTGTTTGTAATAAAAACGAGCATTCGATCAGAGCATGCTTAGTTGACACCCTGCTGTTCAGTATGCATACATTTAATACCACCAATAATCATTTTAAAGTGCAAAGGTCTTTGATAAAAACAGATTAAATCAAATATATACAGATTTATTCTTGTTAGGTCTTGACCGTCATTGCTTGCTATTCTTAGAGGGATGCAATGATTTGGTGTCCACTCCATGTACATGTATGGGATAGGACAAAACACAGCAACAGTCCACAGCAGGGATTCACTACTTGCGTTGCTCAGGGGCCACTTCTGTAAAATGAGAGGAGGCCGGGGGCCAGTTTCCAGGATTTGAGGACATTCAGGGCTAAGCCTGGAACTCAGTCTGGCTTTATGGAGGATCCTCCCCTGGCACTTTTTAATAAACAAGCCCTATTTTGGTGCTTTTTTGTGCTCTCTGGCACCCTTTTTTTACATTCACAGTTCCAAAAGAAATTCGATGTCAAGTCAAATCAACTTTATTTATATAGAACATTTCGTACAATGTAAGCTCAATGTGCTTCACAAACAGCAAATATGCACAAAATAGAATAAAATAGGCCGTTGACTGCAAATTGAAATACATATACAGAGAAGAGAAAAGAAAAAAGTAATTGTGATATTCATAAAAGAAATACACATTGTTCAGTCCCTGCCCATCCTCCAACACAGAGAGATAGAAGGAAAGAGAGACGGACGGAGAGATTAATGCACTATTTAACCATTTGCCTGAGAGAACAAGTAGGTCTTAAACTTGCTTTTTTAAAAGATAAGACAGTGACATGATGTGATTCAGTATTTTCATCATGGCTTGGAAAATGGTTGGTGGGCCAGCTGGTAACCCATTGTGGGCCACGGACCGTAACTTGAGTATCACTGATCTAGAGTCAGCCTGCTGCTGTCAGCTGGGTCTCAGTTAAAATCAGATGTTGACGCTTGAATAATAACAAAACTGTGACTAGAGTCTGAAATCAGTCTCACACCCAGGATTGTCATGGTGGCCTAGTAAAGATACGGTCAGACCATAAAATTACGACCACAGTTACCAATTAAGTTGTTAAGTTCAATTAATTTTATTGATAATTTCTATTCCACAATGTTAATGGTGTTCACAGTGCACACAAAGACGCTTTTGTCTTTATGGAGATTAAAGACATGTTTTTGGCCGTTTGGCACTTGTCAAGATTCAGTGATTAAATGTGGTTAAACTAAACAACAAATTACGCTTATTAACATTACTTTCATCTCTTTTGGTAAATAATCTCGTTAGGCTCTATTCATCTGCACAATGCGACCTCAGAGCTGTATATCAGCGATGCTGGTCTGGTAGAGCAGCTCAGTTGGCAGGAGAAAATGTTGGCATTGTACGTTTCTGCAAAGCAATGATACATTAAATTTGGACATTTCATACATATATCAATATTTCTAATATGGCGAAATGTATGACCTCACTTTGTCATCAGGAGGTGCAGAGGATGGTGGATGGCATGACACCTGCCAAGCTGCAGATCACTGTTTGAGACCAACAAACAAAATGTGTTGTTTAAAGTGAGTCATTGTTGCGTATCCTGAATGTGGGTGTTTTCAGGGACATTTTGCTCTTTTTCCACAGAGGATAGTAGCACAAAAAGTGGTTATTTTTTTTATCAGGACAGATTTTTTTTTTTTTTAATCCCCAGCTGGGATTCTGCCACCAAAAGCAAATTTTTAATGTCAAAATATGATCTGTTCCTAACCTTAACAAAGCGTTTTGTTGTCCCTTAACCAAACCACATGTTAACCTCAACTGTTGAAACATGAAACATTAAGTTTCAATTTATCTGCTACATGATAATGTACAAATGTAATGTGTCTGAGGTGTGCAGAAATGTACAATGCCATAATTTAATCTGTTGATTAGGTTGGGCAAAGGCAAATAGATGCTAACTAAGCTGCCAGCTGGTGCTTTTATAGAGCTTTACATTTGCCAGACTGGACTGAGTAAAAAAAAAAAAAAAGAAAGAAAAAAAGTTCAACAATTACAGAAATGACACTATAAAATTCTAATTTTGACCTAAGAAGTAAAAAATGTTAGATACTAGGATTCAATACACTATAATTATGCTATCATGGTTTTGGTTTACTATGTAATAACAGATGTGTATCATACTCTTGAGACTTATCTTTTCCTGGCAGGACTGAGCTTCCATACATCAGCTGTGGTGTTTTTCCTCAGCAGGTGTGTAGCGGAGGAATGACAACAGTGGTGTTGTGTGTCGTCCCGTTGCACCCTTTCACTCAGACTTGGGTTCACTCCCGGTGTAGCATGTGTGTCTGATTTGTGAGTAATGACATGTATCTCCAGCGAGCATGGGTGGTCTCAAACCTTGTCGACCTTAAAGTGAAAGTCAAGCAGAGTAAACAAAGCTGCTGTCGTGGTAAAAAAAAATGGTTTCCATTTTGATAAACTACACAAGTAGTCGATGGAATGACTTGTGGTAACTCTGTATATTTTGCATGTTGGGATCTGTGCTGTTTAGTCTAGTCCGAGGATTGTGTCCTTGAGGAAAAAAACCTGCTCTGTATTGTTTTTGTGTTTGGAAAGATAGACAGTGGACTGGATCTTTTTGCTGCTCTGAAACTGATACATTTTTCTCATGCTCAATGTCCACTTGATATCCTGTACACCACCGCAAAGACAAGGCGAGGGGTTTCATTCCTCTTACTCTAGCTTGGTGGTGCAATTAGAGGCCCTTTAAAAAAAATTCAGTTGTCAAAAAAGTTGCCAAATCTTAGGTTGAACCATCGTCTTTAACAATAAATCTTTGAATGTCACAGTTACGGCTAAAAATGACGACAGACAAAAACAAGTTTTCTGATTTCACATACCTCTGAATCGAAATCAAATGCCCAGTATTGACTATTGTTGTTGTTAGCACTTAGTCACACTGATCTGCTCGATACAACAGTTCTACAAGCGCCATTTATTAGTCAACAGTGAAGTGACACAGATTATGATTGGTTTGTTTATTTAATCATTTATTTGGCTCCACTAGTGCAAATGGTTCCAGAAATAGACCGGTACTGGTTTGTTCCCAAGCACATTAACATTCCTGAACACTAAGTACTGCTTAACCCTTTAAAACTTGAGCAAATCTTCCAAAAACATGGAAAACAGGTAATAAGAAACTTTAAAAAAATGACTAAAAATTTGTAAAAAGGAAAATTAACCAAAAAAAAGGAAAAGTAAAAGAACAAAAAAACCCACATATGTGTGTGTGTGTGTGTGTGTGTGTGTGTGTGTGTGTGTGTGTATATGTGTGTGTTTAGTGTTCTTGGTACTTACCAATTAGAAAATTTTCTTATGATTCATTTTTTAACAGATTTATTTTGATGAATTTCTTCAGATAAGATTTATGAACGCTTCCATTGTTTTTACCAAGGTCTAAAAGCCAGATATAGTAAACGAATAAGTAGAACACTGGCTCAAAAATATTTTTGATAAAGGATAGAGTACAGTTTAAAACAGGAACATGAACAGTTCTTGTTCCTTAAAAAAAAAACAACACTTTTTATACTCACATTTCTTACACTCATCATGGAGACAGATGTTTAGTTGACTCACCTAACCTGCAGTGTTTATTAGTCACATTTTCGGCTGCGTCTGTATTCCCTTAGTTGGTTTGAAGCTGTTGCAGCATTGCTAAAAGTTGCTATGTCTCATGTTTAATTGGCTTGTGTCACCATGCACACCCCCTACAGGTGGCATGCTCTGGCAGGGCCGGTTCGTCAGGCCTGATCTGAATCAGTCCTGGTTCATAGTCTTAATCACAGGCTGCATATTTAACAACTATATGTTTTTCTTTTTACTCTGCAGGAAGAAGCCCGCTGATGGCAATGAAGTTGTCAAATCAAACCCTTCAAAGCGCCACCGGGATCGGCTGAATGGGGAGCTGGACCGGCTGACCGACCTCCTGCCCTTTCCCGCGGAGGTCCGCTCACGTCTGGACAAACTGTCGGTCCTTCGCCTCAGCGTGGGTTACCTGAGGGTCAAAAGCTACTTCAAAGGTGAGGATGAGTCTGGATCAGATAGCAGCCAGTGCTAACAGTCGGTGAAACTGGAACTGATTTGAGAGAACATATGCAAATGTACCGGCAGTGACAGCCAAGGCAGGAATGAGAAGCATGCAGGAATCTGGTTTTAGGAAACAACACATCCTCAGTACTTGTAACCTTACTCCACCCTCTCTGTTAGCAACACCTACAATAGTACCTATGAAAAAAAATGTTTTTAAGATTCAAGTCTGCACTGTAAGTTGATTAAACTTACAGGCACCCTGGCTTTGAAAACATGACGAGTCATGTGTGAGTCAATTATATGTGAGTCACGCATATAACATCTCCACCACCCGCAGATGATAGTTTTCTTTGAGTTAAACAGACATTTTAGCCGAGGTGTTGGCAGACGGGCTGCTGAGTAAGTTGCCTGGTCGCCTCGGGCTGCACTGATGTTGTTAGAATTTATGCGTCTTGTCTCCGTTGCTTTGTGGTACATTTTCTGTGCATTGTTTTGCTTGTATGATCTTGTAGTTGGACCCGTTGCTCTGAATCTCTCTGCCAACAAAACCCGACTGACTCTGAACTGAATATTATCAGTATAAGATATCTTTATAGTTTATCCATTTTCATTTTTGAGTAGAGCTGGGTTTGGCAGAAGTCTTGAAAAGGCAAAAAACAGTACACCCTCCTCCTGCAGCTCTCTTCTCTCTGTCCTAAGCCCCTTTGTGACGACCACAGGCAAATGCACACACAGACACATACAGTAACCCAGTGTTTTCTATATACTTTTAATAATTTAATCTCATTTCATTAAGTTGCCTGCAGTGTATTAAGTCAGCCCCTTCTTGCCTTGCTCTCTCTCTCTCTCTCTCTCTGTCTCAGACCACAAAAGAGATAAGAGCCGCTTTTTCTCTGATAGTGCTCACAACAACCCGCATCAGCGTCCCACCTTTATACTGCCTTTGCTTTTTTTTCTCCAGTGTGTGATTATACACTGCATCGTGGCATCCAGCAATCAAAAGAGGCATGACAGGGATGACATTAAACACACATGCGTCTGCCTCTAGTATGACATATAATGTAGGTGTGGGCAGCGCAATAACAAAGGCGTAATATGTCAATCACAGTTATTTACCGTCTCTATTATATGACAGCTGATCTCCTCTTCTCGGAGGGCATTGAGCTCCTGAATCTCATTGTTTTTCCAGTTTGCGGACATTTGCACCCGCTGTTTTTCTTCTTTGTATTAGCCGTTATGCAAACAGCTGCTATTTAAATTTCCTGCAGTGGGTCGCATGCATAAACATCAATCGTTGTCAAGATGTCACACTCGTGCCACCCATGGTCACAGCTTTCCGATTTAAACAGACTTTGTTTTACTACCTCTGTTCCCCGCTCAGAGGCGAGACCACTTTGTCCCCCCTTTGTCCATGATCGGACATTATACACAGAAGGGTGAGCCAGCATAGCGGCGTGATATTCCGCCTTGAACAGGCAATGTAAATGCGGCTAAGAATTAGCTGCTAAGCACCCCACGGTCCCTCTTCCTTGCTCCCCCGGCTGCGGACTGCAGCTCTGGAGAAGCACCCTTGCTTGGTGACTATTGTATTCAGCCGGCTCCAACCCCCCCAGCACCAGGTGTCAGTGGTGGCCAGCAGCATCACCAGGTCTAACCTGTGTAACGACAGCAACTGAAAGTTCGTTGATCTGGCGGAGAGACGGGGCTGTCCATTCTGTATGTTCCCCAGAAACTGAGGTTTGCACTGGCTGGATTTGGGTTGCTACTACTGCTGATTGGAGGTCATTCTGCGGAGTTGCTGCCGGCTGAACTGCATTTGTAGAGTAGCCAATAAAAACATGCTCTTTCTAAAATGATCTGTGATTGGCTGAAGTCTCTTTCACTGGCCAGAATTTCTAAAGCCTGAAAACAGAGCCAAGAGGAAGCGCAAAAGTCTAGTTTTCGTACGGTAAACTTGAATTACAATATTCTCAAAGTTCATAATGGGACTTTTTGAGGGTTCTTCTGAATAATGTATTTTGTGCAACCTGTTATTACACAACTTGTTTATGTATACAGTAGCTCACATTGTTCACCCAGTGAAATGATGAATGAAATGAAAGGAAGACCTAAAAGAGCCAGAATACAAAACGTTTGTAGTTGCAGACTGTAATTAGCACAGTGGTTTGCAGTGTGAACATCCAGTATGAATGGACGTGTTTCATGCAGACAGAGGAGTTGTGACATTCCAACGCTGCTTGTTCTCACACCCTTTTGCCTACTTTCTTTCGCTATGCAGGCGAGATAGGCTGAAGAGCTGTAGTTGCACCATTGTGTAATCATTTCAAGTAGCAGTTTCCATAAAGTTGCTCACCTGCATTAACAACTTGACATTTTTAACCTTTGATAAACTTTCCCCAGCTTTGTTTATGTGCTTAAATTCCATCTGTTTTTCTACTTATAGACATTTTTCTTAGGATGTTTTCTCGATGTCTCAGAAATTCTTTATGCCAATTATCTTATTGTGTTAACCCCAGCGTTTGTAACTAATGACATATGGCTAGAAGTTTAGAAGTGGAACTCGGGCTTGTAAACTTTGGTTCTGAATTACGTGCATCCAAAGAGATTTTGATCTGAATTGGACTACCTAAAATATAGGTGAAATTAAGTCAATCAGTCTACATACGGTGTATTATTTGTGTGGCTGTGTGCACCAGACAGTGGCATTCTGTCCACCACAAACCACTACAGCCCTAAAAGGTGCATCCTCTCTGGTACAGGTTCTGTCATGCAGTTAAAGAAATGTTTTTCTAGTCTTCCATGCAAGACGGCTTCTATGTACATGGTTTCCCTCCACTGTATTTATACATGGACAGACAGCACATGTAGAATATCAGCAGTCACGTCAAACTCCTATGAAACACCTGGGACCAGATGCTTTATTGTTTAAACTCGTAAGCTATGCACATGTCATTTCTTAACATAAACTGGTGCTGATAAACGAAGAACATGCAGAGCGAATATGCGCACCTCACGCCTCACCGGATGAGGTTCATAAAGCTGACATGAAGAATTGACATGCATTTTTCTGGTGTTATGCATTGTTGCCTTGAATACTATTGAATGTTTTCTTTTGCAGTCCTTTACCAGTCACTGTTGTCCTTATCTATCTCCGATTTTTCATGTACTGTCCTAATTTTAACCCACAGCACTCTCTAGTCAAAGGTCAGCCAAGTCACTGCACCAAAGTAACATTTGCAGACACATACAACCACAGAAAGCAGAAATGAAACTTTTTCTCTCTGCAGCACTGGGTGGACTAAGTGTGTAAACAGCAGCGCAGTTGCTATATGAAAATGTTGGCATTGCACATTTCTGCAAATCATACATAGGTTGCATTTGCCTACCTATTTTATCAAAGTTTCTAAAGTGATGTAGTATAAGAGCTAACTTTGTAACTGGGAGGCGGAGGGGGCGTTGGATGCCGTATCATATAGGCAAGATGCCTGAAAAACTCCACACCACTGTTTCAAACCAACAAACAACAAAACTGGTTGTATTGAGGGATCCGTCAATGTTTTTACTGTGGCTTTTAAAGCAGCAAGCGTGGGTCTTCTTAGGAGACCTGCTGATGTTTTTTCAGTGAAGATAGTTCCACGAAAAGTGATTGCTTTCCACGAGACATTGCTTCGTTTCCAGAGGGGATAGTGGCGCCCAAAATAGGTATTTTGAGCCAAAACATGATCTTTCCTGAAGTAATTGGTTCTTTTTTTTGCCTAAATTTAACCACAGCGCTCTTGAATACTAAAGTTTCATTTTAGCCGTTACACAATAAAATAATGTAATGTATCTGTGGTTTGCAATGCCAATATTTTTTCTCAGTCGACTAGGTTGCAGACAGCCTTTCTATAATTACTCCTTCCCCACCTACATTTTTTTTTAAGTTTATTTCACATCCAAAATATATAATTGCTGTTGAAAGTGTCAGGGCTCCTGCAGTCAAATAAAACCCAGAAAAGTAATATAATTAGTAAAAATCATTTGAAATTTTGGAAAAGTTACGAAAATATGTTGTGTTATGAAACTTCCACATAATGTAACAGCAAATGCATTTTCTTTGGCTGTCAACTAACATAAAATGCATCAATTTGTGACTTTTTATTTACCATCATGTACGTGATGGTAAATAAACGCCCCTAATGCATGCCAGCTAGCTGAAATCATGTCAGAATAAAGTTTGAATCTAATCTGTTTGAAAAATGTCGAGGGCAAGTGAGGCAAGAAAAAAAATGATATTATGGGTCCTTGAAAAGTTATGGAAAAGTTTTAAAATTTTATCTACGCAAATGTGTGGGAACCCTGAGGTGTGTGCTGATTTAAAAGTCCCTGGTAATGATGCATTCTTGTGCAGCCATTTTGGAAAAACATTACTTCTCTAATCAGTTTTGGTCGTGAATGCAGTGCTGCTCTCCTGCTGACTGAGTCGAGTGTTTTGACCACAAATAAACTTTAAACTGTGGGAAACGCTAACAACTGCACATTGGAAATATCCAGTGGTTCGTTGGAGAACATTGAACTTTACTGAAAACCTTAAAACTACCAATATAGTATATAGTAATAGTAAAAAACTCAAAATTAGTAATTCTCATGGAGAATTTATGTCTCTGTGCAGCTGTGCACACCGCAGACATCTTCCTCTCTGTGTTTATGCCTCTGCTCGTCTGCTTGACACTGCCTTACTCTTCACCCGTCTCCTTCAGTTGATTTGACATCAGCAGCAGTCAGACACACTGAAAAGACAGTCTGTGCCCTGTAGCAACTGAGGGCAGGATCAAAATCACATGTCACAACACACTACCCATGTGCAACCCATCACCCCATAAATACTGCTGCTCTGTCACTATAGATATACACTTAGTGTAGTTCACTTTGCTGTCTCAGTAATAACAAATAATCTTTGACCTTAGTTATTCATTCAATGGTCTGTTAATGATCGGTTTGTGCTGATGCACATAAAATAATCCAGCATGGCTCATAATCAGACAGGGTTACTGTGGGTGAGATGAGTTGTTTACAGAATCATCCATTAGTACTTATCAGTGCTTGGAGCCTGTCAGTCTGTGGGATATTGGCCTCCATTTCAAGATAGTCTTTGTTTGCTGAGGGGAAAGATTCACCACTCAGTAAATAGCTGTTAGCAGGCTGTTAGCTGGAAGAACAGGAAGTTTGTTGCAGCCTTGAGAGCATTTAGAAAAATGAGAAAACAATGGATGAGACAAGTTTGAAGGATGTCATTAGCAGAGCATCTTTGGTATGTTTACATTTACCGTGTGAAAGCTGATAGAGAGTCAAAGATGGTTCGGTGTGTTCGCAGGCCCTTTCATGACTCTGACATCTGAGTTCTGCACGCTGTGTTTGGTGCATTACATGTCAGAATATGGGCTGCACTTCACTCACATTGCTGCCGTACAAATTTTACACATAAAGGTCAGTTTAGCAGTCAGAAGGCGTGTTGCACAGCCTGCAGTATAATGTCCTCTGTTGATCTGGAGTTTGTCAAGACTAATAAAATGATCTCAGCTTCAACAGAACATTTTAGTTACTAAGTGGGAACATGGAGTTATAAAGCTGTTGGCGTTTTCCTGGCAGTACATAGATGCTATTGATGATAACATTTTGAAAAATGTACGGTCCAGTGTTTTTGAAGTCTGACCCACACGAGGTAATATGAAGGATAGACAGGCCTCTGCTGCTTTAGGTTTTGCTGTTGTGTCTACTATAGGTTTGTCACAATAATTAAGTTATGTTAAGGATGTATGGGCATGACCTTGATATTTTGCAGATCGTTGTGTTGACTTGTGTGCTTGTTTGCTCATGGATATCGTCAACATTTAACCAAAATGATGCAAGAATAAACAGCGGGGTTTTCCTGGTGGTTATAGGACTTGGACACAGCCATTGCCTTTTTATTTTCTCTCCACACCCGCCTATTTAAACAAATCAAAAGAAAAATAAAACTTTGAGGAGACACAGTCACTAGCTTACCAACCCCTTCAAACAAGCCAAAAATGCTGTCATTTGTAGTTTTAGTTTCTAATAACTTCATTCTCCACTCTGTAAAACCACCAGAAAACCATCTGTTTCTCAGGCCGACTATAACACACCTGCCGTATTATAGTGGTAAGCTTGTCTATTGGCCAATTTGTATTGTCTGACTGAGTAATTTTTGGCCTCTCCTGTTAAGGTACTATAATGTTATATGTACTTTTTTGTATGTACAAAACCATGTTAAATATTTCCAATGTCTAAAAACAGTAGAAGTATATATATATATATATATATATATATATTCCAATAGCACTCCTAATGAAGGTCCATCTCTAAAAATAAAAAATCTGTACTTGGTGACAGATGTTATAATTGCCACTGCCGCAAATAAATGGATGTTTGAGAAACCATGAATGCTATTACATTACTTTATACCAATGGCATGAAATAGTCTAAAAATGACCATAATATCATTTATCACTATCATTTTTTTAAACCAATTATTTCTCAACAAGAGTAGTAATTGTGACAGGCCTTTTACACGTTTCTCTCTAAGTTTCTGAAGATCTAAATCAATGGACTGCACCTGTAAACGTATTATCTTTGATGTGTACGTGACGGTTGCTTCTCATTGCTGACAGTGTGATGTGGGTCAAATCTGGGTCAACACATAATCAGCTGACACTTCCTCATTAAATTCCTCCTGACCTGGTTGAAAGTTGGTGGTAACCAGTGTTGACCAGGCTTCTTAATTAAATCAATAATAATGATGTTAAAAGTAGTTTTAAACTTGAAGAGACTAAGAGAGGGGAAGAATACATGCGTGAGAAAGAAGAAGAGAAAGGAAATTCAACTGGTAGTTATGTAATGTAAATTGTGCATAATTTCATGGTTTAGCAGTAAATTGTAGTAAACTGCAGACTGGTGTCTCGCTACTAACAGTTAACATAGATTATACATTCAATAGTCGTCCCATATTAACATTAACAACGCCTGTCCTGTGTAAAAGTGGTATTGAGGTGTGAATTAAAACAGACCGCCCCTGAACGCTTTCACAGGCATCAGACACGTTCACATAGACAGACACTCATTCTTTACCTGTTGGCACTGGCATGGATGTGAGATGTGATACGTCTGTAATGACATGGAGTGTCAGCCAACTTTCTCCTTATGTGACACGGCTGGTTGATTAGTGCCCAATCGAAGCCAAAAAAACTGTGTTGTTCATTATTAGGAAAGATATCAGATTGCAGCATGGAGGATCTCAGCGTTGCGTTTGTCTACTTTTAATAAAGTCATCAATCTTCTTCAGTATCACCTTTAGATGGCCACATACAAGTAAAGTTTGGACTAGACCCTTTGTTGTGTAATAGAGCTAATTTTAATAATTGAAAAGAAAGCGCATTGTTAGCATGAGTGCAACTCACTGCATGTTTACTCATGAGTGTAAGCTTCCTTTTTTATTCTGAAACAAGCATTTACATCTTAAAGAGGGTATTCAGAGCATATTAAACACGGGTCTTAACATGGAATTGGTAGGATTGTAATGATGCATCAAATCTGGATCAATACAGGGTTTCCCACATTCTTTAACTTGTGGCAACCCGCCACGTATTGATTCTGTACTTTCGGAGCAGGACCTACGTTAGAAGTGCTATTTCTCCACACTCTTGTAGCAAAGAGGATACTCTGGGCACAGATGGAGCAGCAGGACATCAGATGCATTGAAAGTGAAACTTAACTGTTCAGTGCGCTGGGTCTTAAGGTTTGCATTCACTCTCTTCTGCAGCAGCTGCTCCTCTCATCCATCAATCTGGTCTGATCAGCACTGATTGGATCGAAGGATTAATTGTCCAACCCACAATGCAAACTTCAGTGGAGTAAAAAAAATAACTCATGAAGAGTTCTGCCTGTGCCGCGTTCATGGACCTGTGTAAATATTTGAATTTAGAGAGGGGATATAGAATGATAGCACAAATGGAATTACTGCATTATATATCAATTAAATGATCAATGATCCAATATTATTGATACAAAGTGAAAAATCATTATATATTTTTGTCTTTTAAACCAAATTTATTTTGAAATTCCTGTTGCACGTCTATGTCACCATTTCCATCCACCTCCTTCTGAATCATTCAGACTGTGCTGACAGTCTAGCACCAGGCAGATCGTGGTAAGCAGCCAAAAAAGAAGACCCCTAGGAAGAGTATCGTGGCAGACTTTGTGATATAAGAAAATATCTTATCAAAGAATCAATGTAATATCGTATTATGTTAAAACTTCTCCTAGCGACTCCTAGGAGGTAACTGAGCAAGCTGCTACCATGTAACGACACTAACTTTATAGCAGTTTTAAACAATGGCAACAGTGCTAACAGAGTTAAAAGTTACAATGCATACAATGCAGTCTTGATCAGTGGTAACCACTTTAGTGTAGTGCAAAGTGGCGTCAATAAGCTAGCCGGTAGGATACAGACATTCACTAACATTAGAAGTATCACTGGCCCAGTTTACCACAACAAACCACAGATAAACTCAGATTACAGCATACTAGGGTAGCAAGACTTTATTCTCTACCCAGGATACTGTTACTCTTTTGTATCTTTACATCGCAAATAGTGTTTTCCTGCTATATTAAAGAAATACTGTTTCACAGAGATAATGGCCCCAGTCACTGTTTGAATCTTGTGAGAAAATGTTTTATAGCTGAAAGGTTTTGTAAAATGTTTAAAGACCTCTGCATAATGTTAAGTTAAAAACACCGGGTCAATGCTGTGTTGTACCATTTCACCCAAAAATAAGCTCTTGAAAGAAAGTGTAGAAAGCAAACACACATTTCCAGATATACACACATAGACAGCTGTGCAGTCTGATAAGCTCTAAACTTCCTCTATTTAGGAAACTCTGTAGAGTTAAATAACTTAAAGCCAGCCTTAGTTTCAGATGAGCTGAATTTGCACAACACATTTAGACAGAAAATGGTTTTATGCAGTGATAGATTTTTCTTTGCTGAACGAGATCACCGTGGTTGCCTCTCAGGGGTTATCCCAGTCAAAACATCAGCCTAGGACGTGTATTCAAGTGGGGACATGCCCAGAACTTAAGATAATGATCCCATAAATTGTAAGGTAAAAGAAAAGGCTTTAGAGAAAAGAACAAACATAAGCAATTTCAGGGGATACGAGTGAGATTTAAAGAGCTGATAATGAAACTAGCTATTTATGGCTGCCTTGAAAACGGCAGATCTTTTTTGGAGAAAGCTGGACTGTTCGCCTCATCGCGTGACTTTATGAGGCAGTACTGGATATTTTGAAAGGCTTGTGGCTCGCTGCTGCTGAAAAATGTGGATTTGCTTTCCAAGTTCATTGAAAACATCCAGGGCCTGTTAGCAATCATAGTTGATGTGGTAACACCGTATCATGTGCTATAATTTGATATAATTTGGTATTCGGGATATCTGAACCATGTACACAGAAACCCATACACATGACACAAGTGTAACAGAGGGAATAAAGAGGTAAGAAGAACGTTTTAAGTCCTGGCAGACGTTTGCAGCTCGGAGGAGAGAAAGTATCAGAACGGGGAAGCCCAGTCTTGTTTGTTATTGAATCCTGATGGGCTCATTATGAGGATTTTTTTTTTTGAACGACGTGTGTTTTACTTATACATGCCCTTAAAACCTCAGCATAATTCACCTGTCATCTCCATATCATAATATGTGAGAGGAGGACATCTCACTGAGGTGACAGCAGTTGCCTGTTGGCTCTTGATTCATGACTCGCCTTTCAGTATGTCGTGAGAATGCAAGCAACCGCTGGGAGACAGATTTAATCATGTTTTCATTTTTTCCAATTTCCATTCTCTGGAAGGTTTGTTCTCAGTCTCTCCTCCAGCTTTAAAACCACAGCGCTACATCTCCCTTCATACCCAAACCTTTTCCTTTTTTTTCCTGTTGGCCGGAGCTGAGCTCGCCCACCAACGCTTTCTGTGACATTTAGAGTCTTCCAAAACTGCTCGTGTTTGTTTATGTGTCGAAACAAAATCAGCTGTCGTCCCACTCAGAGTTTGGTTGGGGGATCAGAGACACAGAAGATGTATTATTTCATTTATTTAAGGGCCTTGATTAAAATCTGTCAGGATTCGGAAGGAATCTGAAAACATAAACAGTGATTTTTATCCAGGATTGTGGTATATTAGCTTTTAGTGTTGATTGTAATTTGCATATATTTACAGGATTCAGACATTCATATTGCAAGTACTCACTATATGTGGGCTAAATTTAGCAGGCAAAGTTGGTATTTGTGCCTCAGACTGTTGCCTTACATGATTCCTTCCCTCTGAGAGCTTTGATGAGCGCCTGGAGACTGATAAGAATCATTTTTGCGATATGATATGTGAGGCACGCCTAACACAGCGACCTAAATTTTGCTTCTTTTTTTTTTTCTGTGTCTGTGCCCAGTACCAAACCGATGACAATACTTATCAAGCAGATAAAAAGAGTCCAGACAGCCAAAAATAACTGAGCGGGTGTTGATTAAAAAAACAGATGCCCTCAGACTCCACTACCACCAGCACTACCAGCAGCAGCAAAACAGACATTGTGTCTTGAATGGTATATAATCACTGTTTATTTTGATCATCAAGGCCTGCTTGTGGGTTCTGTGCTGCAGCACACAAACCTTTTTAAACCTGCAGTACAACCCTGGCTCAAGAAAGCTTTTGAAGGCCATAAACACAACTAAATGGCCAGAACAAATGTTTGCATTGTTCGTCTCTGCAAACCACTGATATGTTTCATTTGTACGTTGTTAAATAACACATAGGTTGAAAGTTTACATTTCTCTATGTTTCAGTAACACTAAGGTTAACATGGCTAGGTTAAAGCACAAAAAACACTTATGATTTGGAAAAGATTATGTCTTGTCTTACAATGCCTGCTATTTGTGGCACTATCGCGGCAAGAAGTGCAGTATCGATATCTTGGTAAAACACAACTGCTTTTTGTCGCACTATGACGTCTGGAAACACAGCAATATCTCAGTTTACAACAACTGCTTTTTGTTGTACTATCTCGGCGAGGAATGCAGCCGTGTCTCCATTAAAAACAATGATTTCAGGGCATCCGGTGGCTCAGTGGATAGAGCAGGCACCCCATGTATGAAGGCAATGTCCTTGCCGCAGTGGCTGTGGGTTCAACTCCAGCTCACGGCCCTTTGCTGCATGCCGTCCCCTCTCTCTCCCCCTTACATGCTGTCACTCTGTTCTATCAAGTGAAGGCAAAAATGGCAAAAAAAAAAAAGTTTTTTCGTGGCAAAATTTCACCAGTATCTAGGCAGGAAAAGCAGCAATATCTCAGTAAACAATCGCTTTTTCATGGCACTATCCTGGCTGGAAACGCAACAATGCAAAAAAACAAATGCTTTTTTATGGCACTATGTAAGCTGGGAACACTGTGTTGTCTCTGTGCATAATAACCACTTTCCATGGCAACCACGTCTTGGAAAAAAATAATCTTTCTCGTTGCACTATCTTGGCTTGAAATGCTGCAATGTCTCTGTAAAAACAACTGCTTATTGTGGCACTCTCCCAACAGGAAGCGCAGCGATGTCTCGTTAAAAAAAAAACAACTGCTTTTCGTGGCACTATCCTGACTGGAAATGCATCAGTGTCAACAATCGGTTTTCGTAGCAGTTTCCTGAGCAATTATTTGCTTAATCATAGCCGGTTTTGTTGTTTGTTGGTCTTGAACAGTGGTCTGCAGCTTGGCAGGCGTCTGGTCCTAGGTGTCACGACATCCACCATCCCCTCCGCCTCCTGATGAGAAAGCTCATGTTCCAGGTCACTTTTGAAAGGTTGATATGATCGGTATAAAACCTTCAAAATGTTAAATGTATTCGTGTTTTGCAGAAACATACAAACACTGCAAAATGTACATGGACTTTTAACATACACACACACCCCCCACCCCCAACTTTGTAATAACACTTCAAAATCCAAAAATTTGTAATATAAATTATTTTATTACAAAATAGCACCTCCATAGCCATAATAAGCATGTGCAAACCTCTGTTTTTCATCCAAAGCTGCTCTTTACTTCCGTTGCTTGACATATGAGATGACACTCTTGTCTGATCATGGAAAAAAAAAACATGAGGCTGTTTCCTTCCCCTAAAGTCATGGAAGTAAACGGGGACATTAATCAAAAGACTAATGGGAGGTTGAACCTGTGGACTGAGTGATCCAGCTGATTGGCTGCTAGTTGTTGCAAGCACTGCCCTTTCCTGCACATCTGCGTGAGAACACAGATCTCTGTACAGGATCTACTGGAACTAAATGTTTTCAAATCAAGATAATATTCCCCTATGCATTGCTGGCATGCTTTATTCTCTCTCTGAACCTGGCAGTCTTCCAACGCGTGACAGCATTTCCTTTTTCTCTCTTTAGTTTCAGTGTGTCCTAACTACTCCGTGCCACATGCTAATACTTTAAAGTAGAAACTGTAGTTTTTCTAGTTCAGCTTCAAGCATTTCAAGATTTAGTTTCTGTTTTATTTTCCATTGTTTGAACACGACCCCAAATATATGACTTAAGCCAGTTATGTCTGTGTTTTATTCTCACTATTCAGGGCTTCGAGCTTCACTGACACTACTTTGTACTTTGACTTGTTTTTCTTTGCTTTAACTTGTTTCCCCGAAAAACTCCTCCTCGGCTCCTCACAGTTCTTTGGATTTCACTTAATTACCCCATGATGAAAAGACGTCAAATCCGTTAAAGGCTACCTCATCCCCTGAGTGACAGGGATGTTTGCCTGGAGTGAATCTCGCATCAAAAGCATGCTCCACATTTCACAAATCCCATAATGGCCTGTTTTCTCTGAAAGAGGAAGCGACAGTTTGATGCTGAGAAGTGACCTCTCGTGGTGTCAAATTACACTTTGGCCTGAAAAAGTTTTTAAAGTATTGGAAAAAGCTTTTAGGGCAGCAGTAAAATGTTTTGTATGAGTGCGTAACATCACAGCTGGATATGGTATATGCTTTAGTGACTGTTTTGCCAACAGCCATAAAATGTGAATTTCCCAACTTTGTTTTTTAGATATCAGATGTCAAAAGCAAATCTAACCACTATTACATTACTATTCTTACATTAGACTTTTTTTTTTGAGAATACCTCAGTAATCCATAATAATGTAATGTGAGAACTAGAAAATGGACATAACTGTAAGTGTCTATTCACACCATCAGATGTCATCAATTTATAAAAAGTATCGAAAAATTATTGTGCAACAATATTTGGCTCATATATGAAAACCCCTCTCCTGCTCTGTGAGGGCATTGTGTGTGTGCGTGTGTGTGTGTGTGTGTGTGTGTGTGTGTGTGTGTGTGTGTGTGTGTGTGTGTGTTTGATGTTAGTGGGAATCTGTGTTTCTGTTCCTTCACTACCTCCCACAAACTTACAGGAATGTCTTTCCAACTTCTGGTCAAGCTCTGGCCAGGAATCATCAAACATGTTTCTCCTGCAGCCGCACGGAGAACTGTAAGTGCACACGAACAACTCCGCAGCGCCATTAAGTGTTGAGCCGTTCGCAGAAAAAGAAAGGGAGGGAGAACATGATGCAGAGTCGACCACTGGGGAAGAAAAGCCTAATGAAAACAAACAGACGGCCACAATGAGGCCCACTTACTCACGCAAACACTGAATTAAGGAAAAAAAATCAAAACATGAGCGATGTGGCGGATAATCCAGATTTGGACTTCATGAGGCAGGGTCTACGCTTGCTTGTGTATGTTTGGCTGAATGTGTGCATGCCTGTTGATTGACGTGATTTTAATTTTCGTCTACGTGGCTGCACATGTAACTCAAATTTTATTCCGATTGTTGTTGTGTGCATAGATTACATTGTGTGTCAGAACGGCAGCTTTTTGTGGTGCAGACTTGTGATTGTCAGGCTGTGCAGGTCTGGATGTTGTTGTAAACACTGTGTGAGTTCTCGCTAAAGGGTGGGGAGTGTCTACTGTATGTGTCTGTGTTTGAGGGGGAGTGTTCAGGGGCCCCTTCCCTACTTAAAGGAGTTGCGTGACAGGACTGGACAAACGGGTTGGGAGAGGCCATATCCTGGGATTTTCCTGTAGTGGCCGTCCAGATAAGGGAAGCGCTCTTGTCGGCTATTGCTTACAACAAACCCCCAGGGACAGATGCAAGAGGACACAGTGTGTTTGTGTGTGTTATGTCTGTGTATGTGTTATGTGTGTGCAGATATGCAGGCTGCCAGATCAGTTCACCGGCAATGAGAAAACCTGTCTTTTGGCGGGGGATCAACAATTGAAGCTCAACTCGAGCCAGACAGCTGATCCAGCACACTCATGATCCTGCAGTCCGATTTTATATTGATCCCAAAAGAGTACACTGTGTGGCCACATGGGTGTATCAGTGAAAGGAACAGTATGTTATTTAATACGCCATATAATGTGGATATACCCTCTAAATCAAACATATCATAAGAATTCAGCATAAATCCTAAAGTTACATTATGCAAAAACTGTCGGTCACGGTTTGTAAACGGTATCATTAGCTAAAGTAAAAATGAAAGCCAACTCCATATTCAGTCTTCTTGCAGAACAAGCTTTGTCTGTTTGCTGTTTTCTACGCTATATTGTTTTTGGCGCTGTGTCCGCTATAGGGTTGCAAATTGTAAGCACTTTCCTTAATCAGTTATTGGTTAAATTGACGATCGACTAATCAATTAATCATTACTTGAAAACATAAAAAGTTTGCTCATTTCAAACAAAATACCTTTTTTTATCCTCAAGTAAAGCCTATAGAACATATTGCATATACTTTTTAGTTAACTGATTAAATGCCACATGTTCAATTAAATTCTTAAGGAGCGATTAATAAATCTTCAGTTATTTGTTTTTCCTGGATGCGTGCTACTTACAGTGTGGCACCTGGTCACTTTGGTAAAGTTACGAATTCGCCTGCACACTTTGCCCAGGAACAGCCTAAACACAGAGAAAAAGAAGAATGATACCTTGGCAGTTAACCGCTGTCAAAACTCTGTTTTTTGGCTTGCTGTGCCACATCTAACTTATACTTTAGTCGACTTCTGCATCGTATCCAGCCTTAAAGCTTGCAGCTTCAGCATGTTCAACCACTTGGGACCTTAAACCTGCAGAATTATTCCAATGTTAACATCTCTCAGAACAATAGCATGACTCTTCTGAATGTGAGAAGCATTTTAAACATGACATGACATGTCGGGGCTGCTCAGAGAACAATGACGAACAGTGAGACGACTTTCAGCAGGGACTGAGTGACTTTACCCAGATGCCAAGGTAAAGCCAAAACAAACAGCGGGGCTTGTTTGTGCACTTGGTGAAGGCCGTCGTTCCATTTGGACATGCACACTGCCTTTTACAAAGTGATGCAACTCCTGCTCACACTGGGGGTTTGATTATGTGTCTGCACCAAAGGTACCCAGGCTCCTCACACATCTCACTATTATAAAAAACACAACAGAGACGTTGCCAAGTTTTCGTAATCCCATACCTGGAAATGGTTGTCTAAACTGGCTTTGTTCTCTAGCTGACATGTTTTCAACACTCAGCGGCTCTAATGAATGTCAGCAGTGTCCTGTTACTTCAGATTCTTTCAGTCTGAGGACCTCTGAAATAATGCTGATGAAGGTGGGGATCAGTCGACAACTTCGAGTACAGTCACATATGTGATGGGTGGACAGACCTCTTAAGTGGCTTCATTATATTAACAGAAGAGTGTGTATCTATAGCCTCAGAGAAGAGACCCATTGTGCCATTCTCATCCTTCAACATGCCGAGGCAATGAAACCGTTTCTCAGACATCAAATAAACCTTTTACTTCAAAATGAATAATCAATCAAGCTACATGCTGTGCATCTGGAATGTGTATGAGAGACTACAAACAGTATGTCTTCAGGCAAGATGCAAGATTTGATGCTGTTGCCATATGATATTTTGCCAAGTGCACTATATAAAAGGCCCATTATCTGCTCCCCTGCACAATGCTGTGTATACAGTGACAGTTTTGAACCCAGAGACCCCGACTACTGCCATTTGTTACAACCAACAAACTTGCTTGCGTGCATGGTTTGTGCTTAAATACCTGTCAAATAGAACGTCCATAACTTTTCCACAGTGCTTTAGGACTTAAATGATTCCAAAACATATAATTTATTTCAGTGGAATGGTAATAAAGTCATATTTCAGACTTTATTGTTTGTCTTACTCTCTGTATGTGGTTATGGCTCTCTACTTTATTAAAAAGTCAGTGATGATTGATAAGAAGCCGCTCTAAGAAAAAACTTTAGAGTAGAAGAGATAAAAACACTTTTCCATTTACTTTATTGAAATTACAGGGAGTCCTGTATAAGGGATGGTTGGGATTTTTTGAAGTGGGGTTGTATGAGGTACTTATCCATATTCAGTATATTACATACAGCAGATGTCTGTTGGCACGCCCCCAGTTTGGAGCTGTAGTGCTGACACGGAAGCTAAGCAATGTACTGCTGTGGACGGAGGCAGCAACATAATGTCCTCCCTTAAAACATCTATAAGCGTACGTTATGTTGAGAGTATTTTTACTGCTTTACCTTTCTGTCGGATAGCTTGTTTTTACAGAGATGCTGTTAAAGGCTTAAGTTCCCCATCTACGCTCTAGTCAAAGCCACCAGACTCCATTGAGAAAAACACTAATTTAAAATTAAGGAACATGGACTACTACTGATGATTCGATCAACGAATTACTTTGTGTTATTGTGTGACTTGGTAAATCCAAACCAACGCTTTTAAATGCCAAAGTCACACAATAACACAAACAAAATAGCCGGTTGAGGCAGCTGCAGACCAGCATCTCCTGCATTCAGAGATGTTAAATCATTGTTTTTCTCAATGGAGTCTGTCTCAAGAGAGTGATATAAAGTCTGTAGTTCCCCACTGGGAAATAGCAATCCGAAAGTAAGGTAAAGCAATGAAAATACTGTAAGTTGATGTTGAATTTTCTTAATATGTGGCTAAAATATGTCTTGCTCCTCACCCATCCACAACAAGAGGTCCTATGTTGCTTAGCTTTTGTGGCAGTACTTCTGCCAAACTGGGGGTGTGTAGACTACCATCTACTGTAGGTAATACACTGACTATGGATAAGTACCTCAAACAATTGTACTACAAAAATTGTCAATATTCCCTTTAAACCAATAGTTTTTGAAAGAATAGTGTTGTAGAAGTGAACTGAACTGAATTAAAATGTTTAAGATGTTAATGTAACCTCTCCTTTGTTTTGTGCAGGGGCCATGAAGAACACTAACAACAGTCTGATGTTTCCTGGAGTGAACGGGCAGAACGGGAACAACAACGTGGACACCGCAGACTTCTCTGAGGGGGACCTGCTGCTTCAGGTAAAACACTGACAAGTTCTTGGTGAATTAAATAGTGAATATAAACTATTCCCTTTTCTCCCGGGGACCTCCATGAACTCTCTCAAGGACCCCTGAGGGTCTCCAGACCTCTGATTGACAACCACTGCTATGGAGGACAACATGGAGAACAGCAGTCTGAGACATACGCTGAATTAAAACGGTCTGCTGGCGGGTGTTACAGAGGAGTCCTTGACTTGATTTCACAGCGCGATTGTTTGGAGGACAGAATGATTGACTTCTATTTCTCATGCTTTATTCATTAACCCTTAAAAACCTGTTTCGTCATCAGTTTTCTTGTGCTGCTGATGTCAAACTGACCTCTTACAGCCATTTAACCCATTGAAACGTGAAAAACTGGTTTGATTTCTTTTGAAAACATGGTGGAAAAGGCAATGAGCAACTTGGTAAAAAATGTCTTACAAATTGCAAGACATTAGTGAAAGGTGACAAAGAAAATATATTTATATTTCTATATAATTATTCTAATTTTATATTTTAAATACTGGAAAAATACTCTAAAAAAAGATTTCTGCAGTTTTTTCTTGTTTTCTCTTTGTTTTTACTTTTTGTGTACTTTTTACTCTTTTTTTGTAGGGATGCACAATAATATCAGTATGTCATCAGTATCAGCAGATATTGGCTTTAGAATGAAATATTGAATATTCACGCTGATTTTTGTTGATATCACAAACCAGTATTTCTGTTTTTTTTTTTTTTAAGAATTATCGTTAACCATAAGTGTAAGTATTTTTTTAATTTTGCACAATGAATGAATATTACATACACTGAAAAGCTGAAAAGCATTGTATTTTACATCTCCATCTGCTGATGCACCACTGTGATAAGAGTATGTATAATATGTTAATATTCTAAAGTTTGGTGGGAAAAAAGTCGACATTTTGATATCTGTATTGTATATCTATTAAATGAGTTGTTATATATCGGCATATGAGATATCAGCAAAAAAATCCAATATCATGCATCCTTTTTTTGGCTTATTTTTGATAATTTTCTTGTAATTTTTTTATTCATTTCATGTTATTTTTGGGGATATGTGTTGTTACGTTACTCACTGCCTTCTCCCCAGGTTTTGAAAGAAATCAAACCAATTAGCTCAGGTTTCAAAGGGTTTAAAAGCATCGCCAACGTAGCTACATAATTACTTACACCTATGTTGATCACTGTTCACTTGTGAAAATAACGTGTGGACAGTCTGTCTGATCTGAGAAGCAAATCTGATTTGCCTGTAGCATAGCATAAATGTCATTTATTTGCAAAAAACAACAGATAAACGCGCTATCCCTGTAAGAAATACCTATTCTTACATACTGCCCAATTTTAACTGACGGCAGGAGGAGCAGGGTCATGAGGCCAGCACAAACTCAAACACAACAAATTAAATCCAGTAACTTTAAAATAGTATAAATACACCTTTAAACACTTTGATTGAATGCTATTACTGTGCGTTGAAGAAAAAGTCCTACAGCCAGATTGATAACTAAACCGCCTGAGGCTAGCAGGTGCATTAATGCACAGTCAGACTTTGTTTATTTGTGCGCTAGTCGTGTTGTATAGAGCTAATCCAGATCTCTCCATGCAGGAGGAAGTTTTGACAGGTGAGGCTGCTCCTCTCGGCGACTCTTGCCAAAGCTCGGCCACGCTTTGTGGCTCATAACAAAACCTGCGCATTGTCATGTGCTCTGCACCTTGTTTACTGAGCTCACCTGTACATTTTCACACTTTGTTCTACATAATGAGCACAACGGGCAGTGATTGTGTAATACAAAGGGCTGTTGAAAATCCGCAGCTGGTGGCGTTATTTGGATTTGTTCTCTGTACAGCTATCACTCAGCAATTATTATCATTATGAATGATAATAATTATATAGTTCTTTTAATTATTTATTTATATTTTTTTGACCGAATGTCTGACAGCATCTCACATCTAAAGACAAAGACAAATAAAGATGAACTGTGTTTGCTTACAAACTTTAAATTATGGACTTTGTCGCCTCAACTCGCTACCAGCCTCAGTTGGTTAGCTGTGCTATTTTAGTGAGACGAGATGCTGGATATGAGAGGCGAAGTGTTGCATAAATTAAGATATCTCACTAAAATAAGGTTTATCTGTGAGTGTGTCAGAAACATACCTGACATGTGTACGTGCATTTTAAAGGAACCTCTGAGTGCTGACTGACTGTTCCTCTGCAGGCGCTGAACGGGTTTGTGATCGTGGTCACGGCGGAGGGGTTGGTGTTTTATGTCTCGCCCACAATCAAGGACTACCTGGGCTTTCATCAGGTAAGATGCTGGCCTTTATAACTAGTAATACTACACACTTATATATATATATATTTTAAATACTTGAAGTGTGACTGTTAAAGGATTTGCATTTTCCTCCTTGAGATTCATTCACTTTCATGCCTCTTTCACACTGGACAAAAATCCCACTGACAGCCGCCAACATCTGATTTTGTCTATAGTGGGGAAGGTTACAATCAGCATTCGTTCCCGGAACAAATTATTCTGACGTCACGTCATTGAGCTGTTCGACTGCTGGAAATCACCTGTTTTTACAGTGTTTTCCCATGTGTAAAACGCCTGCATATCTGTGCTAATTTTTGATATAGTCAAAGCAGGGGTGACAAATTAAAAGAGAGAGTGTGTTGTGTAACACTTTGGTCCAAAAATATACCATAGAAATGGTTCCAATTATTTATCAAACCATTTATTGATCCTTTGCTCCCTGTTTAAAGAAGCATGTATTTGTTGTATTTTTCTGTTTAGTCATTTTGTCACCCAACACCAGTCCTGCATTACAAACCAATCCTGAGCTTTCATTTCGTGTGATCATTGTCCTCTAAACCAGTTATTTTCCATTAGTCAGCCATGGCTTACTGGTGAACCTCAGAGCGCCATCTAGTGAGCCACGGAGGTATTGCTAAAATTATATAAAAATGTATGGTAATTTATAAGGATGTTTTTTTTTTAAGACTGCAAGGATTCACATCCATAATTTCAATAACTAGTTACATTTGAATATCACCACACTACTCACAAAATCATTGGATAGAGACAAATCAGAGTTGGGCCTTAATTACAACAGGTTGAAAAATCCCTGTTAAAAAAACACTGCTCCTATGAAGGCTTTAAAGGGTTGGTAGCTCTCTGGAAAATTTCCAGAAACTTTCTGGAAGTTTTTCAGTGGAAGGTTAATCTCAGGAATTTTTAAAATATTCACATTTTTTCACATTTTCAGTATAAAAATTACACCTTTGTAAGAATTAAATGATTTTGGAGGAAAGAAGCAAAACTGTTGTAATATTTAATTGTAACATATTAAAGTTTAACTACACTGAACCTTTCAAAAAAATGTATGTATATATATATATCTGCTTATGATCTAGTAGAAGGTTTGGTTCTACCTGCATAAGATATATTAAATATGCAGCCTAAGCATACAATAGATAAAAAGTCAGCAATAATATGGTGTAAGATGAAAAAGGAGGGCATGAATAGAATATACATATAAATAAATAAATAACCCCTATATTTCCTGTCAGTTCCATGTTTCAGCCTTTAGTATTCCAGTTTTTTTAAACCCTACTCCGCTTTTAACACCAACTCTTTCACAGGATTCCTGAATTTATGTCCACCTCATGTCTGAATGATCTGAATTGTTGATGAAGTCTTGTGTTGCCTCTTCTGCCGACAGTCGGACGTGGTTCATCAGAGTGTGCTTGAGCTCATCCACACTGATGACCGGGCCTTGTTCAGACAGCAGCTTCATTTCGCTCTAAACTCCCCATCTGCCGGCGCCAGTGGAGACGGTGAGAACTGTGAATGAAAAATAAGCCATTTTCTTTAATCTGGTTTCAACAGGAGCTCAGACTCTCCACACCTGTGTGTGCGAACAGGACGGAAGGCTGACATGAATCAGTGGCTGAGGTAAATTGCTCTGACATGTTTTATCTCTACCTGTGCTCTCAGGCCTGCCGAGTTGTGGCAGTACAGTGATGTACAGTCCTGAGCAGCTTCCCCCGGAGAACTCCTCCTTCCTGGAGAGGAGCTTCGTGTGTCGCTTCCGCTGCCTGCTGGATAATTCCTCTGGCTTCCTGGTTAGTACAGTATTTTAAAGAGACAGTCCACCCCAAAACTAAAAACACATATTTACCACTTACCTGAAGTTCTATGTATATGTCTAGATTGTTTTGGTGATAGTTGCTGAGTGTTGGAGATAACGGGTGTAGAGATTGTCACCTTAGAATTTGAGTTATTTATATATTCGAATTCTGTCACATATTTTAACAACGTGAGATTTTTTTTTACATGCATTTTTGGACATTTTATTTAGAAAACGAAAAAGTTTCATGCCATCTTTGCTATTTGGAAATAAAAACTTTGAACCTCAGTTATTGCAAAACTGCTCCAAATGCAAATAGATCCTAATCATTTTAAGCTGGCGAGATGTCTGTTTTCTCTCCAGTATAATTGAACTAGATGGCACTCAGCTTGTGGTGCTCAAAGTGCCAGAGAAGTACACTTTTAAAAACTCAATAGCAATGTCTCTTTCCAGAAATCATGACCCAGCTGCTGAAGATAATCCATAGACTTTGTTGTGAGCAGTTTCATGTAGGAGCTATTTTCTTTCAACCAAACGACATCTGCCTGCTGTATCACCACGCAGCAGGAAGCATGCATCTACTCATGAATGAGAGGCTCATGACATTGCAAATGTAAACGGTGTGCTAGTTGAGCTAGCAGTAGATGCACGCTTCCTTCTGCATGGTGATACGGCTGGTGGGTGCAATTCTGTAGGAAGAAAAAATTTCCTTTTGAAAGTGCTCACAACAAGATCAGTGGATTGTCTTGAGTAACTGGACCATGATTTCTGGAAAGAGAGATTGCTGTTGATTTTTTTCAATTATTTTTTTGTTGGCGCTTTGAACGCCACAAGGCGAGTGCCATTATTTAATTCCATTATATTGGAGAGAAGGCAGCCATGTTACTGCCAATATCTCAAACAGTTGGCAACTCACATTAAAATGATCTGTATTGATAAATAGCACTACAGGTAAGAAGGAAATGTGTATTTTTGATTTTGGTGTGAACTTTCTTGTATATATTATCAAAAAATTGCTAAAGTTGGGTGCAATGTGGATTGATAACCTTTACTTGAATTGTCATCTCATAAATCTCATACAGTTCTGATGAAATACTGAAGGCAATTTCGGGATTTTTTTTTTTGCCTTGTTAAACTGTTTTAATGCTAACCCTCATAGGCTACTGATCTAATTTATTTATTTATTTTTTCAACTCATACCAGGCTCTAAAGTTCCAGGGACGACTGAAGTACCTCCATGGTCAGAGGGTGTCAAGGGACAACGGGAACTCTAGCAAACCTCAGCTGGCTCTCTTCTCCATCGCCATGCCCGTCCAGCCTCCAACCATTGTGGAGATCAGAGCCAAAATGCTCCTCTTTCAAACCAAGCACAAGCTGGACTTCACTCCTACAGGCGTAGATAGCAGGTGCTACAAATTCTTCCAGTCCTTTTTTATTTTGTTTTGTTTATTATTTATTCCAGTCAAATCTAAAAAAATAAATAAACTGTGCAACAGAAAATTCCAGATGCTGCATCTCACAATCTTCCAGTGTCGTCAGCTGAAGTGTATTACAGCTTTAACAAACTCAGTGTTGTTTTCTTTTGTCTCTCTCCAGGGGGAAGATTGTTCTGGGTTATTCAGAGACTGAACTGTGTATGAAAGGCTCCGGCTACCAATTCATCCACGCAGCTGACATGATGTACTGCGCCGACAACCACATCCGCAGTATGTTGGCAATTTGAATTTGACTTTTACATTAAATATGAATAAATATGAATATGAATTTAATATTTGATTGAGATGCAACAACATTATTTGTTCATTGCAGGAGGTAATTAAACAGGCAGCCAAGTATTCTTGAATGCATTAAGTATTGTTTCTCACAAGAAAAGACGTCCGAAGAAATATACTTGTTTTTAAGAAAATATTGTAAGATACTCTAATACTATACTTTTAATGGTGTGATGTTTTGGAGGTATCATAGTATAACAGAGATTAAAGTTGGATGCAGAGTGATATGTAAACTTCTGCCCATACTGACTTGAAATTTTGTTGTGGTTATTCTGTGCCCCCCCTTGAATTAATCCTTAACTTTCAACTAACTAAAATAAAACTGTTTTTAGTCCAGAAATAATGATAGATTAGTTGGGAATCCTGAAATGTATGCTACATAAAGGATGAAGCATTTTGATTTTAATGTCCCAGTGGTCTTTCTCATAATCCTACCCTCAAGAGAAACTTTATTTTTTGGTTCAACTTTAGTAAAGCTCAAAGAACAGAACATTTCAGTATACTGTGTGGTGAATTAACCATGACAGCAGTTACAGCATTTACATTTACTGCCACTTTAGTGGAAAGCTCTCATTGTGTGTTTTGTTTCTGTCTTTCTATCACAGTGATTAAAACAGGAGAAAGCGGTCTGACTGTTTTCAGGCTCCTGAGTAAGTCGAGCGGCTGGGTGTGGGTGAAAGCCAACGCCAAGCTCATCTACAAAGGAGGAAGACCTGAGTTCATCATCGCATATCAGAGAGCGTTGGTGTAAGTATTTGACTCTTAAAAGTTGCCATAGGCAGCGGACCTATAGGAGCTGTTTGAATTCAGCCAGTGCAAACCTCCCAGTGCTGGGTGTCACAGCGAGCTGGTGGCCAGCTGCAGCACCGGGTCTAAACTGTGTAACGGCAGCAACAGAGACTTTGCTGACTAAGCGGTGAGTCTGGGCTGTCCCCTTCGAGCTGGGGTTTGCACTGGCTGGATTTGGGTTACTGCGGCTCCTGACTGGGGGTCTATCTCTAGAGCTACTGCCCACCCTCCCCCCAGGGAGGTGGTCTGTAGAGTGAGGCGGAGGACACACTGGGATTTAAGGATCTAGCTAATGTTGGCTACAGAAATGTAAACTTGAAGCTGCAACTGTGAGCGTTAAGCTTCAGTTAGCAGCAGACTTACAGGGTTCCCACACTC
Organism: Plectropomus leopardus; assembly: GCF_008729295.1. NCBI lineage: Eukaryota > Metazoa > Chordata > Actinopteri > Perciformes > Serranidae > Plectropomus > Plectropomus leopardus. The sequence goes on along the minus strand of NC_056472.1, from coordinate 28,239,232 downwards.
ATAAAAAACAACCCAGGAAAGTCATGGAATTAGTAATAAACATTGAACGTTTTGGAAAAGTCTGGAATTTTGTTGTGGGTACTGAAATTGTAACAGTATTTTTTCTTTGGATAATGTCCATGTAACACAATGGCAAATTTATTATATAATTTAACGTTGCTGTGTCTATGAAATTATGTTTATAATCACATTCTTAAATTTGTCCCCATTTTCCAACACTCCCTTCATGTGTGCCAGCTAGATGAAATTATGTTTGAACAAATAACTGAAGAAGAATGGTTTGCTATTTGTAAAACGCAGTGCACGGCCACCAGCTCCAAGATCTGGAGAGAGTTCAACTGGAAAAATATGACTAGATTTTTTATTACTCCAAAAATTAGGAAGGAATTGTTATCTAGCCAGCAGCCATGTTGGAGAGCATGTGGACACATGGATGTAGGTCACACACATATATTTTGGTCTTGCCAAAAGATAAAAGGATATTGGGAAAAAATATGGCGAGGCCTTAAAAAAATAATTGGGTATGAGATACCCAAATCATGTAAGATATTTTATCTAGGAAATTTGACACAGGATATAGTACAAAAAGAGGACGAGTATCTACTTAAAATATTGTTATCGGCAAGCAAAAAGGCAATTACAAGACTATGGTATAAAGTGGACCCACCGACCGAGGAGCAGTGGCTGTGCATTATGGAGGAGTTATTTGTTATGGAAAAATTGACACATAAATTGAGATTGCAGGAGACGCAATTCAATGAAAAATGGGAAAAATGGACTGAATACAGAAGCCAGGAAGAGGACACCACCATTACCACTGGACAATAAGGACTTTGAGAAAACTATAAATGACTAATGAACTATTCAGGATACACCTTCTAACTGTAATTGTTCAAAGAAAATGTTAATAAAAAATAAGTTATAAAAAAAAAAGAAATTATGTTTGAAAAGATTTAGAATCTGTTAATAATAAGGTCGAAGAAAGGTAGAACACAAACAAGAAATGACCCCAAAAAGGTGTTGATTTTTTTTTTATATGTAATTTTTCTGTAACATATTATATTTACAATAATTATGTTTTCTGTACATTTTTCCTTTTTTTAAATTTACCCCCTTTTTCAGGTGTTTTACTAATCTCTTGCAATTTGTGGGACACTCCTTGGCAAGTTGCTCACTGCCTTCTCACCCGTGTTTTTGAAAGAAATCAAACCAATTTGCTGAGGTTTCAAAGGGTTAAATAGTTTGTAAAAGGTGTCTGAATGCAGCACAAGAAAACTAATGTCTGTCTAGGTTTCAAGGGTAAATAATGCCAAAATAAAACTGCCTATCCCAGCTTTAAAGCCCTTCACTGTCAGTGGCTCAATTAGTTGCTAAAATGATGAATGTAGATGACATGCTGTCAACCAGGACAGGAGATGCACAAGCAAAATAGACGCCTCCTCTACCAAGGTTACTTATTCAGCTCAAAAAGATTCTTACCTTTGTGTCAGTAATGTAATATGTGCTGTTTGGTCTGTTTCAGCAATGCTGAGGGGGAGGAATATCTGCGTCAGAGGAGGATCGAGCTCCCCTTCAGCCTCACCACGGGAGAGGGCTTCCTCTACAACACCAGCCCCACAGTGGACATAAACCAATTTCAGTTCAATAAAATGTTTGGTAACGCAGACGACTTGAAAAAGGATGTGACCCCTGGCTCTCTGCTGGACTCTTTCCTGAACCAGGATGAAACAGCCTACATACAGCCGGTGGAGCTGCCTCTACCTGTGGATCAGGTGTTCATGGACAGCGAGGCCCTGATTAGCGTTGGCAGTGACGCATGGCACGAAAATGGAGCTAACGATACAGCAGGTGACGCTGTTGTGAAAGAGGAAGCCAAGCAGTCAGTGATGGCTGTGATCGACAACCTGGAAAAAATGGCTCAAGACGGTGACTTCTGTGCAGCGCTGCAGAATCTGGAGGTGGGAGACACAGAGCTGATGGAGTGGGAAAACACCCTCAAGTCATTAAGTCAGGGTGAGGATCAGCAGAACAGCGTCAGGTCTGAGCTGGACAACATCCTCACCAATGACATATTTGACTACATAGATAGCGTTTTGTTTAAGGAGAAGGGAGAGCATTGTCTGAATGCCAGCACTCCCAGCTGCCTCACAGCAGTCAACAACAATCAGCAGGACCCCTTCACTCCGGCTGCTCGGCTCTCTGCAGCTGGACTCCCTGAGCCTCAGTTGTTTCAGACGGATAACGCTGCCTGTACGTACTCTTCAGTGAATGGTCTCTATGCTCACCAGCAAGATGCAATGAACGGTTCAGTTATTCCAGAGCAAAACTTAGCAGAGTCTGCTCAGATATTCAGCAGCACCCAGAAGCTCTCTCACCACGGCCCCCTGATGACTCAGGCTGACACCAGCCTGCCTTCTCTTCAACAGCTGCAGCTCCAGGACATCTACAGCCCCTCTATAGAGCTCCCAGAGCTCACTGTGCCGGGTGCCTCTGCTGGTGCTGCTTCAGCCCCGTTTCAATCCTGTGGGCAGACATCTACCAGCCACATGGGCTACCCGACTGCACAGACGCAAGCCGGTCAACTTCTACGGGGTCCTCAAAACAATCTGCAAGCTCCTGCAATGTCAGTAAACGGACAGATGTTGCAGAGCTCTGTCCAACAACCAAACAATGTAGCACCTGGCGTAATGGACATTTTGCCGCCCCTGATTCCCTGCAATGACTTTACTTCCTCAAACACAACTGATATTTCCATTTCCTTTCCCACAAATTGTCTGCAAGGAAGCCCCGCTTTTGAAACGCAGAACCACCAAGTTCAGCAGTGGCCGCAGAGCCAGCAGCAGAAGCTGCCTCATGCTGGCATCATGCAGAATGGACACGGGCTGATATCGGCATGCCACAGCCAAACTCCACAAAGCCAAACATTCCCACATGCTGGCCTTTGGCCAAGAAATGTCACCAGACTGAGCCACACTCAGCAGGGAGGGCTGATGTGTGGCCAGGCAGCTACTCAAAGCAGCTGCATGTTTGATCAGCACTTTTCTTCCAGTCCAGCAGGAGGCGACGTCCTGGCTCTGTCTGGGTCGTCAGGCCTGAGGGGGGCCGACATGTCTCTGGATCAGAGTCCCCCTCAAGGTTCCTGCTACTTCCAGTGGAGCCGCAGTGAGCCTGTGGTGGGCACATCGGCCATTAACCAGGAGAACGTCAACATCAGTCCTCTGACTGCTCCGCCCAGCATGTCCTTGACAGAGCACACACTCGACATTCTGAACGACCTGGAACACCACAGACAGACACAGGTAAACTCACCAAATCACCTACACTCAAAGAAATGATCTGGTCTAATATCAGTTTTACGGACTATAGTTACATTTAAAATTTCCATCCTATTGAGTGTCATGTAACTCTAGCAGAAACCAAGAAACAACATTTATGCAATTAAATCAAATAAAGAAGAGAATAATAACTTAGAATAACAAAGACTGTTTTAACATTAATTACATAAACTTGATTAAAGTCTATTATGTAATTTTATGTGCCATTGTTGCATAAATTCCCATTGTCTATTTATCTGATTTTATTTGATTTAATTACAGTTTGTTCTCTTAGTTTATGTTCATGAAATAGTGTTATTCAATTCGATGGAAATTTTAAATGTTATTGAAATACATAAACCTAAGAAATATGCCAAATAATTTCTTTAAGTGCAATAAGATAAAAGGACAAAAACTGATGATAATAAATGTTTTCAGACAGTAATTAAATGTAGAGCCTAAGCTAACTATAATTTTTATGATCAATTCTGATGATTATTATTTGGATTAACCCATTAATTGTTTAAGTCTGAACAATGTCAGAGTATAGTAATAAATTAACTTTACCATTTAAAGTTCCCAAGAACCCAAAGTGATAAATTCAAGTTGTTTTTTCTTCAGGTCAGCACTTCAAAACCCAAAGACAAATTCTCTGTCATGATATGAAACAAACAATTTGAGCAGCTAGAATCAGAACATTTTTGCCATTTTTGAAGATAAAAATAGTTAATTTTCTGTCATTGGCTCTGTAAACAGTAACTTTACTAATTGTTTCAGCAGCAATAAAATGTAACAAAGTTGAGAAAACTGAAAATTAGATTTTAGATTGATACTGACTCATTTCTTTACCAATATGACTGTACAACATTATCTCATGTGGTTGAGCAACTGTTGTAGTCTAAGAGGCTAGAAAGTCTGAGAAATGCGGCTGGGAGGGGAAGTGAAGGGGTCAAACAAACTCTGGACTTTCACCTGGAGAACTTCTGTTCATCTCCTGTGTAAAACCAAGTCAGCTGACTTATTTAGATAACAGCGTGTTATGTGTTGCATACTACAATAGAGACGTATATCATGTGATGTCTCATGATGTTAGTAACAGATGTCAAACTGTGTTTTTATTTTCTGAACATAACCACGGACTTTGGTTGCATAAACCTAAGTAAACCTAAAAACAAAGTGTTTAACCCACATTCAAAGTTTGTTTTGAAACGAAAGTATATGCTTTTAACGAGCTGAAACTGTACATTTCCTGTGAAAATTGAAGTTTATTGTCAAATATCACAATGTGTGTAACCAGGGTAAATTGACACGCTGTCCCCCAAGTGCCCAAAAGTGATGCTGAAGGAGTCCCTAGAGTGTCATAGTTTGATGTGTAGGGCATCTGACTGAGCATCGGTCATTGACGGATTGGGAGTGAGAATGTGTTAGTCTTTATGAATTTGTATTGTCTTTATAACATTTAATTTGTGGCTTAATATTGTCAAGTTGAAAATGATTACTTCACACCTTCTTCTAATATTTCCATACACTGTTTGTGTGTGTGTGTGTGTGTTTGTGCGGTGCCAAAACAACTCTTAACCATAGTTTTCTTTAACCATGTGTCCTCTCTGCTCTCTCAAGCAGGACGACAGAGTCTCAGCTGAGCACGGTGGGATTTTTGCCGCACCTGCGTGTCATGTAGCCATGTACCTGGCAGAGTAAAGCCGCGCGCCATATTGTCATTTCCGACAAAATCCAGGACAAGGACAAAACTCAGTACAGTTTGCCTGTATCAGTGCTTATCCACGGACTCTTGAGCTTAATTGTCATATGTTTTATATCACTCTGTATCATTTATACTTTGTCCCGTCTGCAATGTTTAAACGTCTGTTGCTTGTCAGCTTTTAGTGAAGATACACTATAGTAGTGATGAAGTATAAAGCCACAAGTGCGCTTAACCAGGATGGAGCTTGAGCCAGCTAGGAGGATTGGTCAAGTAAATCCAAATAGCCAAAGAAATAGGCTTTTATAAGGGAAACCAGGTGTCGTCACTTCCTTGTTTTCAGCCAGGGACATTAAAAATCTCTCAGTGAATCGAATACCTGAAAATAGTTTAAAAAAAAAAAAATAACCCAAGCATGCTGTTGTTTAAAAAAAAAAAGTAATCATTTGATGCTAAACAGAGTTGACACTTTATATAAAAAACTTTGTCTTTGTAAAAATTTGTGTAAAGAATCACTTAAAATGATAACTACCTGAGCGCACAGCTGTACTTTCAAATTAATAATAATTACAGATAAAACAATCTGTATATTTCAAATGAAAACCTTAAACAGGGTTAATTTAATTGTATAAATACAATTTGTAATTGTTTGTAGCAACAAAAGTTCTGCTTTGGCTCACAAAAATGACACCTCAGCATGTGATGTGTTTTTTCTTGTGCGGGATGCAGAGAAATATCAAATCCCAAATTTTTAAGTCTAACCATCAATAGAAACAAGCAGAGAAATCAGGAAAACTTTGCATCTGAGGGTCATATTTACTCTGTACTGACTATTTTCAAAACTGAGAGAAACATGGCTGCATTTGAGTGTCAACATGCATCTTAAAATGCAGTCTTTAAAGGATGCAGTCCTTAAATTTGGACGTAGCAGATGAATAAAAACAGCCTCCAGACCTAAAATCAGCAGAGTCCTTCATCCAAATAGACTTCTTTTATCCATTCTCCCGTATCATGTGATCCTACATACCCTAAAATATATATTGCCTCAACCCAAACATTAAATTCTATTTTAGCATACAGCATGACCATATATGTTAATCAGGTGCCTTAATGCCAAATCAGCAGCTTGAACGTATCCTCATATAGACTGTTAAAAACTTGACAACATAAACGCTCTTTAAATGGGTCCCTTTGTGTTTTCTTCATGTGAATGACATCAGTTGACAGGAAGCGACCCAAGCTGTTGCCTTGTAATGCAATTCAAGGGAAACGGTCTATAAATATATCTGTGCCTTCTCATATAAACATCTTCAGTAGTTTTTGTTTTTCTAAAGTAATCCTTCAGAGCTGCACTAATTCAGGAGAAGCCCTGTCTATACGAGATGCAGTAATCTTACTGTTAATTAAAGGTTTTATCCGAAAGTGTATTTCAAGGCTCTGAAAGTCCATTTTCCATTTAACAAACGTCCATAACAAATGGAAACAAGGGAAAATACTTAACTTGACCTATCTCTGTAGAGATGGTATGATTTCTTTCACTGATGTAGTATCAAGATCGTGGAGATTTAAACCAGTCTAACAATGCATTCAGATCATATTTACTTTGCTTTGTTTCCTGTTTGTGCTCTTTCATTTTGGCTCCTTTTTTAAAAAATCTGCTTTTCAACAAATCTTCATAATATTCACACTACCAAAAAAAAAAAAAAAAAAGAAAAAAAAAAAAAACAGCATTAATGGTTTGGATTAACCTGAGCGAAAACATCATTAACATGGCAGCTTTACCGTATTCCTGCTGCACTGTGGGAAATCACTCAGTATTTTATCTTTCCTTATGAATCTATCATGTATGTTTTTGGATATACCTTTCCGTACAATGCTCATTAATGGAAAAACATTACCACCTTAAGTGAAATCTTAAAAAAAAAAAAAAAAAGTCACACCAGACTGTGGAGGCTCTAAGGACAGCCTATAAATCGCCTTTGATATCAAACTTTAATACAGACATGCCATAAATATTGCCACTATTAAAAAATGAATAAAAATGGAGCCAAATGTTTTATTCACAGCAATGTTGATGTTTTTATCCTAACATGTGCCTTGCCATATTTCTGTTATTTGTTAAAAAAAAATAATAAAAATGGAAAAATTCATCACATATTACGTTTCATGTAATCCACTTATATTTAGCCAAGTAGTTATAGTATCTATATCATAATATATGTTAAATAAATAACCAGCCTTTGTCTACTGTTAATTCTTTTTCATAAATACACGTGTGCAATGACTTAAACTGTGTGTGGCTCAATTCTTTGTAAATCAGATAGAACTATATTGAAGCATAAAGGGAAATTTGGTGACGCTGAAGCAAAACTAGTTGGAAAGCAAGGATTTCTCTTATACTATGTGTGGATGAATTTATTGTCATCTTGCTAATTTATCTGAATCACCATCAGAGACAGACCATCAAGTGTCTGAAAACATGGAAAGGATCCATACAAAGAGAGACAATTTTGTTTAAAAGTAAAATCTTTTTTGTTTAACCAGAAACAACCCCAAAATCAAATCATTTGACAGTGGCAATTTCGGGGTTGTTTCTGGTAAAACAAAAAAAATCTTATGCTTTAACAAAATCTATCTTTGTAGAGATAATTTCCATAATGTTACCAGACACTTACACCAATAATCTGAGCCTGTCAGTGGCAAAAACAAGCACTTTTGTTGGATGTAAATTAAAGGTGCACAGTTGCCCAGAGAGGTTACATTGCAGCCTGATTTGCTGCTGTGGCTGCAGTGCTGTCCCTCAAAACTGGACCAATTTTAAAAATATTTGTCTCCATTAGTCACTTGGACACAAAGATGAGAAAAAGTAGGGTCCAGGTTGAAAAAAACAGAAGTTCCCCTTTAAACAAAATCTGTTGTATACTGTTGAAGTAAGCATCTGTCTGCTGATTATATTTGTTTGTCCTCCTGCCTGTTTCCTCTCCCCCAACGCATGCCGACTTGTGTCTTCTTTGGAGGTGAGAGTCGGGAGGAAGGAGTAAAGCGACAGAAGTGAACAGAATTGGGTCAGCTGTTCGTTTTTTGTTGTCAGAGAAGGCAGTTTCTTTCTCGTCTTTTCTGCATGTAAATGCATTTGAAGCAACAGAAAAACAGCGAAAGTCAAAACAAATATGTGGACTCAACAAGAGAGAGAAGCATGTGAGCATATAGAGCCGAGCCTGTTAGAACCTGTATATATATATATATATATATATATAACTAAAATGTACTGTTTCATCACCTTGGGTTTAAAGAAAATGTCATTTTTTTACGCCATGATGTTTTATAGATCAAATATAAATGGTTAGTCCAGTCTAGAAAAAAAACACCTGTGGGGACTGAAAAAATCACTCTCAGCAAAAGAATATCTGTTTATTTATCAATCATTACACAACATGATCAGATGTATGCAAAATATAAATCATAAGTTGGTTAGAAAACCACCTGTGATCATTAATAATAAAAGGAGGAGTTGGTAAAAGGGGAAAATGAGTGTGAGGGTTTGAAGGAGGAAATAAAACGCAGCAGTGGTGAGAAAAGATTGTGGGCTGCACTTTTTTTTAGGAATATATTATGTTTTGTCCACCAGAGGGCTCGGTTTCCTTCTCATCACCCATCAGTATGTCATGTAAACAAGACCAATATACTGAGGAGGTTAGGGTGTATAAATATTGCAAAATAAATAATCATTCAATCAATCAGACTTTATTTGAATAGCTCTTTTCATACAACAAATTGCAGTGATTAAGTAAAGCATGAAAAGCACCAGAAACTAAGGAAACATAACCATAAGTGAGGAAACACCAGAGGCAGGATAAAACTTAAAACTAGAAAGATAAAACAGCAACAATGCAAGATAAATAAGTAAAATACTCAAACTGTAAATAAGAGGTAAATTACAGGATAAAAGCAAAAAGTAAAATAATAACTACATATGCTGAAAAAATAAAATGATACAGAAAATGGTAAAACTGTGAAACAGACTAAATGTATAGATAAACAGTCAATATATAAATTGATAAAGATAAATTAAAAGACAAACTAAAAAGGTAGGTCTTGAATACATTATTATTATTATTATTATTATTATTATCAATACCATTTAAGATCAGTGGCTGATATAATCCTGATTTAAGGCCTTGCTATGTGGAGGGAAACAACAGTGCGCATGCTCACAGCCGAGCTTGATTGTTGCACGCGGGCATTCACCTGCAGCCCAGCTGTAGTTTGATTGGCTGTTTCCCAGACGTCACATCATTAGCGTTTCCTGTAAGGAAGACAGCAGTCACCGCGAAATATACGGAGTACTTTCCACAAATTTCAAAGTTTGCCTTTCGAAGAAAACCTTCAAAATTGAACACCTCGGTGCTCGCGGGCCGCGGGATGTTGTTACGGACCTCAGGTAAAAAATAATCAGATTTAAGGCGGAGTGGTTCACCTGGAAATAAATGGCTGACTGCTAGCTTGCCCGAGAAGATGTTTTTCGGAGGACTTGATGTTACCTGGTCCAGGAGAGACTTTCGGGTTTATAAGCATCTTTCTGAGCGGATTTTAAACCTGAAAGCAGCCGTAAAACTGGGACAAACATGGCGACCTAAACTAACAGGGAGTGGAGCAGCAGCGCTGCCGGACGTTGAGGAGAACAGGTATGTGACCAGTCATGTTGACGTGTGTGGAAAATGTGAAATACCGCATATGTCAAATTGTAAAGTTGTGTATTTTCCGGACTTTATATATCTCTAAAGAAGTTGTGGCCCCATCATTTTTCCTAGCACATTTTAATGTGTGACGGTAAAAGCAGCTGATGTATTATTCTAGTAGGCCACTAAAAGCTTAATTTTTTATTTGTAATATTAATAATTTACATAATGGGAAAAAAGAGATCCCTATACGATATCGTCATGTAAAAATATCACAATTCTCTGTTGTATCAAAATATCAGCCCTTATTTTTACAGTTCAATCAGTGTGATTGATTTGATTATCATCAAATAAATGACTGTATTGCATGTGAAAACATTGGCCAGTGTCAGCTGTGTTTATAAATCAACACTGTTTTAATCATGCATTTAACTGCATATAGAAAACATTATCAACTTAGTCCCTGTATTAACCCTTTGTACCCTGATCAAACTGGCTCGATGTTTGGTTTTTAGGCCCCCACCTTTATTCTGTTACTGTAAACCAATGTAATTTTCTTTTTTAAAAAATCAGCTTTTCCATGCCTGAAGAATATCCGTGGTTTTCTTCAGACAAAAAGAATAATAAAATTTTGTGGCCTGCGTATTGATGTTGTTTTACTTTTGTTAAAGGAGATGGTGACAATGTTTTCACCACCAAAGTTATTAATTTGTATTTTCTTGAAAGCAGTTACATAACAGGCCCCTTTTCCCCAGATGAGCCCCAAACCACAATTCTTAAATGATGACTTACAAAGCCACAACCCTCATTCATTTTTCAGTAGTTTATTGTTTTCCACTGCAAAGGCACATTTTAGGGTTTGAAGACAAAGAGCCTGCATGCTAATGTAATATAAAGCTCTTTATATGAATTATTTCCCAGTTCTCTTTGAAAGCATGTCCCTCTCATTTAGTCATGCTTACTTTTTTATTTCCTTGGAAAAATGAATACAGTTAGAAAACGAGTCCAGGCAACGTGATGTACAAGTAAAAGATCAAATAAAATAAACCCACGCATGTTATCTGTCCAGCTCCAAACAGCCAACAAATTACTAATTATTTTGTTAGGAGAGCAATCACAGCTAAAATGCCCAGAGTTAGTGAAACCAATTTGAGAGTGAATATTGAGTTTACTTTTCTTATATGATTCTATGGATTGACATTAGTCAGTTGTTTAGCCAAAATAGATAACATTTGAGGTTCTGGGTTAGTCAACTTATCAGTTCTTCTGGCGTGAGTCATGCATTAGCATGCCTGATTGATAATAGACACTGATAAAACTGATAATAGACAGTTTACTGCAGATCAGACTGACAAATCCACTTGTCTTTTTCCATGTAAACAGATACAGTGAGTGATTGTTTTTGTCGTCAGTGCATTTTTTTGGTGGACTACACTTCATTAATGCATAAGCTATGTTGGCTTTTTGCTCACATAGCTTTAAGAGTACTTGTAGCAGACATAAGATAAGACAAGATAAGATAAGATAAGATAAGATAATCCTTTATTAGTCCCACAGTGAGGAAATTTGCAGTGTTACAGAAGCTATGAGGCACAGAATAAAAAGAACAATATAATAGCAAAAATAGAAAAAAAATACAAATATAAAAAAATAGTGAATATTAAAAAAAAAGGTGCAAAATAGTAACATAAAATGACAAGGTGCCAACAACTCACAGTCTAGGAAAAAAAATAAATATATAAAATCTGTACAAACAATATATACACTAATTGCACATGGAGGATAATTGCACTTGTGTAAAAATTGCACTTTTTGTGTAAGTCCGGTTGGTCGGCGTGTACGTATGGTCTACTTGGAGCAGTGGGGCAGTTGAATCTATGGTTGTAGAAAGCTCATCAGGCTCTCCTCCGCTCCTCTTCTCTGAGCAGGGAGCAGAAACAACACATGCTGTAGTTGAACACAAGATGCGAGATTGTCTCATACTAAGTAGGGGAGAGTGGACAAATGGTGCGCTCCGTATTGTTATGCACAAGATTAAAACATCTGTGTGACAGCCAAAATTGAACAAAGGATCAGATTGCTTTTTTTAAATATAGCAAATCTTGATCAGTGACAAAATGCCTTGATTAGCCCCGAGTCTGATGTTTAAGATCAGATCGGGACATCGCAAATCAAACAATCACACCGCTAACTACATCAATGTGAACCTTAACTATGCAGTACTTGTTGTAGTTTACTGGTTCTAAGAACCACCTCGGTGTATAATACCTGGGAAGACATGTGGCAGCTTTTTTTGGGTACATTTTTCGAAGCGGAATTTGGTTTGGAAGAAACACTTTAACAGTCCCACATCCACAAGCCTGATGTGCTCCTTCCAGTCTGAATGGACTCCTCTGCTGAGTGCTCGGCTCCCCTGCGGGCCGACAGGACGACCTTGACTCGCAGACAGACACAAAAGACCACAGCTCTCTTTCTTCCTCGTTGTGTCGTGTTTAGAGCATGAAAAACACATTTACAGCTGTGGTGGCGTCTGTCCCAGGGGACACGCAGTGTCTAAACAAACACGAAAACCTTTCTTGTCCCCAACCCAAAACTCCCGGAGGAATGAAGGGCAATACCTACAGATTTCTGCAGTGGTGTCTACAGGCAAAAAATCCAAAAAACACAATGTAAATTCAAATTCAAAAACAAGCCTTATGAATGAGAGATTCATGTAAATAAGTGTTAAACTAATGTTTTTGTTTGTCTTAAAACTTGTGATCTGAGCAGCCAAGAGCTGAAAAGGTAAGGCGACCTGGATCTAAAAGTGCAGCATAAAAATATGGTTTAAACTGGACAAAAATGTGGATTTATGAGAGAGCTTCTGGTGGAAAACCACGATGCAGACGCATGCGCCCAAACCACAAAATTGACATTGGTGGTGTTGCGTTGACCCTGAGAGCTCAACACTGTGCAGAATTAGAAAACAAGCAAATGAAGAAACATCAACTCAGCAACACATGAAAACATCAACTTAATACGCAGCACGTTTACATATACATTGTGTAGTTGATTTTTAAGTTTTTTGTCAGTTTGATGTTTTAGTTTGTCATCAAATTGCTGTTTTAGTCTGTCGCAAAGCTGATGTTTTCGTGTTTTGTCAATATGATGTTTTAATGTGTCGTCAAGATGTTGTTTTGAGTGTGTTGTTAAGTAGGTGAAGATGTTTTTTCATTTCCATGCGTTTTCTTAATTTGCTTTGTGTTGAGCTTTAGGGGCCACAGTGGTCTGCACTTTGTCGCTCAGAATATCAAGGGCGTAAAGTAAAAAAAAAAAAAAAGCACCTTAGTTATAAATTGTTCCTCCGTATGTTGTTGTCATCTATGAAAAGACTCAAAGTACACCGAAGGCAGACTAATTGATAATCAAATTATTCAAACGGCATTTGTATAGAAAGAGAATCTTTCTATACAAATGCCGTTTGAATAATTTGAAGCTTTTTACAAGCTTCAAATTATTCTTTTTATAAGTTGTTGAACACTGTAGGCGCTTTTCACTGTATCTATGAATTAGACACTAAATAAATGTAGTCGACTACAATACAACCGATCAGCATGTTGGCCTAGTTTTCTTCCTCCGTGTGTTGTGGGGGTCTTCGGCACCCTCAGGGAGTCTGATCTGGTCATGTGACTCAATGTATGCATTTATAGACATATCTGTCTTTGTCTGCTGTCACAACACAATTGCATCAAACCTCTGCATCTCTTGTTTTCACACAATGTGACAAGACTGAAGTCTCCCCGAAGGCAAATAATTTGAATTACTTATATTTCATTTATTCTGTAAACTGTTCAGTTATATTTTCTGTGAAAGTAATTTACCAACATTAAGGGAATTTATGCTTGTTAAATGCATTATGTCTTTTCAGAGAGATATTGGCTTAAAGTATCTGTTTAATGTACCATCATGTGATATACCTCACATATGTCAAGTGACATGCATCACTACTATAGAATGCTACACATACTAGAACACTGCGTTTTAAAAACCCCCCGACATGATCGACTTTTAGTGTTGTTGAGGAAATCAACAGCAGTCTCCAAAGGTTTGATCTATCCCCCCTCCTCCAGAGCTTTCTCGCTGTTTATGCTACAGCAGTTGCTTAGAAACTCAAAAAATTGTTGCCGCCCGCTGCGTCTCATACTGCGGCTAAAGGGTGCTCCAGTACATGATGAGGTCTAAATGAGACAGGGTTGGACCTGCTGGAAAAAGTCAGCCCAATATTCACTCTCTTTTAGCTCTATTTTTGGTCCCCACCCAACCTAATCTCACAGAAGTATGTGAAAGTAAGTGCATTTGTTACTTCCACAGTTTTCTAGTCCACAAAACACCTTGTCTTTTCCCCGTGAAGCTCCGGCACTGTTTTGTAGGACAATAAAACTTCACCCACCTTTCCATCTGCATGAGGGTGAGCAGATAATGACAGAATTTTCATTTTTGAGTGAACTATTCCTTTAAGTTATTTCAGAATTCTTATATTACCTTATTACTGTTAATTAATAATTGTTCGACTTTTTGATCTATGGATGAATTGCTGCTCTTTTTTTAACTGGTCTTGTAAGATGTCCCTGGGTGCTTTGAGAGGTGCCTATAAATGCAATTTATTATTATTATTCATATTATTATTTTTATTGTCATTACGATTAAGTTTCTACAGCGCATCGCCAGTTTCTATGTGGAGTGGGTTTAGCTTTTTTTTACTTAAAAACAGCGGCAGCTGAAATTGAAAGCGGTGAGATTGAGCCAAATCAGTTGTCGGCCGGACTATCAAACAATAATTAAATAATTCTCATAGGTTTGCATTGGAAGAAAAATAAAAATTAAAGTTGCTTTAAGATCTAATTCCCAATAACACTGTTGCAGATAAATTATCATAATTTTTTGCTTTGTGGTGATTTCAGGCCGTCGGTTCTTCTTTTTTCCCAGCACAGGAGCAAAGATAAACATCTCTGCAGGTAAACGTCCACAGAGAGCTCTCCTGGATGTTGAAATGAATTCAGTTACATTATTTAAAAGTCTAACCCCTGACCCACATTCAGCACGGGCCACCGGCAGGCTCAACATAAACCGTCGCTCATCTGAGCGCTGATTGGACGGCGCGACTCGCTCGGGGACGCGCCGGCGTGGACACGCTCGGCCTGTGTTTCCAGGAGACTCTCCCCCGTGCCCGCGCGTGCCTCCTGCCCCCGTGCTGCAATTTGTAAGAAGCTTCTGGAGCGCGCGCCCGTGCGAAATCTGTGTCGGGCGTGCCCGCCGGTGGAATGCGCGCACCCGGTGACCCCCCCTCCTCCCTTGCAGCTCATGTCCGGCGCTAATTGGAGTGCAGCACTGATGTAGATTATAAAATGTAAATACTTGAAGCTTTTACTGCGTTCATTTTAAGTTTTCAGTTGTATTTATAATTAGAGGGATGAGGAGGAGGATTTCTCTGCAACCTGCGTCTTTTCTTTCATAATTTCATCCTTTTTTTTCCTTCATAAGGATGGAAACTCAACATCGCCTTTTTACTTGGAGCAACTTCATCTTTCCGTGAGGGCTGATGGGACAACAACTGTATTTTCGAAATTGTCCTTATTATTATTATTATTATTATTATTATTATTATTATTATTATTTTTGATTTTCCCCATTGGTGCTCCCACTGATGGGAAAAGACAGATGCACATTCTCTTGTGCATATTCCCCGGGCGCAGAAAGCGTCCCGTTTAACTTATTTCGTTCATTGTTTTTTTTTTATTTTTTTTTATTCGTTGTATGGGATTTTTTTTTAAGAATGTGTTTACAGTCTTGATCTGGAGGATTATAGCAGAATTTTGTTGGTGGTTTACATGTACGGAGAAAGAGGCTCTGTGTGTTTCTGGGGGATTCATCAGAGGCTTATATAAGAAGAGCCGTCATGTATGCAGGACGCAAGAGGAGAAAACCAGTTCAGAGAGCGTAAGTTTGTTTTATTTGAGTTTTTATTGTCAGTTCTTATGATATTCACTCTTATTAAAAGGTAAAATCATGATGTCAGTTTTTAAAACGCACAAACCTTCTCCAAGTAAATAGCTTTAAGAAAAGAGTTTCCTAATCGATTTAAGAAATAGATTTATTTAAGATTCCGCTTGCTTTTTAACACAAACTCATTTAAACGCACCCGCGAGGCGTTAAAAAATGTATATTTTCTTACAGGATATTTTTTAAATTCTATAATGAAAAATATGTGGAAATTTTCAGTGCGTTGTAGATGTGCACGGTTGCTTTAATGCCTGCGGATTATTGCAGGCCTGCAACCGCGGCCTGATTTTAACCTTCACCATTTCTCTCTTTGATTTCTATTCATAGAGTATTTTTTTCATAATATGGCAAATATTCTAAAAGAACACAAAAACAGTTTTTCTTTTGCATTGTTTTATTAATTTCGAAATGTCACTCGGCCGCTGGGACCCTGATGCGGAGTGTTGCGCCATTTTCTGTCAAAACGCCCTTCAGAGGATCAGAGGGAGCTTTTTTCTCGTCAGGTTGTTGTGATTGGCTTGGGACATTTAATGATCTATCATTTCTTCATAAAATTGTGCATTTTTATATTTTTATTATGCTAGAAATAGTAAAAACTGGCCCTATTTAGTCTATTTGTATTTGTATTTTTTTAGATGGAACTGTTTTTTTTAGGTTTTGACTTAACCGAAAAACCCCACAAACATATTTTTTTCTGACATAAACATTTTATTAAATCCTAATCATAATGATAAGAACCTCCAAATTAAAAATGAACATTTCGACATTAATAGGCAAAAGTCCGAGCAGCTGCAGTAACTGTTTTGGTGTGACATCATGGTCAGACAGCGTCAAACTGACGCCATTTCCCTGCCAATATTTTATAAAAAACAATGTCAAACATGCAAGTAAAATACAAACGAAGACAATGCATCCAAAGCAGGCCTTTGATCGTCTTTGTTCTGTGATGTGATCACATGTGACTGACTTTGGAAAAGCTCCAAACTGTGCACAGTAAGACACAACAGTCTGCTGCCTGATGAGGACATTATTGTGGACAGTATGTGATGCTGCAGCTCTTAAGTTTTACTCCACTAAGGAAGTCATTTTTCATAAAAGATAGGTTAATACTTAAGCAACTCTGAGGGAACTTTAGAGGCATCTGGTAGCTTATATGACACTTGCAAAACTGACACACAAAGGGATAAAAAATAGAAACTTGAGAATAAAAACACACAGCAGTGAAATGACATTCACACCAACAGGACTACCACAGAGAGCTGTCACTATTACATGGGTGTATTTTCAGAGGGGGACCGGGGACATGGCCCCCTTAATATTCAGAACATGTGCATTTATAAACTATACAATGCTGTGCAAAGGTCTGAGGCCACCTTAAACTTTATTTTAGCAATGTTATAATGATCATGCATATTTATTTCTCAGCAGCCTTTTTACTAAAATACTACCAGAAAATACAGGAAATACGTATACAGTATCAAAAATGCAAATATTTCAGAATGAAATGACTTCAACAGGCTGAAGTTGCACATCTTGAACTCTCTGAGGCAGACAGTGTGAGATTTACAATGCTAATCATGTTGTGTATTTACACCTGGTTGCATTTCAGACATGTCCAAAGCCCAGTTTTGATTGTTTGAGCTACATTTTGTTATGGTTGTACGATTCCATGTGCGACTGTAAATACTGACATTATTCCGAAGACGACAACAAAAATCTTTGGTGGCCTAAGACAAAATGAGGAGGAGGGAGGGAAGGAAGGAAGACAAAAAGGAGAAATAATAATAATTATAATAATAATAATAATAATAATAATAACAACAATAATAATAATATATTTTACCCTCTCAAAAAACACATTACAGCAGCAGAAGACTTATATTTTGACAAGATTAAGCATATTTCTACCATAAATTTATGCCAAAAAAGGCACATAAAATCACCAGAATGAAGGACATTTTTTGATGCTCTTTTCTTTCTTTTTTTTTTTAACTTACTTAACTTTAAGTTTTTCCAATCAGTGAAAACGGTGCAGTTTGAGTCACAGGTGATGTTTTCAAGTCTGAACCCCCCTCCCCATTCCCACCTTCAGTTACGAGGTCAGAATACAAAAATACATGTAAATTAAATTAGCAATAGTTGAAATAAAAACTTGGAGCTCAAAATATTTTTGGTAGAGCATCCCCAAACCTCCTGTGTCATACGTGTCCCCCCAATGTTGAAACAGAACCTACGCCTTTGTGCTATAATTTACAGTATGTGCTAATGGTGGTAGTGCAAATGTAAGCTTGTTTTATGGTGAAGGTATTGCATATGTAAGCTGATTAAATTTGCTTTTCTTAACAGTACACAAATATTGAATATTATAGATAACATTAAATCCAAATTAAAGATAAATATACAAACAAATTTGCAAAAGTTATTAACCTGTCATGAAACAAGTTACAGACAGTGAGACCGTTCCCATTTAAAATGCTTTAATCTGGGACAAATTTAAGGCAGAAACTGATCTGCAGTACACGATAATTCCTAAAAACTCAGCGTCTGCAAATGTAGGACTCACGAAAAATCCCCATAATCCTCCTCTGTGACGAGACAGACTCATGATGGACTAAAAATGTAGGTGAGACACTTTTGGGTATAAAGAAGCTAAAATATGACAGAGTGGATCAGATTTTGAGGAGGACTGAAGATTCTGAGTTGTGGTTCATGGCAAGGCCTTTAATGTACACACTGACACACATTGATTGATTAATGAATGTTTTCATAATTGATTTATTGCTTGCTGGCTGCTGTTTTTCCAATCTGAACGTGTTGCTTTTCTGCGCTTATGGTATTTTGTGTCAAGTTTCAGTTCATCCATAAAAACAGTAGAATTTCAATTATCCTGTTTCAACCATTGTGAATCCTCATTGGTGACTGAGAGTTTAGAGCTCTCCATAATCTGAAATCTCAAAATTGAGCAACTGTTGGTTTTTTGGATTGGTAATCAGATTAAATAAGTAGTTTGAAGGCATTACTTTGCACTCTGGCAATTTATGATATATAGCCGATGTGATTTCATGGCATCATATAATTCTGTTTTTATGGGTTTAAGTGAACGTACAAAAACACGACACCCAACCAAATGAACATGCAGACCTTTCAATCATGTAAAAAGGGAAAATTAATAAATAGATAAATATGGAAAGAATGGAAAATAAATGATAAATAACTACATAGAAAATAAAATACAATCTTTAAATTAATGAATGAGGGGGGAAAAGAAATGAGTGGTGGAGTAATTGAATAAATTAAACTAAATTAAATTAAACTGAATTAAATTAACCAAACTTAACTTTATTTAATTTAATTTAATTTTATGTAACCTTTTTTTTTTTTTTTTTAACTTTTCATTAATTCAATATGAAAAACAAATCAAAACACAAAACACATACAACATACAGCACGTTGGAGATGTCACATACCATATTCAGCATTCATGCATCTTATAGACTGAACAGTTAATAGAAGAAAATAAGTGGTGTAATTATTATGAAAGTGCTTGTTTATTGCAGTATAGCACATGCACACACACACACACACACACACACACACACTGAAGAACATCCAGCACTGCAGGTCAAGCACAGTGACATCCATCACTTTACAGTGTAAACACATCTCCGTTCATATTCATGTCCAGTGATAACATGTGACAGTGTGTTGGTGTGTATGAGATAGGAATACAACTGTATACTGTCAACTCTTATTGCTGCCATATTGTTGATGTTTGTGCAAACAAACAAAAAGTGAACAAACATAATCCAAATTATTAATTTTCGGATTCAGTTAAATGCTTCTTTACATTAGTTGTGGTGTGAAATGACTAGAAAATAAATAGAATAAAGACATGCTTTTTTTTCAACTGAGAAACAAAAAATTCTTACTTTTCATTTATATAAAGGTTTAAATGATGTAAATATATAACTGTTGTTATTACAGTCAAAATTGCGATTTAATACATTCAGCTATCAACACAGTTAATCAGTTAATCACATTATGTTAATTCTGGTGTATGTTGTTTACATACTGGACTTGCTGCTTTAACCACATCATGTAACTTTAACTTGTAAGTATGTGCAGATTACAGGCTTCTGGCCAGGTCTGCAAAGAGTCCCACTACGATTTATGATCAAGACATACAAACTCTGTAGAGTTTTTGCTTCTTTTTGTAGTTGTTATGCAATGTTTTGTGGTGGTGTTTTGTTTTGTTTGTTTTTTTCTTTGAGGTAATTTTGTGTCTTTTTTGTCGTTTTGAGTCTCTCTCTGGTCGGAAAGTGTTAATTTCACATTTGAAGTTTTGCAAGTAAAGGCCAGACACTTGGGCCCCTGGACTGGTGCCCAATAGGCCGGTTCAGTAATCCATCCATGCTTATAACTTTGTCGTTAACTGCTCTGGTTTAGGTAGTATTTATACCTGAATGATGAATTCAGTTTGATCATTAGTAACCTATTAGCAAAGGTAACGCCCCCTTAACACTATATAAGTGCAGGTGTGGTGTCATGTGCACATATTCTTGCAAATGCCCAAGAATTGGAGAGATACCATTTTAAAAAACAAACAAACAAACAAAAAACAGCTGCAATAGGAAAAGCAATAAAATAGTCTTAAACAAAATGAATGTGATTATACAGAGTGTAAGTACTGGCTTTACAGGAGAATTAAAAAAATGTCAATTTTTGTCTAGTTAGTGTGTAAAAACACACAAATGTCCTTTCTCACTTTGCTGTATATCAGTTGATTTAACCTAAAGTTTGGTATATTGAATTTAAAAATGCAAAAATTGAATCTTTTAATTCCAAACTTACCAAGGTGGACAGTAACAGATAATAAGAAGTAACAAACAAATATACACCTGCTCCTTTTTAATGTCCATTAACCCTTATCTGCCCCTTCCCATAGGTCTTTCTCCAACTTCTGTTCTATGTCTTGCACATGCACTGTAGAATTAAAAGAAAAAAAGAGTATGAAATACAAATTCATGTCATATTGCTCGCTAAGTTGAGTACCTCCTCCCTGGTCTCAAGCATAACATGTCCTGCAACGTTCATCCTATTAACAGAGGATGAATCTCAGAGAATGTCAATTAAAGAATAAATCCACTGTTTAATAGAAAGAGTGTTAGGCAGTTGTCACCCAACTGCCAACATTTTTTTCAGCATGCTGATAGCCATAGCAGCTTTTGAGTATGGCTAAAACTCTGCCTTGAATCCTCATTAAGTAGCAGACATGCAGGAGGATGTTTTGTTATTTGTTAAAAAAATTTGAACTGATGGACCCTCCCATATTATATTTAAGAAAGTCCCAGATTGATTTAAATTACACAGGGTACATGTTTATTTCTGCCATAAAGTTGGGCATTTAATCATCGGGGTCTATGGGGATCAACTCTGTTTTGGAGTCAGCCTCAAGTGGCCATTAGAGGAACTGCAGTTTTTGACACTTAAGGACTGGTGTCATTTTTCAGCCTTGGAGGTTTGGTGGCGGCTCATGATTTAGTTGTAACCTTTTTTTCTTTTATTATGTTCATCAGGGTGAAGCAGGCACCGCCCGAAGGAGCCAAGTCCAACCCATCTAAACGGCATCGAGATCGTTTGAATGGAGAGTTGGAGCGGTTGGCCAGCCTGCTGCCTTTCCCCGAGGAGGTCACCGCCAGTCTGGACAAACTCTCCATCCTCCGCCTTAGTGTCAGCTACCTGCGGGCCAAGAACTTCTTTTCAGGTAAATTTACTAGTTATGAGAGTCATTGAATCCTAATGTTTGCCATATAACAGCAGTGGCTCTTTGTGTTGTGTGGTAGTGTTCTCTGTTGACAAAAGCATGCAATACTGCTCATTTATCATATAGTCTTGTGCACAATAGCAGTCACATGGATGCATTGATCATGTCTGTCACATAAACTTGTTTCCATTTAGTGGGACAGTTTGGGGGACATCATTTTGTGTGCTATGAAACTCAGAGAAGATCAATATCAAATTAATGAGCATGTGTACGTGTCCAGCACACACAGAGAGGTCTGCAACATGCCGAACTTAGCTTAGCACAACAACTGAACGCAGAGGGAAACTGCTAGCCCAGCAACATCACATGTTAAAAAAACACCTCTTCAAAAGCGCTGCTTTTTGTGAGTGTGTGTCTGCGAGAGGCAGAGAGCCGTAGGAGAGAGAGGAAAAAATAAAACGCCAAAGCCAGTCTCTTGCCGGTGGCTAAAAAAAACAATTTATACTCTGTGTTTATAATGAAGTTATTTTATACATTTTACGTGGAACAAACCGGGATACATCAGCTATATTCAATTCATCCCCCACCCCTAAATGAACATAGCTATTTTCGTATGTCAAGTGTGCACATGCCTTTTACATCTACGGCAGAGCTGTATCTTTAAGTGATAAATTCAAACTTGAGAGAGCAGGTTAAAGTGGGTGGCTGTTCCTAAATGCCCTCGCTTTACAGCTTTGGTCCCTCCGACCATTACGAGGATGTCACAGCAGCCGAGTTGCTCGTCTCTGTGTTTGTGCTGGATGTGTTTCCCCACATCTCACAGCTCATCTCATCAACCAGAGATGTGGAGACCACCACAGCAAGAGAAGAGCAACCAGCCACCGCCTTATTCAGATGATTTCATCCGGGGGAAAGGCCCTCAATATTTCATTGAGACCCGTGTGTGTGTGCTTGCGTGCGCGCGCGTGTGTGTGTGTGTGTGTGTGTGTGTGTGTGTGTGTGTGTGTGACATCACTTATTGGAGGATCAGCAAATGGAGCTTTGCTTTGACGTTCCATTAAAACTATGCGCTAAAGCATAGGACAGAGTTGCATGCCAATGGATGGATGTGTACGGTCTTCTCTACTATGCAGAGTGAAGACATTGTTATTTTAGGCGGTGATCTTTCAAAGAGAATGCTGCAATGCGGCCGTCGGATGCTCTTGAAGCATGAATAATTGAGAGAAACCCCGGAGTTTAAAGAATTTATGAAATGGAGGCAGAGCAATGTTTGTTTAAGGCAGCGGCTTTTTGAGATGGCTGTTTGGGGTGAGACGGACAGGATACAGCAGCGTTGATATGAGTGTGTTTTAGGCCGATTTCGCAGATGCATTCCATATTTTTATTGTGTGTGTGTTGGTGTGTGTGTTTGTGTGTGCAGCTGCTTGGTTCATATGTTGTGTATATGTAGAGTATGCCCCGAGGAAACAAAGTGACTGGAATCTGCAGCTTTGTTTTCCTCTGACTAATAGCTATTATTACCATTTAATCAATGCAAGTCATGTCTATTATTCCCATACAATAACATATGGAAGTATTCGCTGGCTACTCGAGCTGTCAGAATGAATTATTGATAATGGATTTCAGTACCAATAGGTCAAAGTGTAGCCTATAGACGAGCCCTCTTGTCTAACTGCATTAGCCTACTTCCTGGACAGTCTCTAAGTAATTAACGAGCTCAGGGCTCTTACATTAAAGAAGCAGCTCCGCAGAGAGAAAGCTGCGTGGACCCCAAGGGCCCATCGCTTAGGGCCGCCTCTGTGGTCAGCCATAATTGTTGTATGTAAACAGCGCAAATCCTGCTTGTCAGAGGCGACCGAAAGTGGGTGGTCTGCGGAGCGATGACTTAGCTCCAGTACACTCTGGGAACGCTGCCACTGCTTTCAGCTCTCAGCTCTGTTTGGATGTTTAGAGGAGCTGTTAAATGCCAAGGGAGGCTCATGAAATATTAAAATGCATCAGAATTGCTTTGTGTGTTGGAGAGTTTACTTGAAAAATCATTTTATTGTTTGAAGTTTGTTGCATCCAAAAACTCATGGCCAAGGCTGTGCGTGTTGCTGAATATGTGGGAGCTGAACAAAGCCCTGGCAGAGCTCGGTTAATCTGGCTGACAGTATTATCCAGCCCAGCTGCCATCTTTGTTATTGTCAGGAGCTACAATGGGCTCGTCCCTCTCAGCCAGTCTGAGGAGAGGGGCGTTAACTCTCTTAAAACCGATAACGCCGGGATCACCCCCACTCTGGGTGCGAAGCAGCTCTCAGCCATAAGAAGCATCTTCGCAGCTGTTGTCTGCCTTTTGGATCATTTATGCTCCATGCGTGACAGCAGAGCTGTGATCATTGACGAGCTGAATATGGAAATTTGTCTGTTAATCATTGTGTGTCCCTGGAGGTGCTGGAGCCCTATGTTGTGCTTTACTCTAATGTGCCATGTGCAGCTGTCAACAGCAACATAATTCTGCAAGATTTACACTTTGAGCTGGCAGCTTTACACCTCATCACTGGTAGTTTGTAACAGTTCTGCACCGAAAGGCCACAAGCAGCGTTTCCAGCATTGTTAATGTTGTCACAGATAATTAAGTGTGGAGAATCAGTGATACGCTTACTATGATTGGTATGTTCGCTCCTTCTCATCCATGTGTGGCGTAAATTTTACCGTCTGTGTTAAACTAGAAACACTTAAGTCAACAACTGGTGGTCAGATCATCATAAAATTTGGATGTCTACAATTCTCTAATGATTTAAGAGATGACTCCTCCAGTATTTTGTTCAAGTAACTTGAAAACTAATGGCCATATTTGCTGCACACATTCATACTCTTCAGGGGAAGAACATTTTACATCCTCCAGTTAATTTGCAGGCCAACTACTATGCAAGACTACTATTTTTAGGAAAACGTTGACATTGTATTTTTCTGCAAAACACGTTACATTTGCATTTGTCCATTTACATCATCCATTTATATATATCCATTTATATCCATTTACATATACATATATATATATTATATATATATATATACATATATATACATATAAGAGAGAGAGAGAGAGAGAGAGAGAGAGAGAGAGAGAGAGAGATTAAAAATGCTGTTATCAGTCTGATAAAATATCGTATCCATTTCTGCATTCTTACATGCAAAGAGAAAGTAACCTTTTCCATCATAAATCTCCATCATCGCATCTGTCTACTTATTTATGGAAGGACCATCTTAATATTTGTCTTTCAAATATAGTGGAGTCAAAGTAATAAGTTTCCCCCAAAAAAAGAATACTAGTAAATTACAGATACCCAAAAACTGTACTTAAGTACAGTACTTAAGTAAATATACTTCGTTACTGTTCACCACTGCCATCAGCTCTGGTAGATGAGCAAAGGTCAGTCTGGATTGGTTGTGGAGGGAAATCGTTACGGTGAGAAAACTCTGACAAGATCCTGAATGACACAACTAAGCCAATAAGGGCTCTCATGGGTTTCTTGGAAGAGTCCATTGCCTGTAGCCAAACGCCTCATTTAACCCTTTTCCTTTTCCCGTCCGTCCTCATGCACACCCAATGCCTTCCTCTTCTTTTTCATCTTCTGCTGCTTCTTACTGACTCCCGATCCCTTTTTCTTCTTCGTCTCTTGTTTTTCTGAAAAGGTTCCCTGAGTTTTTTCGAGGCAGGCTGCAAGAATAAAACCTGCCATCACGTGACCGCTGTTGCATAACCAGCACTCTCACAGATGCATGTCAGATGGTCATTATTGTGCTCTGAGCATTAGATACCACTGTAGTTCACAGTTTAAACCTTTAGTGGTAGTGGACATAAAATCATTATTAATCCTGTGATTTTATCAGCACAGCATTCCTGTTGTTAAAGTGAACCGCAGCTCTTTGAGATACTCGCTATTGTAAATATAGATGGAGATTAAGAGAAATAATCCCTGCTGTGACTCCAGAGGGATTCATTTCACTGTGGTTTGGTGTCGGCTGTGTGTTTGACACTGCGGGACAGTGTGGGACTGCTTTAAAAGTGGAGCCCAGATTGTTTGAAGTTTTAGCAGTATCGCAATTAAAAGTACCTGGAATATTTTACATCTTTTTTACCTGATTTCCACTAGTGTTTGATGTCAACACACATCATGAGGTTGTAATGTTTGCCAGAGGACAAAGTTCAGCACAGTTTACATGAAAGTGACATTAATTATTGTGTAACACTATTAAAGCAATTGTGTAACGTAGAAAAATGTCACTTGTATGTACAAACCCACAGAAAATGATCACCTGAATCTGCAGCTCCCCTGGCTGATGATTTTGTTAAATGATTATGATATTTAAACAACTGCTGGGTTTAGGTGGTTTACTCAGAAAGCTACAGTCTTTGCGAGTCGATTGATACGGATCATTTCAAGATCTTTACTGCTAATTTCTCCTCTGCTCCAGTTTCTTAAGCCTGGTATACGTTGTGCGATTGTGGGCTTTCCCAGACGAAAGATAACCATCGTGACAGAAATGTGGAGATATCTTTGGTTGTGCTGTTTAAACAGTGGTCCTGTGCAGTCTTGAAATCAAAGCCAGCCTGGGATAAAATTCTGACAAGATCAGAAATTTGGGATGACCATCTCACTCTGTGACTGCTGTTGCAACCTACGTCTGCTAACCCTCTTTTCCCCAGCCATGACCACATCCACATTCTCCTCCTCTTCTTTAGATTTTAGGACATACATAAATGCCACTATAGCAAGGGCTTGATTTGTTTGTTTACATAGGTATGCATAGGTGGATGACGCACGCTGATGTTGTTTTGTTCTTGCATATTGATGTCAATGGACGTAGGTTGTGGCCTGCGATTCAGTAGGCGATGTCATCATACATCCTGCATACATCAAACTGTAATCTGCAGGAAGCTTTACACTTGTCTGCTCTGAGACAATTGCAAAGCCTCCAGCCATCGTCAAAACCATCATCATGTTTTCTGTCGCCAAACCACACACATACACACAACGCACTCACTGAGGCGCTAAACTTCCTGTGATTAGTCTGAGAGTCCAAACCATCTAAAAAATGTTTTCACACCAGAAACAAACCAAACCATTGTGTAGTTCCTTTTGGACTGAGACCATCTTCCTTCATCAGAAAAAGTGGCAGAGTCTGGATCATGGTCCCGTGAAAGTTTCATACCTGTAGTTTTGGTTTAGACCAAATTGAAAAGTCCAAAAGTACAAGTGAAAGGGCCTGTTGAGAGCATCTGGCCTGCCAAAGGGCCTAAGTGGACTTAGTTTGTGACCTGGCCGCCATGTGTACAACAGGCAAGCAAAAAAACAAGCACAGCCCACCGACTGTAGCATTTTACAGCTAAACAGTACACTAAAACATGTTTCTGATAACATATGAGTAGAAAAAAGTCAGTGCAGTAACAGAATCTTGATTTGTATTCGATCAGTGCTGCCGCAGTTCACCAGCAGTGATTGACATGAGAGACTCAGTTTTGATGTTGTTTTTGTTCACATGCTGCAAGGCCATTAGGCAGAGGAATATGATTTGATGATCTGTTGTGATATATTGACAGTTTCAGCAAATATGACAATGTTATTTTTACAAAAGTTACCAGCTTCAAGTTTATATGGTAACTATATAATCCAATTTTTACCTAAACCCTTGCATTTTTGCTTGAAATTCTCTTATTGTTTTTAAATGATCTGATTTCTGATCTGATTGTCCTCATCGACATATGGCAAAATATCAATCCCCAGTTGACCGTGTTGACATTGGCACACTTTTGATTCTTTTGTTTTACATGTCCTTTCAGCGGCGGTGGAGGAGAAATGAATTTTTCAGAAGTTTCCATAAGGCAGACCATTATATCTATTATAAAAGCACTGGCTTCAAACGTCTTCCATTAATAGAGAGACTGCAAACATGGACCTTCACAGCACACACATTATGCAACTCCCGCTGGATCAGGACATGAATATAGAAAATGAATTATGTAAAACACTATTCTGATCTGAGTAGAGCGTGGCCTTGTAGTTGGTGTGGACTAATTTAATAGAAACTACACTAAAGCAGCATCCTGCATCTGTTGTTTTCCTCCAAAGTGTCTCTTTTGTTAGATGTTTTATTGGCAAATAATGCAGCTGAATTCACGTCAATCATTTCAGATTAATGTGCTGTCAGTTTGTCTGCAGAACGTGTTGCTACAGGCCTGATGTCTGAGAGAGAATGAGGCCAAATAACTCAGTTTTAATGAAATTAATGTGCATACATCGCTGCTATGGCACGACACGCATAGAACTGGCACACAGCTGGAAGTATCTGTCAGAGCTGCAGTCGTTTCTATAGCATGCCGTCGCCGCCGCCGCTGCTGCTCCAGGATTGGTTATGTAAGCTGTTGTGAAAGTCTTGTGACATGTCATGATACCTGTCTCTGTTTTGGTCTGAATGAGGGTGATGATTTGTTATCTGAAATGCCACCTCCCCTCCCCCTCCTTCCTATAGGTCATCTATCCGCACACAAATGAAAGGCAGAGCTATCCGGGCTACATGATTAGCAGCGGGTCATCCCTTTATGACGACCCTGCCTCCCTCCCTCCCTCCCTCGCTCTGTCCGTCCTTCTCTCCGTCCTTCCCCTACAGGGCTTAACCCCATCCCCCAGCCCCGCTGATCACGATACACCACAGCGAGGAATGCAGGCCACCAAAGGGAAAACCTGGTAATCAGTAGTGACCCCTCCCCACCCTACCCCGCCCAAATCCCATCACTCCTCACCTCCTCCTCCTCCTTCTCCACCTCCCACCTCTCTGGATCGCCTCTCATAAGCAAATATGCAACCATGTGATCGAGAAACCTCAGGAGACACGAAAGCAGCACAGGGTGCGTGCTTTCCCCCTGCATTAGTGACCGCGTGTTCATGTTCAGCCTCTATATGTGTGGCCGTGTGTGTGTGTAGCGTGCATCCATGTGTATGTTAGTGGATGTGGGGGTGGTTTTGTGTGCATCGCGTGTTCATTTACTGCAGTGTTTGGGGGGTGAAGGAGTTGAAACGTTCTATATTTACTCGCTGCCATTCACACTCTGGTAGAATAATTAACACACAAACACACTCACATACATACTGTATGCATGCACTGTGCTGTAGCTGTGTGTGGCTGCATGTGCTGACACACACGTTTACTCTGCTACTCTTCTGTGTGTCCTGCACAGTGAGGAGATGTAGAAATATGATCACTGCTGTGCTGAAGTGAAGCTTGTTAACTTTTAAAGGTTGGACGATGTGGTTTTGTTTTGTCACATGATGATGTGTAGTTTTTTAACTCACGTTTACTGCAGGTCCTTAAAAAGTCTGAGAAAGTCTCAAATGCAGTATTGGATGTCATCGGACGTAAATGTCTACAATGTAAACATACTGTTTATTGATAGCATGACTGATCAATGGTGGAGGAAGTAATCTGAGGTGTTACTCAAGTATAAATAGCAATATCACATTGCAGATATACAAATTTTAGTAAAAATAAAGTGAATTGGCATCAAAATATACTTTTAAGTCCCAAAAATACTGAAAAGTCTGACCTGCGGCAACATGAAAGACATTTACTCCATAAATTGATGTAGAAAAAATCTCAAGAATGCAGGAAATTAAATGTTTGATGTTCTAACACTTAAGCATCCTTGTCCCCCAAATCCCTGTTTTTGTGTCCCCTGACCTCGTTGAAACAAAACTGTCCTTGTTCTGAATTGTAGTGAAGTACAAGCACTAACAAGCAATAAAGTAAATGTGACTCAATATTGTACTTAACGTTAGTAAATATACTTAGTTACTTCCGCCCCTGCTGGTGCAGAAAGTAGTGGACAGTAGTAGACTAGTTGTGGACAGAGTTTTATTTGGATTGATTGACAGAGCACGGCATTGTAAGAAGAGAACACACACACACACACACACACACACACACACACACATATATACAGCACGCCAATTGTCACTACTGATCTGCTTCTTCTGTGGCCACAGTAGCAACATCCTGACCTGCACGTCCTGATTAGCTGCTAACATGTTACTGTACAGATTAACACCTGAGCTGAGCAGACAGTTTTAAAGAGTGTTGCAGTGAATTTAGACTTCCTGGTGACAGTGTGATGCTAAAAGAGGCTCAAATCATTCAAATGGTTTTCGCAAGTAAAGCATGCAAACTGAAAGAATCCAGGAATTATCTGAGTACTGTCGTCTAAGATCCCTCATTTCACGACAGATTTTTAAAATAATTGGGATACATGTTGGAATGTTTTTAGTCATTTTTTTGTAATTAAATTGTGGGAGCAGGTGAAAACCGTCAAAATAGTTGTGATTTGTTTTAGTATAAGTAATTCAAAATTAAAGGTAAGTTATTCTAGTGAGAATAAAACCGCACTGTAGTGAGTTTGTGATTCGCTCTACACTAATGTTAGTGATAACCATGCAGATTTAATCTAACTCACCTTTAGTCCTTCAGCACTTGCAGTAGATCTTGATGCAACAGTTTCTGTCGCGGTGATTTGTTGTGTTCGTTGTCCACGCGTTTCAGCCATTCTCCGAGTGTGAATAGTGGTAGAAAAATGTTTGACAGTTTGACAGTGTTTCACCACAACGTTGCATGTGGTGCAAAACAGTTGACTCCCACTTTCATTTCAATGAAACTGTCTTGCCCTTTTGGCAGTAATTTTATTTAAATGGCAGATGTTTGTGTTGCACATATCTGCATCTTCACAACCAAAAACAAGGAAGTGAGTTTGGTAACGTTGTGCAGGGGACTGCTATGATTGGTGTCACTTAGGGGAAACTATGATGATGATGATGAGGATGAGCTCACCATTGTGGACTTTAATGATAAAAGGTAAAACCAAAACGAGCAGACGGTGGTGTCAGCCACAAATGATTGACAGCCTTCCAGTCAGTAAACCTTTTGGTCTTTGAATTTTCCTTTCAGAAAAAGAAATGAAAAAACAAATAGTTATTTGATTTTCATTTCAAAATCAAAAAATGAAAAATGAAAAACAAGCCATTTTTATTTTGGGGGGTCGGAAATGGAATATATAGAATAGAAATGATGCTTAATTTTCCTTTTCTCCTATTAAAAACCCTCCAAAATAAAATAAAATCGTCCATTTTCAGTGCAGAATCTCCTGCACACCTTGCAGGAAAACCCCTGACTTCCCATGTACTCATGCGACAAACACGCAGAGATTTCTGTAGGTGACAGATGTTGTTGTGACGAGTCAAAAATGAATATGGGTCCAAAGCCATTAGTTATGCCAATAAGCTCAGTCTTCACTACTTCACTTGCATTTACAATGTTATTTTTTTTCCCGAGACAACTTTTGGTTTCAGGATATTAAAAAAAAATAAAATAAAATATTTAAAAAAACCAACTAGTTTTTCATCTTTGTTTTCTTGGTGTTTTGTTTCATTTTTATGACAGGAGAAAAAGGAATTTAAATGGAATTTTCTGTATATTCCATTTCTGACAACTAAAACTTATACTGGCATGTTTTTTAATTTTTGTTATTTGCAATGAAAAGTCAAACAACTATTTGTTTGGTTTTTTTTATTTCTGAAAGGAAAATTCAAAGACTGAAAAGTACACTGATCCCTTCCCAGCCTTATAAGTAAAAGTAAGATTGCTCTCGTCCTCGCTGCCCGCGGTCTGAATCGGTCCTGGCATGGATCCAAAATAAACTACAGCTCTCTCTTCACCTCCCTGCACTACGTAACCAGCACGGGTCATGTGGGTGGGGTGTGTCCTCTAATCATCTGCTTTAACAACAGCGGCTGAGGATGTCCAACACCACGGGTCCCTGTCACCACGGCCCAATAACCCCCCCACCCCCTGCAACAGGCTTAATACGCTGGGTTAATGCTGTCCAAATATAGCACTGTTTCATGATTCAGACTCCTGCTATTGTTATTCCGTCATGTGACCTGATAGCAGAGACATGCAATGTGTGGTGTAAACAAACAAGTTAATTCTGAGTACTATACGCTTTGCTCAGTCACTGGCCGTGAAAAGAAAGCAGCAGTTTCTATATAATGCTATTTTTTTAATTTATATTTTTTGTTTTTAAGTTGCAGATATTCCATAATACTATCACTATAACACACTGAAGCTTGTCGTTTTGGCCGAACTCACTAAAGTCTGTACAACTACATCTACCTAAAAATAACTCCGCCATGACCAACAAGCGAAAGTGTAACTCGGTCTTGGTTTTAACCGCAGATCTCTGGTGTTAAGTAACGCTTTATCCCAAATCTGCCCTGTGATTGGTTGCAAACACTTTAAGTCTCTTTTTGGCAGCGTCATGTGTGTGTTTTTTGTTATCAAGTGTACATGGCGGCAACACAACAGGACGGCATGTAGGGATTGGGCAGGAAATTGAAGCGGCGCAGGCACAGAACATCCCCGCTAATCCCGTTGTAAATAGCATGATGGGACAAATTGAAAGTGGTCAAATATTTGATAAATATTTGCAGTGAGCTAAATGTTTTTTTGGGTTGGGGCTTCCAGCAAAGTAAAGCCCTCAGTGAGATAAACCCCGGCGCACTCGGCCCATGTCTGGCTCTCTGTGGAGCGGTGTCAGTAAGCTTTATGCTGGAGGCTCCATGATGAAGGCCGGGAGCAGAGCCAAGCTGGCCTCTAGGTCACAGTCCCGGGACAGAAAGATTTGTCTGCTGAAAGTGTCGACAACTGGACGTAGTTTGGTCTTTAAGGTCTAACTTCTGATGATATCCTGATGATTATGAAGTTGCATGAACAGTATACTGATCAGTATTAAAGTTCATGCGGTTTCTATGTCACCTCCATATGAAAAATTGACCCCATCATTTACTATAATTTATTTTTGGTCAGACTGCAGAGTCTGCTGCACAGTTGGAGTTAAATTAAATATAAATATAAATATAAATCTCTGGGTTCTAGCTGCATACCCTCGAGAGACACCGTGCTATAAAAAATGCCTCCAAAGGCAGCTGATGTATAACAAACTGTCTGATTTTCAGGGTCACTGCTTGATTGTCAGGTTTGATCTGTCAAATACTGGAGCAGATACGTTAACTGAGGGCCGACATGGGGCCCAGTGAGAGGAGGACCCACAGCGCCTCCAGCACTGTTCATAGAGTCCTCTCTCCATCACTGAACTGCAGCTCCGCAGCAACACCAACAAGTCATTTCATGTGAGGTTGAGTCTTAGCCAGTGGACTGGGTTAATTCTGATTCTTTCCACTGCAGTTCCCCTCGTTTCAGGGATTTTCTAGTCTTGAAAGAAGACAGCAGAACTGCTGATGTCTCCCAATAACAGCGAGCTTTGAATTCTGAATGATTTGTTCTTGCTGTTAATTATCAGATGAAGACTTAAGATCAGGAAGTACAGGGCATAGATCACCTAAAAATGAAAATTCAGTCATTATCTACTCACCCTCATGCCGATACAAGGTTGAGCGAAGTTTTATAGTCTGCAAAACACTGCCGGAGGTTCTCGGGGAAAAGGCATCTCCCACACAACCGAAGCAAATGGCGATCAAGATTCAAACGTCAAAAAAATATACAAAAAAAAAACACAAAATGTCTCCATACTGCTCATTGGAAATAATCCAAGTGTTCTAAAGCCCAGACGTGCCAATTTGTTTTCAAAAACGTCACTGGTGTGATATTTTTAGCCTTGTTGTAGCCTGTTGCTCCTAATGTGGGCTCTGCTCATGTATGCAGGCTCGTGCAAGACTAATGAGAGCTTGCGGTATCTGCACACAGTGTTTACATGTTACCTGGAAGCCCCCCCACACACACAAAACACTAGCTGTGCAAGGTGATGCGAATGAAAAAGAAATACAATGGTTTCATCTGGACACACGGTATAGGGTGGGAATGTTACAATACCAGAAATGTAGTATTTAATACCATCAGTGAAATTTCACAATTCTTGATACCCAGTTTGCTACAGTGGTAAAAAACAAAAATGTCCTCTAAGCTACTCTTTTATTAAAAACATTTAAATTAAATTTAAATTGTATTATCAATCCCTGCAATGTACTACTCTATGTGGGTTCATGAGATTTTGTAGTTGAGGAAATGTATGAATATAAAGTCTACAGTATATTATAGTACATATTTTTCCTCTGTTGTTGTTGTTGTTTAACCTATGTTTGTTTAAGATGTGAAGGTTGTTCTTTAAGATAGGCTATTTGTCCAGCCTTTCCTCCATTGTGATAGGACAGCTGGCTAAAGAGTGACAGTAACATATTTTTCAACCCTTGGAGACCAATAAAAAAAACAGCAAATGTGCATCTCTTAGAGTACATGTCAACAGCATTTTTGGAGGCAGAATTGGACGCTGAAAGAACTTCAGTCTTTGGCACTTCGGTGTTAGCTTCATTTTTCAGCCCCAGAGATTGGCGCTTGATGGACATATGACCTTTGGAGCAGAATAGACAGTCAGTGCCTTGTCTGCTGGCGTTTGTAGCGTAGTGTAAATGTGCTGCGCTTCTATTGCAAAGAGTTAACAAAATACACTGGCCACAGAAAAAAAAGCTTTTCTTGAGATGAAGCATAGCTGTTGCTGCAGCTGTTCTTATCTGCATCTTCCTCATGTCGCTGTTTTTAATCCCTGCTAGTATGCGTTCTTCTTCTTTTGGCATTTAACTGCACACTGGAACAGTTGTGGGTGTATGTGCTGCCTTTTCATGTCTGGAAGAACTGCATCCTCTGTACTTAAAACATTGAAAAAATAATGAGTATTCAGAATTATGGCATTGATGATACTGAAGTAGTGATTTGTGTGACATCTGTTGAATTTTGTTGTGTGTTTTTATGTATTATTTTGCCGTAACTTTGGAGCTCTATCATGCAAAGATAAGCATGTTTGGGAAAGCCAAGCTGTTCTCTTCAGTTCACTGGAAGCGCCTCTGGGTGACTGCCGGAGCGCTATTATGCCACATGTATGTGATGGCAGTGGGAATGTAAATTTTTCATTATGTACACTTGTACCCACTGAAGCTTGATAACAAGATCTGCTCTTTGTCCTCCACCTGGCCATTCAAGAGGCTTTGTGTTGGCCCACTTTTTCTGGATGGATTACGTCTCTGACATTACTGCGTACCTGTGGTTTCTGATGTGTAAACTCCCAAAGTAGAAACGCAGTAAACACAGCCGTAATGCACACACAGATAATGACAAAAGGTCGTGCTCATTGACAGATGAGGCAGATGTACAGAGGGACTGTGCATGTTGGAGTAATGATTTTTATCTGATCATAACACTGCAACCTACAGAGCCCCTAAAGGGACTTGGGGAAAAAAAAACATTTGATGGTGGAAGGAAACTATATGGTGGAAAAAACAAGTAGTGTTTGTTGTTAACATTCTTCTTTCTTGGTCTGTTTTAATTGTTTCATTTAATTGTGTTGTCATTTCCCTACATTATTAAAAGTGTAGTTGTGAACTGCATGGGTCAAAGATTTAATTAAAAAAAATGTATCCTCACATTGTATTTTCAGAAATGCGCTGCGGTGTGTCTGCTGGAATTTCAAGAAGTGCCTAGAGCAGCGCTGATCACTTCGTGCAGCTGAAACTTGACCACTCTACTGAGCTCACATTTTTTTTATTATTTTTTGGGGATTCTGCCTTTATTATAATATATAGCAGAGCTGATGTGTGAAGGGGGGGATAGAGGTTGCAGCAAAAGGCCGCAGGTTGGCAGATTAGCCTACTAAATTCACTTTTATAGTCTTTATTTTTGGCCATTATAGATGTTCGCTAGAATTCCCAAGTCCATTATCATATCACATATTACCACTGTAAAATTCACAGTTTGCGCCTGATATTTTGACGCGTGTGCACTTTATGCAGTCCGTATAAAAACAATTGAAGGTACTGTTTTAACTTCATACATGTATTAATTGCTTTTATTGCCAATGTGTCAACAGAGGGACAAGAAACCCTGGTTGTAATTACACTGGTGATATTGCAATGACATAATACACAAAGCAACCAGTAGGCCGCAAGTATATACCAAATTTATTTATTCTTTGTGTTCCAAGCTGCCTTGGAGCCATTGCGTCAGTGTTTTTTAAATCATGTTTTTCCAGCTGTTCTGCATTTCTTTGCGGGGCAATAACGCCACTCTTAACATATCTAACGCATGCGATACATCGCCCACGCCATCTCCTCACCAGAACATAAGATTATGTCCCACATTGTTGTCGGAGATCCTAGAAAAGTCGATCCAAGGTTTCTGTATGGGAACAAGGTCAGGGGTGTCTAACCAAAGCTGTGTCTCGTGTGAACGTCCAAGCCACGTCGGACTCTCCTCACAAAGCCCATATGCCATCCAGTGTCTGTCCTGACACTCCTAACACCGCCCCGCCCCACAGATGGACTCCTTGTTAACCCCCTTAGCAGACAACAAAAGATCTGACCCAAAACCCAGTCACCCAATCATGTCATACATCACCCTCGGGGTCAAAGGTCATCATGGGTCGCAGCACAGTGCTGCTGCGAGGGTCAGAGATTAATGTGCTTGACCGGTGCTCTCTTTCTCATGACATCACTGCAGCTCATCATCTCACATTATAGAAATAACAATTGATTATGGTGATATCAACGGCAACTGAAAATCTACTTTATTTTCATTTATCAACGGACAATCACAGCTTTTCAGACAGACTCAGTCTCTCGGGATGTTTCTAAAGTCCAAAGCGACAACTTTTTATTCTGATCAACAGACCAAAATCTCAAAGTCCAGAAACTCAGAAAAGAGCTGTAGATCATCACTGTGGAGAGACTGAATAGAAATGGATTTTTTACTTGATTATTGAGCTAAACAATCAGTCATTAATACTTTAATTCAAGTAATTTTGTTTCAAAAG
Source organism: Plectropomus leopardus (assembly GCF_008729295.1). NCBI lineage: Eukaryota > Metazoa > Chordata > Actinopteri > Perciformes > Serranidae > Plectropomus > Plectropomus leopardus. The sequence goes on along the minus strand of NC_056472.1, from coordinate 28,202,829 downwards.
TTGTAAATAAATAACTTGTATTTTTACAATCATATCCTGTAAGTCTAAACAGCCATTAGTAATGTAGCGAGTTCAGGAAAAAAACTAAAAGTCATTGATCAGCTGAAGTTGGGCCTGGTTTGCTTTGTCTGACACACTACTAAAGAGGTTTGCTGAGACCCAAAAAAAGTATTAATGAAAAAGATCAACTTATTGTTCTGTTCACAAAATCATAATCAGAAAAATCAAAGAGATCATAAGATAGTGGCAGTCAATAAACAATACTGCAACCCACTAACCTTTGCTCCGACTGACTGCACACAAATGAGCAGGTGTTTATATCAACGTTTGAGATTTACCGCCTCAAAGTATGGAAAAGTAGAACAGCTGGAGCCGCTTACTATGTAACTTTTTTGCATCAAAATAGGATTTTTTTCCCAGTTTCCTACAGGTGGCGGACTTGTTGGACTCTTTTTTTTTTTTTAATATCTTTACCTACTTGAAAAGTGCAACGCTGTGATATTTATGCATATCCAAAAACCTGTTGATATCCACGTCTTTCATAAAGTTTAAAAGCAGATTCTCCTTCAAACCAGAAAACGTATTCTGTCTTACTCAGAATACGCTTAACTAGAAAACGGCCTGATTTTTTAATATTTGAACAGAACATGCTGTTTTTCTGACCCCCATCAAATTCAGAGTATTGTCATATTCAGAATAATAGGGTGTGCTCGTAGCCAGTGTGTCATGTCACTTCCATGCTGATGGCATGCACATCCATGGAAACATGCTGGCAGGACATATGTCACAAACAACACAGAGAGCTGCTGCTGAAGATCGCTCTGCAGTGCCACTAGTGGTTAAAAACTTCATAGATTACTTTCATGTCAGGGACACATGGGAGGAGGGTAATCAGAGCTGTGTGTGCCGAGAGAGACTCACTGCAGCCATAATAAATGTTCATGGTTTTTGATTTTTGATATTTCTAAGCTTAATAAAAATAGCTTCAGAAACAAGTTGCTTAGTAAACATATTTGTCTTTTGATCCTTCAAATGCATGGTGGGAAAACATCTCTTGGACATAAGTTCACATATTTAACCCACCAGTTTGCCAACAGCTTCTCATGCCCTGAGCAGCAGAGCTGGATGAAAGAAAGAGTTATGATGTCATGCTGGGAAAAAGGAGAATCCCATTAGGATGAGAACAGCTGGGGCCACCAGCCAATGAACGGGGGGGGGGGGCAGAGGGGACAGGGGGGAGGAGCAGAGGGAGTGGTGAGACTGGATAGTGAGGAGGGGGCTGAGCAAGATGTAAAGTGCAAATATAGTGCCGCCTGAAGGATCTGTCGTCTCATCTCGCTTGAATGTGGCAACAACGTGTTTTTGTGGGAAAGATTGAAAGCTTTTCTCCAACAGTTCAGTTCCCTCATCATTTTGTTCATCATTGGTGCGCACACTTCAGTAAATGTTGGACTAGGTTTGCAAAATAATGCTTTTCTCATACAAAGATCTGACTTATTCTTCTTCATTTGATTAGTTAATCCTTGATGTTCGCTTTACATCTTATGTTGTTTTGGGACTCAGGCACACACTGCTGTGTGTAAAATAGTAATAATTGAAAAATGAGACAATTGCGTTACTTATAATATATATTTACTTACTTCTGACTCTTCTTTAAAAGAAGTAATTATAATTTGGATTAACATTTTAATTTTTTATTATTGCCACATGGACATTGTGGGCTAGACGCCCTTCTTCAGCGTGAGGATTGTATTTCATATTTTTAAACCCAATCAGTTGAAAATGATTAAATTGCTAACCCATCTCTTTGCTACAAACTTAGCTTGCACATTTGATGAAGGGGACAAGATATAGGACGGAGTATAAAGCATCAAATACAAATATATTTCATGTTTTATTAGTATAGTGTAAGCAAGGGAGGACTCTCACAGAGAAAAAAGGTATACAGACTAGTGTCCAGAGTCAGACTTTTGCACTGAGGAAATGTTTGCACTTTTGCACATTTTTTCACTGTCTGTATAACTGGGGTTAAGATGGGTGTGTTATGTAGGCCTGCGACAATTATTAATCAATTATTATAATTATTTATATATCAATACCTAGTGATTAAAATGCTGATTATACTCTCACTTAATTGCTTGTTTGGTGAAAAAAAACATGTCCAACTGTCTCAAAATTGTGTAAAACAATCTTCAAATTACTTACTTTGTTTAACCATCAGTCCACAAATCCAGTTATACTCACTTCACTATCAGATAAAACAAAGGAAAGCAGCAAATACGCAAACAATAAAAATAGTAATTAAAAAATTACAAATCTGTAATTGTCTAATAGTTGCAGTTCACTTCATTAGTAGTTTGTTTCAGTGTCGATGTCAAATATTAATATTCATTCACTTCAGCCAGTCGCAGTATATACAGAATATCAAACTGTGCACAGTGTTGCACAGCTTTAGGTCTGCAAAACTCAGGACATTGAAACCACAACAACAAGAGATTTGTTTTCTGTTGTAATGTATATTACTGATGTTTCAGGAATCACGATACAAGCAAGTTTGACACAAAAACAATGTCTGGATTTGGTGAATTAGACTTTCAGATTGCATGTAATGAATGTTTAATGAGCTGGGATCAGGCGCGCATGCAGCTATTCTGTCGTACTAAACATAAGGCAAGCTGACAGTCACAGCAGTGTTTTGCAAACATTATTACAAGACTAAAAACCTTCCTCTCCCCACCTCGAACTCAACCTCCCTCCCTGTCTGTCCCTCTGTACAGTCGCCCTGAACGGAGTGACTCCAGCTGGTGGGAATGATGACGACAGCAAAACAGCAGGATCGGTGGAGACCAAGATTCCTGAAGGCGAACTGTTGCTGCAGGTCAGTAAAAAAGCTGTGTTTAGTATTTTTCATTTTCTTTTATTGATTTTAGCTTTTGTTTGTTTCTATCACAAACACTTCATTTCCCAAACTGCTGTTCAATCCGTTCAATACGGTTTGGGGGACAGCGATTGTTGATGGGCAACTGCCCTGATTCAATTTGTGTGTCTGGATTGCTCTCGTGTTTTCTGTTTTTTCTTTTTTTTTGTTTATTTTTTCCTCTTGACAAGTTCCCAAATTCTATTTAGGCCAATGACAGAGGCTCAGAGGCTCAGGGCAGCTTACCACTCAATACGTCTGGCACTGTCTGCTGCGCCCTCATGAAACATTAGTTGACTGTTTAGTGAAGCCAGTCGTCTGCTGAACTGGTGGGTAGACCTTGTGTCTGGGACTAATCTGAATTTGACCTAAAAAGCTCTACATTTGAGATAACTTTGAGATAAAGAATACCCGCCTAAAAGTGGATTCTTTTGAACAGAAATGTGATATTTAAAGAAGGATTTGTGAATCAAAGAACCGATTTCAGCTGGTTAGTCCTCAAATAGCATATGGATGAGATTTGAAAAGATTATCACTTTCATGCTAAAAGGGAATTTCTGGACTTTTTTTGTTTGTTTTAAAACTTGGGTCATATTTTTGAAGTTTTGGCCATCATTAATGTCAGATATAGTCTATTAAAAAGGAACAGATTTATTTTGGAAATATTTGTTTTCTTGCTGAGAGTTAGATGAGAAGATAAATACAATCTCATTTCTGCTGTCATAATCACCACAGCTGTTCAAGGGCGTTGTCGCTTTAAGGGACAGTTCACCCCTAAAATTCAAAAATACAATTTTTCCTCCTACCTGTAGTGTTGTTTATCAGCAGTGTTAGAGATATCGGCTGTAGAAATGTCTGCTTTCTCTCCAATTTAATGGAACAAAAAGGTAAATAAAAAAAACAAAATGGCAATGTCTCTTTTCAGAAATCATAACCTGATTACTCAAGATAATCCACAGGCCTTATTGCAAGCGGTTTCAGTAGGAACTACTTTCTTTCTGATGAACGAGAAGGAAGCGTGCATCTCCTCATGGATGAGAGGCTCGTCCTCCTGTCATTGCAAAATGTAAAAATTATTGTTGTCCTCAGCTGAGATGCAGAGTTATCCAGCTCTGTGGTACAAAGTGAGCTAGCAGTAGATGCATACTATCCTGTGCAGTCATACAGTTGGCAGGTGTAGTTCAGTTTAAAGAAAATAATTTCTACATGAAACTGCTCACAACAAGGTCTGTGGTTTATCTTGAGTAATTGGGTCATGATTTCTGGAGACATTGTTGTTGAGTTTTTCAGATGTAGTTTTTGATGCACCACGAGCAGAGTGCATTATAGTTCCATTATATTTTAGAGAAGGAAGACATTTTTACGGCTGATATCTATAATCAGCACTACAGGTAAAAGGAAAATGATTGATTCTTAAGTACAAACTAAACAACAACTGTTTGTGTCCAGCTATTGAGCTTAGCATCTTAAAACATGTCAGCGGTCACTTTACCTGCAGGCATGGACTCTCCTCAGCAGCAGAGGGAGGAGCACAGAGGACAGGAGAATTACTGATGTCTGTGTTTTTTGATTCTGTCTAAAACAGTGTGTGTTGTGATGGCAGAAATATGATTTATTTAGGGTTTTGGGGGGGGGGGGGGGGGTTCCTTTGCAATGTGAGGGTCTAAGGACAGAGGGATGTCGTATGTAAAGCCCTTGGGGCAAACTGTGTTTTGTTTTGTGTTTTTTGGGCTTTATAAATAAAATTGAATTTAATTGACATTCTAATTTTGTTTCCAGTGAGATATTGTGTTTATATAGTAATATTGCTGTTTTAATATTTATGTTGCTGCTCTGGAAACAACATTTAGTTATGATATTTTACTTCTAATCCTGTTCTGATTTATTATTTATTGAAGTAATTCCTTGTAATAATTCCTAGTAATTTACAGCATTAGTTCTCTGAGAATCTCTTTCCCATTCAAGCCAAACTGGTGTTATAACTGAAATATCCAAAACTGAATCAAAATTGAATTGAATTGGGTCGGGACCTTGAGAATCGAATCAGTTCGGGAAGTCAGTGGTGATGTTCAGCCATGTTGGAAACACATCTCTTTGTAAAACGTGACGTTTTTCTCTTTGAAGATCTGAAGCATTTCGCTGCACTTTTGGGTCACAGTTCAGCTTTTTAAGAAAAGGCGATCAGTAGAACTGTTTTCCAGAAAAAAGTCTCTCCTGGTTCACGGCGGTTATGTGCCCTCTGCACTGTATGTGTGATTGAGTGGAGAGCTGCTCGTTGGATGCCAGATCTTTTTGGGATCGGCTGGAGTCATTGATTTTCCAGTCCAGTTCCTCCCAATGTGCATCACACTGGCATTCCAGGAGAGGAGAGGAAACAGCCTGCCCGCCGTACCCCAACCCTACCAGGGAGGTTTCATTATTATGATAAGCCTACATTTCCCCAGCTTGTTAGTAATGAGAAATGAAAGCTCATTTAGAGAAAAAGCGAATGAGCGTTCCACAGGGGGCCTCTTCTTCCTCTTCCTCCTCCTCCTAATCGTCGGGATGAGAGGGGAGATGGACGGCGAGCGGTTCACAGGCTGAGATATGTGAGGTTTATGTCTGAAGCAGTGTCTGAGCTGGTTTCTTTGCTGTTCTTCACATCAGACGCTGGTGAATTATAGAGGAGGTTTGAGCATATCAATTATTGACACTCCAAAATGGAGGAAACATGGCAGGATGTATTAATTGTGCTTTTATGTGGTCATTATTGCAAATAAACACGCAGAATTGGCCATTTTTGCTATAACTGATAACAGCTGGCTCTAACAATGTGGAGCAGCCTTTACTTATTTATCTTTCTCTTATGTTAATGCAACATTTGGCAGCCATTGCTCTTCTTGTGCTCATGACTGATTCTAATCATTTGCAGCTGGGAGGTTAATGAGTGCACATGAGTAGACTATCTGGTATTAAAAGGTATGGCCTCATTTCTGATGGTTGAACAGACGTTCACATCACATCAGGCTCCAGCAGCAACAGAGCCCTTCGCATTCATTTTCCCTAAATTTGAGCAAACATATGTGGGAAAGAAGCAAAAATATTTCAAGCTTAGTGTCTCTGGAGTAACTGAAAAAGTTAAACCATCATATCATGAGACATGATTTAGCCGTTTCTTGGTGGCTGTTTATGTGAAACACTCAGCCTTGACATTTGGGTGTTTGTGTTTACTCTGGAGGAAGTGCTGCAGATAATTGTGGTGAATCAGGGGTGCAGTATCAGAAAGAATAACATCTCCAGCATTAGTCATCGCTGCACCCGGCGGGCTGATTTAGGAAAGAGATGACTGTGCTTGTGCGGATGTTTGTGGCTGTGTGAGGACAGTTGTGTGTATGTTTGTGATGCATGTCTATTTGTGTGTTTGTTTATGAAATGTTAGCATACCGGGGGAGGGCACGTGTGCGTTAAGTGAGGTGGAAATGTTGGACCAGCTGTTCTTCTTTGAGGAGAAACAATGAATGTGCTCCATTTCACTTAAAGGAACAGTTCATCTCAGAATTGAAAATGCATATTTCTCCTCTTACTTGTAGAACTGCTTGTCTATCTAGATTGTTTTGGCATGAGTTGCAGTGTGTTCAGGATATCGGCCGTCTCTCCAATGTAGTGGATCTAGTGGGCACTCAGCTTGTGGCGCTCAAAGCACCAAAAAAATACATATGAAAACTCAATAGTCTCTTTCCAGAAATCACGACCCAGTTACTCAAGATAATCCATAGACCTTGTGGTGAGCAGTTTCATGTAGAAGTTATTTTCTTTATACTGAACTACACCTGCCAACTGTATGACCACACAGAGGGAATTGTGTATTATTTAATTTTGTGGTTACAGATGTTGATGGCTTTAGCTCACCTGAGGATGCAGGGGTGGAATTTTGATTTAAAAGGTGAGGGGTCACAAAGTTAGTACAGGAACAAATCCTTAAAAGAGCTTTAGTTTTGCAGATACTTGATCATGTTTTTTTTTTATTATGATTTTAATATGTCCCCTTCTTGAAATGTATGGTCCTAAGAATTTTATTCAGACATTTTATTTAGCAAAAAGGGATGAAAATGCTCAATATACTGACTAATCCCATTAAAAATACATAACAAGCGTGAGTTTGCAGTAGCTGAAACCTGCATGCCAAATTTCAGGCTCCTAGGGTAAAAACTGTGGCCACCAAAGCCTGGGGAATTTTTGTGTACCAGACAACAGAAGAGCTGTAGTGCTGATAACAGCACAAGAAACTACTCTGATCGATTCTCTCAATTCATTCTCAGTGTAATTTCCTACAACTTTCTGGATGCAAACAACATTCCAACTTTCATACCTTTATTCAAATATAATGTTAGTTTTCGTGCCGCAAAAAGTGGAAGGGTCTAGCCCTTGTGTTGTCCTTGAGGTCATTCTGACCCCAAATGAAATCTTTTGCTGTCAAAATATGTTTTTGATACTTATGTAAACATGTTATGTTATGAATTCCTAAATGAAGGGGAAAATGTGAGGTAATGGGTTGGACTGATGTAAAACTAAAGGTGTAACACAGAATTGATTGACAATTACATGCTTTAAATAGCAGTCAAACCAGGCGGGGCAGGAAAGACCCCAGAGGACAAAAGGTGTATGGCAATCGGGAGGACATTATAAGGGCTAGAATTACCTTCTGAAAAAGTGCAGGGGGACATGTCAAGCCCTTGTGAGGAGGACACTATTACCATTTACATCTCACGCTTTTGCGTCCATGAGTAGATGCACACGTCCATCTGCTCAGTGATATAGTTGGCAGGTGTAGTTTGGCTGAAAAATAATTTTCACATGAAGCTTCTCACAACAAGGTCTGTGGATTATCTTGAGTAACTGGGTCATGATTTCTGAAAAGAGACATTGCTGCTGAGTTTTTAAATGAATTTCCCTTCTAGTTCCATTATACTGATATATGGCCAATATCTCCATCACTCTGTGAGATTGATAAATAGCACTGCAGGTAAGAGGTAAAATACACATTTCTGATTTTGGGGTGAACTATCCATTTAACATTTTTCCTCACTTTCCTCTGCTCTCCTTCTATCCTTTCCTTTCTTCCTGTACTTCCATCTGTGATTCAAGCAGTTGTTTTACTGTAGCGCTGCTCATCTACTCAGATAACACAAAAGGGAGTATCCACGCTGCAGCTGTGGTGAACAAATGAGGGAAACTGTATGTTTTCTCCCTTTTACAGAAATAGAAAGAATTGAATAATTCATATCAATAGAAAGGCTATAAAGGGAACGGGTTTCACATTATATATGTATGCCTATATGCGTCAAATATGTTTGTTGACAAAGGTCCACATTTATTCTGCCTTGATGCTTTTCTGCTTCTAGGCGCAAAAATAATAGTTATTTTCATCGCTGCATTATGACGGTCTTTTAACTGTTGGACTGAGGTTTGTGACAGTGCCGCCTAATCTTTTGTGACAATATAATCAAACGACCCTCCCGATTCTCTTCTTCCCTCAACTTTTCCTTTCCACACTTCTTCATGATCACAGTGCAGATCATATAGAGGGTCGTTCAGGGGGAATACTCAGAACTGGACGTCTCCACGTGTTCAGAAAACCTGAGATGACCTCTGTCATTAAGGGCCATCATTTCATATACGACATTTTGTTTCTTTCACAGCCATAAAAACACGTGACTTACAATAGCATTACTCAGGTGAACTTTAACAACGAAAATATGGTTGAAAGTTTTCAGACAATGAGAAGTCTCTGCTAACTGTCCGTGTCTCTGTGTCCTCTGTTTGACTCACAGGCTCTCAACGGTTTTGTCATGGTGGTCACTGCCAGCGGGACCATCTTCTACTCCTCTCACACCATCCAGGACTACCTGGGCTTCCACCAGGTGACGTATCACTACACCTCTTTTTCTATTTCATTTCTTATTTGAACTCCTACCCTTGGTTTTCAAGTGCCCCTTTCCCCCTCACTAGTGGTTGAAATCTTCTCCAATGAAATGGGACAAGCCTTCAAGCCCCTCTACATCATTAGTATTGTCATCGACAGTGTTCACATAAACTGATGTGACTATAATATTATCACAATGAAATTTGCCATTTATCTGATGAAGCTGGAAAAACATGGACACTCGCATTTTATCACAATTTAGTTTCCACGCCATCAGTTGAAGTCATCAAATAAGAAAGAAACACTGATTCATTGAATCTTTATTAACAAAAAAGGGTTTCTTCTGTTTCTTGTGCAGCCATCTTGCTGAAGATAACACTCGGTTTGAAGCGTGCTTCTAATAAACGTTCATTTAGAGGCTTAAAGGATAGCTCACCCAAAAATGAAAATTCAGTCGTCATCTTTTCACTTTCATGCCGATGAAAAGTCAGGTGAAGTTTTACAGTCCACAAAACACTGCCGGAGTTTAATGGGGAAAAAGGTGGTCCTCTCATTTCCCAAACAATTGAAAAGAATAGTGACCAGGATTCAAATTTTAAAAAAACAAAACATAATAAAACCACAAAAAGTCTCCATACTGCTGATCTCAAGTAATCCAAGTGTCCTATAGTCCAGATGTGCCTATTTGTGTTGAAGAAACATCACTGGTGTCATGTTTTTAGCCTTGTTGTAGCCTGTAGCTCCTCGTGTGGGAGCCACATCCATGTATGCGAGCTAGTGCAAGACTAACGAGAGCTTGTGTTATCTGCACACAGTGTTTACATGTTACCTGCAAGCTCCACACACACACAAAACACTAGAAAAATGTCACTGGTGTCATGTTTTTTGCCTTGTTGTAGCCTGTAGCTCCTAGTGTGAGAGCCCCGTTCATATATGCACGCTTGTGCAGGACCAGCGAGAGTTCAGTCGTATTTGCACACTTGCACACTGTATTTACACACACACACAAACACACTCACACACACACACACACACACATACACATACACATACACACATGTAAACACTGGCGTGCAGATACCGCAAACTGTTGTTGGTCTTGCACAAGTGCGCATATGTGAATGCAGCTCCCACACTAGGAGCTTAAGGCTTCAACCATGCTAAAAACATGGCACCACTGATGATTTTCAAAACAACTTGGCATGTCGAGGATTCATTTTGTGTTTTTTATTATGTATTTTTTTCAACATTTGAATCCTGGTCACCATTTGCTTCAATTGTTTGGGAGATGAGTGTCATGCCTTTTTCCCCGTGGAACCCCGGCAGTGGACTATAAATCTTCACCCGACTGTCCATCCACATGAGGGTGTATTTTCATTTTTGGGTGAACTATCCCTTTATGTTACCGTACACCTCTATCTCTCTATCTCTCCGTATACCTCTATCCCTCTGACTTGGGACTGAACCTTGATATTAGGAAAAATCTTATCGTTCTAATGTGGCCGGCCTCCAGAGCTCAGACACCACCAACACCTCCAGCTTCACTTCTGTAAGTCTATGTTTATTAGCTTTGCCTCTAAGAAGAGTCTGAGGTGTTTCCAGAATCAGGAGACTCTTGAGGTACTCGCTATGATGAGTCTGAAGAGGATCAGGCAGTCAGTAAGAATAGGGCTGATGCTAGCTCAGATACCTTGTATATACACACACACAAACTTGACGCTTATACATGAGAGTGTGATTGAAAATACTACTAAAATAGTGAGACACAGAGAGGTGCAGATCTATAGAGGCACATCTTTTATCATATTAAACATCCAGAAGCTCTTTTTTTTAACAAATTGACAGATGGGTCTGGATGGATGGCTTGCGTGCAGCATCTGCAGGGAGCGGCTCGGGGGTCTTGTTTGATCCATCGGTCTGCTCCCTGTGTGGTGCAGAGTCAGACGCTCAAACAACAGCAAAAAGACCTGACCTATTTATAGCTTGGCCTTTAGTGCAAACCACCAGTCACAGCAGAGGGCTGCAGTGAACAGCACGTCTCTGCCCCACAGCTCAGCAGAGCAGCACACGCTGAGAGTCTCTGGACAGCTGTGTGCACCTGTGCACGCGGGTTTCCAAGAAATACAGGGAGAGTTTTTTTAGACACACTGTACTGATGGAGACACACACACTTATTACGATTACATGCAAAAAAAAATTTGTTTTTGCACAGAAAAAGATTATATTCCTACTAAACTGTTTACATGGCTCATTATATATAGTACTGTATATAATATATAGTAGTATATATATATATATATATATATATATATATATATATATATATATATATATATATACAGTATATTCTGCTAGAATTTCTGTTTTCATGCAGCTGTGATTGGCCGTGTTATGGCTGTGTTTGACAGGGGTCCGTGTCCTAACATGTCGTTTATCACAGGACGGCAATCCAGCCATTCCAAAAATATATAAATAAGGAAGGAAATATTTTTTTTAAAAAAACTTTATTGTAGTTGCTACATCATAAAATGAGTCAACATGTTTTAACCACCGTTGGTCTTAGTTGGGTCCCAGATATGACAGGTGAAATAAACTGACAATAATGAAAACACAAAATAAAAGCACAAAATAACCTTAGATAAGAATACCCAGAAAAAAATAAATAAAATTCCACTTATTTCACTTCAAAGAATGAAAAAGTGGAACAGCTGAAGCCAATTGTGCCAGTTTGCTTGTTTGTGTCACTGTGTTAATGGCACATTTCTAAAAAGCTGCTTTGATAATGTCTAAAAGCAGGTGTGTTTCTTCTTACAACCAGAAATGTGGCTTTTCTTTTTGGGCGTGCATCTCTAACTCAGCCTTGCAAACTGTTGGAGAGTTTGTGTGTGTACAGCGCACATAACTGACCATCAAAAGGCCTTACAAATTGCTGTAATACCCCCAGATGAGACGCATATTCTAAATGTGCCGCAAACATGTCCAAAGAATGCCATTAAAACCTGAATAATATGGGCATATCTCACGTCTTAATCGGATTATCCTACATTTGGAATAAGGCCTAGTTTGAAATATCCAAACTGAATATAGTGGTTACATGTCCTGTATCAAACACAGAATATTGTGATGCTCTGAACTATAGTGGAATACTACTATGCCATTAAACATAGCCACTGATGGGCTTATGTGACTGCTGCTACTTATCCTACTGCTGTGGCTTCTGTTAATACTACTACAACTAAAGCACTACCTCTGTGGCTGCCAAAACATTTAAGTAAAACATGCAGGTGACTTTTTCACAGCAACCACCCAACATCTCCACACTGTACCATGCAACACAACAAAAACCAGTACCAGTGCAAACTGATACGATTTATATTTTCATGATGGGTTTGTTATTTTTTTTTTATTAAAATTTTTATTGGAATTAAAATTGGCGTACATTATGCTGCTCAGCATACTTACATATTTTTCTGCTTTTAACATTAAAGTGGGAAAGAGATAAAAAAAAATCAAAATAAATAAGAAGAATATGTTGTAAAATTATTTACACAGGCAACGGTGATATTAATAGTATGTTTTTCTGAAAAATAGAAACAAAAAAAGAAAAAAGTCCCTCTACTTTTGTATTTTTACAATTAATTATAAAATGCCATACTTTTGTATATCACTGTTTAAATTAAATTGCCAATTAATTTATTTTGGCACAACTAAATCTTACTCTGTATCTTTTCTCAGACGGATGTCATGCACCAGAGTGTGTATGAACTGGTCCACACGGAGGACCAGCAGGAGCTCAGGAGAAACTTGCACTGGGCTTTGAATCCTCCTTCTGCCGCTGCACCTGCCATCACCCAGGACTCCCCGCAAGGTGATCACTCTCTCCACCTACATGAGTCTGTTATTAAGACCACAACAAATACTCACAAATCCTGGTGGGACTGAATACAGGTTTCTAAACTAAAATTTTTATCTGAAGGCCAAACATATAAAATGTATTTTTATTAACAGGCATTATCATATTTGAAGCAAGGAAGTGGATTTGTTGAGATGAAACCCCACAGTTTTATGTGACCATGGTGCTGAGTTGTGATGCTGAAAGATGGCTGTTAAATATGTGCGACTGTTTTTTCTTATTTAGAAAATTCCCTAGAATTAGCAAAAAAAATGTATGAATATCTATTATTTTCAGTACGCACTTGCAAGGGGTTCCTATCTATATATTCCATGTACGTGAGGAGATTTCAAGTGTTTCAAGAGTTTCAATGCATTTTGAGGATGATTGTCTGTTTGCTTCTATTAACTGTAACTCCAGGGTTTTGCAGGCTGTTTTGGGGATTGTTGTTACCTTAACTGCCTGATCTCACAGCAGCTTGTCTAAAAAAAAAAGGGATACATATTGCAATGTTTACAGGTAGTTTTTTCAATGCAGTTGCAGGAGCAAGTAAATGACAAAAGTAGTTGTGATGCTGTCTCAGATTCTGATCTTAATATTGTGAGCTTTCAGTGTTTCAGGTAGAATTACGATCTTTTGGTGATGACTTGACCAGCATTCACATGGCAGCAGCAGCAGCTAACATCCAACACCAAGCTGTTAAACAGTCCCAACAATCTCACACTGACACAGAAACCGCTCCACTCTGTCCAATAGAAACTGCATTTACCAATGAATATTTAACAATTTCACTTGCAGGCATGAAGGGGTTAAACATTGCTTTGAAGAAGTGTATGTGTAAAGTGTTCAGTGCTAAATGTGCATTGCTCCCCTGCAGCTGCCAGCCTGTATGAAGATTCACATTTGAACATCAATATTAGACAGTTAAGTACACACAGTTTTAGGCAGTTAGCTATAAGACCATCCTCAGGTCAAGTCACGTGACCCGGTAATCTTCACCGTGGCTTAGGAGGTGAAGTGGTCCCAGATCTGTATTTGGGTTTTAAGATGCTTATGTCTATGTGCTTTGGTTCTGGGAAATGTGTTTAGGCTAAGACTCACAGCTCTGACACAACTAACCAACTCCTGCAACGAGAAGCCGTTAACAGGCTTCACCCCTCGACCTGCAGCACATGCCGTCACTCAGTGTGTTAAGACAGAGATAGCTGCAGGCCTCATTGCATAAGTGCAGATGATGTTGTGAGACAACATCATCGTACAGTTCAAGAGTACATGTGGAGGCTGACCTGATAGTTTCACTCTTACTTTTCACATTTGTGACAATATTAAAGCAATTAAATGTACCATAATAATATTACTTTCCAGAATATACTTATTAATTCGGCATATACCTCCCACTTTGCCTTTCACAGTCTGTAGGAGAAATATAAAAGTATTGCAAAACAGTAATAATAATAAAATATAAACAAAAGTCAAAAACAAAAACCATAAAAAGAATCGAACAATTAAAAACAAAGAAATAACAAAGACAAAAAAATAAGTAACTAGATTTCTGGAAACGCCCATATTAACAAGGACCATTGCTAATTAAACCTGTCCATTTTCAACTGTAACCTTGCTGAGATTTTTTTCTGTATTACACACATTCCTCACCCTGTCTCTCCACTAGTTCATACTGGGGGGCTGTGGCTTTAACCAAAAGGCCATTATATATATATTTTTTGCTCTCAAGAGCAGAATCTTAAGTAGATTTATCAATTTTCTTTCAGATTACCCGTCCCGATACCCAGTATAAACAGTGCTGGGTCTAATATGACGTCAACACCTAATAACCGTCAAGAGGAATTTGATCAAATTATTTTTTGACAGCCTCATTCAAAAGTGGACTTTGGACAAATCCAGAACGATATGAACCTGTGGAGGACTGTTAGTTCAGTGGGCTTTCAATGACACATTCTCAAGTTAAAGTTACTATGTTTTTTTTATTATCACTGACATTATCCGATATTTTTTGTAATTACAGAGATGGAACCGGACAGCAGCTCATCTGTGGTGACCTACAACCCCGAACAGCTTCCTCCAGAGAACTCGTCCTTCCTGGAGAGGAGCTTTGTGTGTCGCTTTCGCTGCCTTCTGGACAACTCATCAGGCTTTCTGGTAAGTTAAAACTTTCAACAAAGAAGAGAAAACCTGCAAGCTAAAGGGTTTTTTTGTACAAGAACTGGAGACATGATGCTTTTGACTTAAATTCTACCTGTCTGCTGCAAGTTGAAGTCTGCGCTTCACTGTTTAGTCCCCTCCCACAAGATTTCTCACTATTTCCACCTGCTACATCAGATATACAATCCCAGTCCTGCCACATAACTTCTACCCAAAACGTCTTTTACTAAAAATGTTTCCTCCTTATTGTGCATGATAAACATGGCACGATTAGCTCTTAAAAAAATCCTTCTACAGTCACTACAAAATTTTTAAAGCCCCTTTCCCAATGGACAGAAACCCCACTAACACCCGTCTTTTGTCTTAAGCTGCAAAGGTTACAATCAGCATTAAATCATTAGTCACATAGTTGCAGGTATTTATCGGCTCCATTTCCGATCAGCTCTGATCAGCAGTGATGGAAATACAATACCAAGCTGCACATGCAGATTTTCACACCCTACGGTGGTTTTGGCTGTTTTTTGTTGTTATTGTTTAGATTCTCTTTGTAATCATTTGTTTTGTCTCTTTGTGGTTGTTTTGCTCCCTTTTGTAGTTATTTTGTCTCTTTGTAGTTTACATCCCTTTCCGGTATTTTTTAGTCTCTCCCTGGTTTACACTCTAATTCTTCTTCCTGCTATTTGTTCGTGTAGAGGTGTTATGAGAAAAAAAGTGTATAATGGGTTTTTGTTATTGTTTTGGAAATCATACACTGACATGAGCAAATAAACCAAATATAAATGAATGAATGAATTGATTCGAGTGACATTTTGCAAGTGAAGGCCAGGGTGGCCCTGACACTTTGAGCCCCTGGACCTGTGCCCAGTAGAGTGTCTGTGGGTGAAGAAAGCCAGTCACTCTGTATGTATATCATTCAAATGCACAAAATGTCAAGATTTGGACCTGAATCAATCAACAACACTAAGTACTCTTGTACATTATGTTTCAGCTGAAAATGTGGTTTGGGGATTTAGTTACTCTTTAATAGAAATACAGTTCAGTAGTATTATCTATTTTCTCTAAAATACAGCCCCATCAAATTTATTGGGAGACTCAGAGTAATGGCTTCCAAAAACTACTGTTGGGCTCTGCAGTCTCTCAGATCTCAACACAATTGAAGGACTTCATTTATTTTCCTTTCTCTGCAGGCTTTGAACATCCAGGGCAGACTCAAGTTTCTGCATGGACAGAACCAGCGACAAGAAAACGGGGGAAAGGCCCCGCCTCAGCTCGCCCTGTTCGCCATCGCGACTCCTCTGCAGCCTCCATCCATCCTAGAGATCAGGACCAAGAACATGATCTTCAGAACCAAACACAAGCTGGACTTCACACCGTTGGCCTGCGATGCAAAGTAATGATATCTTCTAGTATTGTCACTTGCATTGATGATTTTTTTTTTGTGGATTAAGCAATTTTACCAGGTGTTAATGTTTTATTCATGTAGGAGAAGCTTCACGTACGCTGATAAAAACAGCACGTGTGTGTGATATATACATTTTTTTCCAACACTTTGAAGACCATTCACTATAGATATGGATGTAAGATGTGGATGTGGCGTGTACCATGACCAATGTCTTGAAAGTTAATTACGATCTTTTTGTGCAGGGGGAAGATCGTGCTGGGGTACACAGAGGCTGAACTGCGGGTACGAGGATCTGGCTATCAGTTCATCCATGCAGCAGATATGTTGTACTGCGCAGAGAACCACGTCAGAAGTAAGTTCTGTTAGTTTACAACAGTGGTTTGTTGCATCTCTTTCTCCCTTGTTTCCTTCAATCTCTCTATTGGTGCAGACAAAACCTCAAAATATCAAAGCAGATCACTGTTTAAGTTCATCCAAAAATTAATGTGTGTCGTTTTATTGTTTCTAGATTCTAGTTTATGTTGTGAGCTGCCGAGTGTGGGAGATATTGGCCGTAGAGATGTCTGTCCTCTCTCCAATATAATGGAACTAGATGGCACTTAACTTGTGGTCCACAAAGCACCAAAAAATAAAAACTCCACAGTAATGTCTCTTTGCAGAAATCACAATGCGATTACTCAGGCTATTCCAGACTTTGTTATGAGCAGTTTAATGTAGGAGCTGTTTTATTTCTACCAAATTACCCCAACCAACCATGTCATCATTCAGAAAGTCAAGTCAAGTCAAGTCAATTTTATTTATAAAGCCCATTTTCACAAAACACGGTTTGCCTCAGAGGGCTTTACAGCGTACGACATCCCTCTGCCCTTAGACCCTTACATCATCTAAGGAAAAACTCCTGAAAAAGAACCCCTGTAACGGGGGAGAAAAAAAAGAAGAAACCTCGGGAAGAGCGGCAGAGGATAATGAGGGATCCCTCTTCCAGGACGGACAGACGTGCAATAGATGTCATAAATAACAATTAAATTACAATTATGACAAAAAGGAAAGATAAACAGATAGAGAAAGAGGGAGGGGGAGAGCTGCACAGCAATAATGGAAAGAAACGCATTTCATATTACAATAACAACAGGTATAAAATTACTAAATGCACTCTATGATAATATTGTGAGTGTGGGTGTAATGTTTACATCTCGCCCCGTCAGGAGCACTAGCCCCTCGTCCACAGGCAGATGCATGCATCTTTCTGCACAGTGATACGGTTAGTGGGTGTCGTTCAGGACGAAGTTTTTGTGAAAGTTGGTAGATCTGTCATCACCTTAAAATTTGCACAAGAAATAATTTAATTTATGTAAACTGTGCTTAATCATTATTTTATATTTATCACCGCAAACATGTTTTAATGCACTGTTCAGCTGTAAATTGAAAAAGTTTGTGACCTGGCCACATGCTAGAAATGAAGAGAGCATATGGCAAAAGGAATTCATCCATCTTTGATATTAATCTCACAGAGACATTTTGCCATTTTAGATTTAGTCCTGTCAAAAAAAAAGTTGTGGATGTCTGGTCCAACCTGGTCACAGAGTTCAGACAGCTTTCGCAAGTAATCCCGCTGGATTACGGAGCAGATTGAGCAAAGCTGCAGAGCTGCCAGGGAGAGGATAGGGCCCACAAATCCACTGCATGAGCAAAGCATCAGAGATGATCCATAGAGCAGCAGCAACACATAAACACTGCAGAGGTCAGATGTGTTACTGACCACTCTCTGTTCACTGCAGCGCAGCGATCAGTGAGGATTAATCAAGATGTAAAAGCAGGTTAAACTTCTGCACAGAAGAGCCAGCTGATCTCCATTCAGCCTAACAGTATATTGTAGATACATGCGCTGTGTTGTCATAGTCGGGAGGTGTTGTGAGGGCGGAGTCAGCAAGGGAGAAAACAATCCTTTCCTCTGGCCTCTAAATGCTGAGAAAGTGCTTTTTTTTTAATATGTACTGAAGACGTGACTAATTAAACTTAATATAATATCAGAGCCCTACAGCTGTAAGTGCTATAATGTAATAGACTAGTATGTTTTAGTGATTGCCTTGCACGTTTAGAGACAATAGCAGCGCTAATGTTAATTACGCAGAGATTTGCAACCTCAGGAACTACAGGTCCTTTGAGACTCACAGCCTTTTTTTAACAGTGGCTAAACAATCTAACACTATTTTGATAAAGCTTTAGATCCTTTTTGTTTAACCAGAAACAGGCTCGACATTACCCACAAGACTCTATTTATCCATGCTTTAAAATTCAAATAATTTTGCTACATAATTTAAATTATTTAAATATTATGTTGAAGTTTTTCCCTTGACATTTTTCCCTACCTTTTTTTTAAAAAAAATCTATATGTACTAATTTCTTGCAATTTGTGGAACATTTCTTACCAACTTGCTCGTTGCCTTTTTTCCTATGTTTTTCAAAGTAACTGCAGCAATTTGCTCAGGGTTCAAAAGTTTACATAGTTGTGACAGATGTCTGAAAGCTGCAACAACAAAATCAATGTCGCTTCACGTTTCAAAGGGTAAATTGTTGCTATTGCTGCATTGCAACATCCTTGAGGGACTGACCAATATGCAAAAATGCAAAGTACTGCTTTTGACTCTGTCACTGACTCTGTCACTGACTCTGTCACTTTCAGCAAGTTTATTTATATTTTGTTAATTCTGCGATACAGTTAACATAATAATATAACACCACCACTTTTGTGTTCTATCTTCGTAGTGATGAAGACCGGAGAGAGCGGTCTGACTGTGTTCAGGCTCCTCACCAAGGAGAATCGCTGGAAATGGGTCCAGGCCAACGCCAGGCTGGTGTACAAGAACGGCAAACCAGATTACATCATCGCCACCCAGAGGCCCCTCCTGTATGTTTTACTATCAGTTTATGCTGAGCCTGAAATGAACAAAATTTGACAGATATATTCAAAGATGAGCAAAAGCAGTGTGACATAGTATCAAAGTTTATATGGGGACAAATTATAATTTCCCTTGTTTTAAATCTGATTTATATTGGGAATTTTTATTCCACGTGTAGATGCATGTGTAGATCCCATTTTATAAATGTGACTTTTATGAGACACCTCCAATCATGGATAATTTGGTAAGAAACAAAGCTAATAACTTTGTGAACAGGTAAGCAAGACTAGTCAAATATGGCAAGTTTTTGTAGCTCACATTAGCAGAGCAACATCTTAGGTGGTGAAGGGTACTAGGGGACAAGATGTTTACGTATGTACGTGTATACTGTATTGTGTATTTGCACGTTTGTATATGTATGTCTACGAGCCATTGGACTGCCTGGGTGAGTTCTATGTGGCTGCCTTTAAGTTTGGTGGTTTTTTGTGTTTGTTTACTCTTTTATTTTGGTTCAGTTTGTCTTACTTGGTTTCATTTTTTAATTTTTTTTATTGTTTATTATTTTATTGTTTTATTTGTATTTTTACAAAGTCTTAAAGTCAGTATGTTTAAATGGTTGTTAAAGTGAATAAAAATTTGAACGACAAAACAAAACTCCGTAAATGAACTGCCCTTGTCTGGTATCCAGACAGTAATCGTGTTTTCCGTCTTTACAGGGATGAAGAGGGAGGAGAACACTTGCGTAAGCGCTCCATGCATCTACCTTTTACCTACGCTACAGGTGAGGCTCTGCTCTACCAGTCCAACCATCCCATCGCAGCCTTCAGAGATGGGAGCCATGAGAAAAATGGCAGTAAGTCAAAGAAGAGCCGGACTGAAAGGCTGGTGAGGGACGGTCTGGACCCCGGCTCTCTTCTTGGGGCGCTCATGAGTCAGGATGAGTCGGTGTACGTTTGCCAGCCTGCTCTGGAGCCCAAAATGTCTTTCCATAGCTTCTTTGGAGACCAAATGGGCTTCTCTGACTCTGAGCCCTCCAGCATGCACAGGAGCTGGGATGAGCCGAGCAACGGCGTGCTGGGTGCCAGCGTCACAGAGCCAGGCACCAGCTTCGACCCGCTGCTGGCCACTCTGGACTCCCTTTCTCTGGAAGGACAAGGCGTTGTGGATTCGGAAGACAGCGGGTGTTCAAACGGCGAGCTGTTTGGAGCTCTGGAAGGACTGGGGCTGAGCGCCGAGGACCTGGAGCTGCTGCTGCTGGATGAGCGGATGATCAGAGTCGAGATGGACCCTGAACGCGTGCCCACTTTGGACGACCTGTTGACAAACGATGAGATCCTTTCATATATCTACGACTCCATAGAGGGGAAGAGTGATTCCACGGAGCACGGAGGAGGACAGGTGCCTCCCAGTACGGCCTCAGCGACAGCCACCACAGTGTCACTACCTGAAAGTAACGCCACTCCTGACACTAATGTGCAAATGCAGTTTCCTCACCATAAGCCTCCCCTGGTGGGGCAGGCTCCCATCGTGCAACTGTCCCAGCAGATGCAGCAGCACCTCAACATGCGACCAGGTAAAGTGGCGCACGAGTGGGGCCAGCAGAGCGACCATTTGGCGAACACGGTAGCTAACGGAGATCGGCTGGGGCAAAATCAGTCACTTCCCAACGGACAGTGGACAGCGCAGGACATTCTGGTCAGTGCGGGGATACAACTGGAACACTTTAACACACAACAGACTGTTTTTAACGGCAAGGCGTCAGAGCTGGATGGAGAGTTTCATCAGCAGCAAACGCATCAACGCTTCCTTCAGCAGCAGCCGAGGATGCAGAACCATCTCTCACAGCAGTGCCATGCCAAACAAAAGGCAGCCAATCTCAACGGACTGTGCGGAGTCTCCAGCATGGAGCACTCGGTGGGGAAATCCCAGTGGCAGGACTTTGCATTCAGCGAGAGTCTGGGCAGCAACCCCTGCCTCGATAATGGCCAAAAACCTCTGACAAACACCTCACTAGATACTTGCATGGATTTTAGCATGCCTGATATTGACAATGCGGATTACTCGATCAGTGGAAGTGGTTTGTTCGGTAGGAACGAGCATCAGCTCGGGGCCGAGTCCACGGTTTCATCCTTCCAGGGGGTGAACCATAAACGGCAGCAGGAGCAGATCCCAGTTCCTTTGGCTCAGGTCATCTCCAGCCTGTCGCAGTGCCCTCCTCCCAACGCCTCCCTGGAGCAGATCCTCGGAGTGGCCAAGCCCTGCCGGCAGCTGGACCACTATGGCATGGTGACCTCTGAGATCCCTCATGACCCCAGTCCCAATAAGGTGAGGTTGCTGAAACACTGAGACTACATCCACACTAATACATTTTGTGTTTCAAGCTTAACTATTGCTACATATAGCGTCCACACTAATCCAGCGTTTTGGAACACCTAAACAGACCCTTGAAAATGCTGCTGAACCTCTTTTTCGTTTGAAAAATCTAGGGTTGCGTTTAAGTCTGGATGAGCAGAAACAGTGACATAGACACCTTCATTCTCTTCTCAGTTGGGTCTTATCAGTCACAGATTATCAAATCGAAACATTATAGCTAGGTCTACATACCTTGTGAGATTACATCCTTGTGTTGGTACTATTTTTCCCATCCCCACTGCCTCCTCAGGCAATTTTGTATTTACATTGTAATGATTCCCAATCTGTATTCAGCTGCCTTGACCACCTTATACTCATGTGTTTCTTTCAGTAACAGTCCTACTTCTTCATTGGTCCAAACAAAGAATTTCCTGGTCTTACTTTTCACTATCTCCATAGTATTTTCGTAACTGAGCAATCCCCAACAACCTGCTTTCTGTTTAAATTAGCACACCCCAGTGTGATGTGCGTCATTCTGAACCGGTGTTAATTTACTCATGAATACAGAGGTAGGTTTCATTTAAAATGCTGTTTTTGTGTGTGTTGGCCACTCTGCTGAATTTGTGTCGTCTGCATGTTGTAATCTCGTTTTTTGTTTGTTTTTCTTGGCTGTCTTTATTAAGGTTTTGCTGGATCAAAGAATGTATTTTACAGCAAAATTTTATGCTTATTTATTCATGTTATGTCCGAGGGAAAGAAAAGGCACAGATTCGGCAGAATGGCCCATATAACAGCATACACTCAAAAGCTAAACTTTCTAGCTTTTAGGAGCTTTCAACTGCCTCTTGGATTGTTTTTTAACATCCCGCCAAAACATGACCTACACTGCTGGGGATAAGGTTTGCAAAATTTCTTAAATGACCATGAATTATTATCATCATTACCTTTAGTAACATTATTTTTTTTGCTGCATTGGTAGTCTAGGGGTTGGTTTGGTTGGTTGGTATTGGTCCAATACTTAGGTGTAGAGCTTCAGCTGTTTGTATCCTAATTTATCAAAAGGAAATTTATTGGCATCATTGACGACATTTTTCAACAAGAATGCCAAACATTAGTGAAAATTTGTTGCCTCTCATGAATTTTTAGATTGTCTGTCAAACGTAACATATAAAAACACTTGAAGGATCTGTATACGACATTCAGAGCATACTGAATGAAATGAGCGTGTGAGCCAAGATTGTCTGCAAACGGCTCTCAATTTGAACGTGATGAGACTGTGGCTAGCAGCTAATGGTGCTAAAGGCGCAAACAGTTCTAGTCTATAATATAATACCTTAAAGACTAATAAAAAATATTTTCAGGTTTGCTGTGGATATTCATGACATACAGAAGATAAGTCATGGTGATTTTGGTGACACTCTGACCTTTCCTTTCAGTGGTGAGCCTAAAATTACCAGCTGTGCCACCTGCAGCGTGATCTGTCAACATTTTATACATGATATCTCTGATGGGCAGACGGCCATGACATTTACAGAGAAAATTAACTCACTGAAGGACCCCTCAGATTTGAACGATGTTTGACCAGAACGTTCTGTCAATACTCTCTCCTCAGTGGCATCACAGGAGAGAGAGCACATCGATATGAGGAACGGTTGAATCCTCGGATAGGAAATGTAGACAATTTTAACTGAAAAGTGTTTACTGTTAAGCATTTTGCCTTAGTTAATGGTGTTTTACATTTGAATCACAGCATACGTACAGTATATTGTGTTGTCAGGTTCATCCGTGCATCTAAATGTCGAGTAAAAAATTGTAGGACATGCACTGAATTTTCTGAAGCTTCCTAATAAAATTATTTTCTAAATTCTTAGAAATATGTTGCACCTTTGCCTTGCAGTAAATGAGGTAAAATAAAATCATGTTTATTTAGTGTTATCATGGGAGAGCTTGTGATTCCTGGTGTTTGGGTTAAATAGATTATATCTCATGCCCCCAGACTTCTTACTTAAATTCTGTCTAATTAATAGCTTGTGTAAACAAATTTACAGAACAGCTTTTTATCTCATAAAATATGTGTAATGCATTTCAAATACTGTATATACAACATGTATGATGAGTTAAAATCCATCAGGTCTTTGCCAAATGGATCAAACTTGAATCAAATCAGATGATCTATTCCTGGTAGGCAAACATGCCAGAAGAGGAAAATATCTGAGGCAGAGATCTAAGAAGACGTACAGCGCAGTGTTTTTTTTCTACATCTGTGTCTTGTTTGTTTTGTTCATTTAGGGTCATTGCTCAGTATTCAGAGACTGAAAAGACTTGATGTGCTGTGACCTACAAAAACTGGAAGCGCTGCGCTGTTGTTTTTATTTGCTGCAGAGGCTGAAAGAGGAGATGCAGCAGTGCAGAGTTTCTCAAGCTGAAGGGCGAACAATGGTGCAAGAGAATTCAAAAGACTGATTCAAATAAATAAATCCAACAAATGAAAATATAGCCATATTTCTACATGATTCTGTGCAGAATAACGAACCCCACGAAGATTAAAAAAATTAATGGTTTCATGGATTTGTGAATGGAAAGGACACAACGACAGTATACAGTATAATGAATTGATGATTCGTGTAATTTATCTAGTTAGCTAAGCTTAGCTCCTTTCTCCACGGATTGTCCATGCAAGCTGCTACAGTAGCAGCTGTCAGCTCCATAATTGGGATTGTAGCAGGCCTTAAGGGTGCCACCTCGGATTTTCCCATTATGGCACTGTGTGTCTGAGACTGGTCGTTGTGCAGCAGCAGATAGGTAACAGTTTAGCGTCTCTAATGTCCGGGGTCTCTGTGGGTGGTTGCATCACTTTTAAGTAAAGAGCTTTTAGAATTTGGATTTCTGGTAGTGCTGCATGATATATTGTTTATCATCATTGCAATGTCAAGTTGCACAATAACATAACGTGAAATGCTGCAATATACTTTCAGCTCAAAAATTCTGATGATCGTTAAAGATGCATTTTCTGCACAGACTCATACTTAATGTATGTGCTTGTACATTCACAGAGTGGATGACTTCACCCACTCTGAATGCACAAAGTGGGTGAAGTCATCCACTCTGTCATCACATGACACCATAAGATCTGTATGATTATATGTAGAAAAAAACTGGGCTTATTCCAACTGTTTCCTGCATCCATGTATCAAAAATGTTTTTCCACTTCTCCTTTCAAAATAAATGTTAAACGGCAATTAACAGCCAGCCCAAACATTGGGCATCATGCATGAAGTGTAATATGACCAAATTTACTTCACAGTATTCACAATTTATTCTTATTTTGTTAGCATCAATTTATTTCTTTTCCTTTTTTTGCTCTACTCTTAGGTCAGAGAAAGTTTTGCGAGTGGTCAAGAGCACTCTAACCAAGATTTTTTTTTTTTTAAATGGCAGAAATCAGGATATCAGGATTTGCTGTATTTCTTTATCCTATATTTAATGAAACTGAAAATCTTTGAACTGTTTTTGACTGATCGTCGAGCACAATGAGACACCACCATGAGACATCCCACTCGGTTTTGGGAAATTGGGAACGTAATTGCATCATTTTCTTGAGACAAAACAATTCTGCCCCATAAAGGTTGACCACAGTCACAACAGTGAAACTGAGAAAAATTGCATCTAAGTTTCAGCAGATCTGGATCATTAAGAAACATTGGGTGCATCTGAAATGACTTCCCTTTTTTTGTCTCTTGGAAGAAAATTGAGGGAAAATTTAAAAGAAATTGAAGAGAATGTTGCTTTGAGGGCCTTAGTTTAAATCCACAGAACATTATTTTAAAGCCTAATAATCCCAAAGGGGAAATACTGTATGCATAAAATAATGCACATTTCCATTTAATGACACAATACACCACAAAGAATTCATAACATTTTTACAAAACTGCATGATGAAGGAATAAAATCTGCATAACATGGGTTGTTATTGTTGTTGTTATTATTATGAATATATTTTTTTATTTATATATTTTTTAATTCCATTTATGACTGTACTTTATACTATGACTTCCAGCAGTCTGTGCTCATGATGTCCCTCTCGCCTTGTGCAGATGGAGAATGGCTGCATCTTGAACAGTTCTTACCCAGGAGGCTGTGCTCTGCCCAATAGAAACGGAGCGGCGCCCCCTTCTGTCCAGATGCCCGTACCTGAGACCTTGTCCAGCCTCCCCGACCCGCCAGCCACCGGCTTCTACCTCTGACCAGCTGACCAGGACCAGTCATGCAGCGGGACTCTGTGAAAGGCCAGAAACACACAATGACTGGACCAGCCTTATCCATCTAGATAACACAACAAACAAAGCTGAATAAACGTAGGCCTATATGTTTTTTTTTCTTTCTTTCATTTCCAATTTGTCATTTTTTTTGTGTGTGGGATGGGGGGGGATCATTGTGTTGTATTTCAAGTCATATTATCATATGAGTCCTTTGTTTACAATAATGCAGTCAAGAGTGCTCAGTGGAGTATATTTTAAGTAAAACAGAGAGGTAAATATGACTTTTTAAAGATGAGTTTCTCAAATCTGCGTTCAGATACAACACGAAGAAGAACTTTAAACAAAAAGTATTAGTGCTCCACATCTAAATTTAAAGAATAACAAACATCTGTTGTTTTTCATGTAGCTTTTTGTCATATACTGTGTGCAGTGAAAGATAACACGAGGAGAAGATGTCCTAAAAAATGACGTACTGAGTTTCTATTTGGTGCTGAATATATGCCCTTAGATATCACTTTCAGTAGATATTGAACGGCTCAGTCAATCGACAGAAAATTAACAATATTTAAAGAAAAAATGCCAAACATTTACTGATTGCAGCTCCTCAGATATCAGGTTTCACTGCCTTTTTTCGTCCTATGTTGAATTTATTTGAATACCTCTGAGTTTTTGACTGGCGGTACAACAAGACACATTTGAAGACTGTTTGGTTCTGGAAAACTATCACAGACATTATTTTAACATTTCTGACCCTACAAGAGCTAACCACAATAACTACGGTAACACTGAACCAGAGAAAAATGGCTGATTGACTCTCCAGCCAAATGTAGGAAGAGTATTGGTGATGCATTAAATAGGTATTCATAAGTGATTTTATTGCCTAAATCCCATCATCAATGATTTGGCGTATATCCCCTAAAATTTCAATTTGTCTTTTTTTTGTCGCTGGCCTTATTCTCACCTTAACAATTCCTCATAATACACTTCTGCTTGATTTAAGATCAGTGAGTGCCACAAGTTTTCGCCTGCCCGTGCACCTCCGACACCTCAATTTTGACCAAAATTTGACCTGCGGTTAGCCTTTGTAGGGCAGAATAATTAAGAGAATAACCAGCAGATGGAAAATGAGAGTGGTCGTAGTGTAAGAACAGATGAGGTGAAGAGAGGTTGCTGTAAGTCTCCACGTATGAATGTACAGAGGGATATTAGTATCTGACTGAGCATCAAATGCAGTTTGTTTTTTTTTCTCATCACTTTTTCTTCCATCAGATTGTCCAGTTGTTCATTATAATTTGGATCTAGGCTTATTTGGTTCGCTTTGTATCTGAACGTACCTAAAACACACATAAACACACACTCTTATTTCCATTGGTGCAACTCTAATGTGATTACAGGCTTTTTTTTATTTTTAATTTTGTTACTGACAGTCGACAGCATCGCTCATAGTTTTCCGTCATGCTACAAGAATGTAATCTCTCAGCGTTCAGCGATTTCTTTGTTGAACTCGTCAACAATGAGATTAATCCATAAATGTTTGAAAAAAAGTCTAGAATCTTGAAATTATTGCTAGAAATATCCTGCACTTTATTTCAAGCACCCACTTAATGCAGATGTGTAGTCAGGGATAAAAAACAACCTGTTTATCTTTGAAGCTACTGATGCAACACGGACCAGTTTGCATTTTTTTTATTCTTATTTTGAGGCACATTTCAGGTGATGGGTTAATGTCCTCACAAGCACAAACACTTCTGTACTACTGTTAGTGTCATTTTTATCTTTTTTCCACTTGAATTATTTGTTTTGTCGTCGATAACAATCTTGGACCTCTGGGTGAGTTTTCTTTCTTTTATTTTGGTTAAAAATTGAATTGACTTGATTAGAAGAAGTTTAATTTTCTGTATTTATTCATGTCCTGCAGCAAGTACGCAGTCTTGATTGTTTTGAAGTTGATGTGTAAGACATTCTCTTGTACAAAACAAACAAACAAAAAAAAAAAAAGAAAATGTAACGCTTTGTCATCCTCTTAGCTAAGCAGTGGTTGCACTTGCTCTCCCGAGGGAATCAGTGAATCCAGACACAACACAACAACTCCGTCACAGTGCAGTCCGAGTTTTTAAAGGAAAAGTCCGACATCTTTGGGGAATCCTCTTGTGTGGAGTCAAAGGAGAAGACTGATTTAAGCCCTTTTTACACAAAGATCGCGCTACAGAGCCATTACACCGTCCCTTTCTTATGCCGCCTTTACAGTTTTACGCAGAATCAACCAACAGCTGCATCATGCTGCTCCAATGTGTGATTTTAGACAGCATGCTGGCATCGCAGAGGCAAATAAGGTGTGACAGGAGTGATACTGAACACAACAATGTCAGCCTCTAATGTGACATAAAACATAGGCATCAGCAGCACCTAACAAACTACAACAATGGCATAACATGGCAATAACAATCAATTACCGTATCGGTTATGTGGCATCTGATATCATCTTCTGCTCCAAGGTTAAAGAGCTCCCAAATCTCATTGTTTCATTTGTCTCATTTGCCACTTCTGCCTGCAAAAGCAGCACCTGACAGCTGCCTCGTTGAACTGCTACGTCTTGCAGTTGTGCGGTGTTCACACAGACAGTGTTGCTGCTGCGCCGCTGAATATGAGAACTGTATTTCAACAATTTAAAGCACACACTCCACTCGTTTATGGAGTCCTGCAAGCCACTGCATTATCAACCCCATCTTGCAAATATTTCTTAAAAAGCCTAGTTTTAACTAATGAAGGAATTCTGTTCGTGAAAGTGTTGTCATAGGGCTTTTATTTTGAAACTGAAACAAAAGAAGTTGAGTTTCAAGGTACATATTGATTATATATATTACCGTGATAGATAGACATTGAAACCGTAGTGAAGGATGTCATGATATCAATATATTAACAAAACACCATTTTCACTGTCTGTGTGGAGATAAGAGGCCAGACTCCAGCCCAGGACCAAGTGTGGCACTCAGACTCATTTTTAAACAGCCCCCGACTTGTTTTTCAAAATATCCTATATTTTTACTACTGATATAGTGATATCAGTAGTATGATGATTAATCCAATATTGGTTAATAAAGCAAGACCACTTTGTTTTTTTAAATTACCTCACAGGACAATCATACAGTTTATAGACACCAAGTAGGAACTATGTTGAATAATGTCTCACTTTAAGATTTGACAGTTGCATTTGTGTCATGTGTATGTGATTTTTTAAAAATGTATTTATTTTTAAATAACCCATATGATGCGAGATACAGCTGCCCCCTCCGCCCAAATATTTTCAGATTATCTTATCTGGCCCCCATCAGACACCGCAGCAAAGAAGCGCTGCTGCTCCGTCCTGTTGACATGGGTGCGACACACACACACTCCACACACACTCCACACACAGGTAGTGTGACCCGGGCATAACTGCTGATAGCTGCTGTCTTCACACCCGTCCCGTCCATGGTCTCATCCTGCCCGTGCTGTATCAAAATGTGCTTTGCAAATAGCGTTGTGTTGTGTTGTTGAGCTGTTGTTGTGTGGAACAGTCAGCTGTCGCTAACTTCGCTGCTGGCTTAAAGGCGACAGAGACAACTCTGTCCCCGATTCTGCGGTGGTACCTTTTACATAACAAAGCGGCATAATGGCGTGATATTCCAGCTTTTAACAGGCAGTGTAAAAGAGGCTGTAAACACACAGAGGTGTAATCTCACAAAATGTGAGACTTTTCCTTTTAAATCGTAGAAAACTCGGCGATATATCAGGTCAGTAATTTCAGGTCACACAGCATCTCCGAACAGTTACCGAATGGCAAACACTGAAAAACCAAATGTGAGTATTAAACCGAGATCTCGACTGGAAGGATACAGATCTGAATGTTTCTTGTACATAGCAAAAAAATAACCGGAAAATGATGCAGAGTAGAATTATTTCCTGGCGAAGAGATGCTGAAAAGAGATTTCCATTTTAATTGTTCGAATAATGTCATTACTATTGGTATTAATATTATTGTTCTATGTTTTATGTTGAAATGTGATACACACGTGGTTACATGTCTTTCGAATCTTTCCCTTTCTTTTTACTACAGCGGAAATGTTTGCTATATTTAATATGATTGATGTGACTTATTAACAATGTGAAAAAAAGATGTGTATATAAAGGCAAACAAGCTTTGACAAATACAGGTATGTACATAGTTTTACGTCAAGTCACTCGTTTCAAGCACTATTTTTAAAACACATGCTTATCAAACTCCTTTGTTGATTCATTTTTTCTGTTTTGTTTTTTAATTGTAAATAGTACTCTCATCACAAAACACTGGACTCTATGACAGCCTGAAAATGGTGCCATACTACTGAGACTTGTTCAATAGGCTATAATGTTGGAGAGTTTTAATTTTGTCTTTTTGTTTAGCCACAGTAACGTTAACATGCTAACAGGACAAGGTGTAGGTGTTGCAGATTTGACCCGTGTCCTTTGACTGCTTGTTTCAAATGTATTATTTTCTTCCTTTGAAAAAATAAAGGATTTCCTCAATCACAAAAGTGAAAAAACACAAACATCTTGCAAGCATATTATAACTATTACCACTCCGTGCATCTCCTTCTCTGAGCCCTCCGGTTTTCTATTCACGCGGACAGCAAACGGCAAACAGCAGGGATTTCCAACCTGTGTCAGTGACTCCTAACTGTGGACCCCTGACATGTGAAGGTGCTATGTGTAGCATTTTAACATCAATAAATCATTACCACAGTAACTGGGAGAAGTCTGCATAATTACTGGCAATAAAACCACTTGTAGCTAACAGACCACACAGATACATTTTTTTTCTAACAAAGGGTCACAGACAGCACACTCCTTTAACCCTCTGAAACCTGGATTGACTTCTGTTTTCTTGTGCTGCTTTCAGACGCCTTTCACAATCAGTTAAACTTTCAAAATCTGACCGTATTTGTTTCCTTTTAAAAACATGGGGGAAAAGTGATGAGCAACTTGAACTGTTCCGCAAATTGCAAGAAATTAGCAGCTTTGGAGTCGAGAAAAATAGTGAAAAATGTCCGAAAAGTTATATTTATAATTATCATTTTTTTATATTTAAAATTACTTTACAAAATTATAATTATTTTTAAGCTCTTTTTCCAGATCATTATATTTAATGGTTTTTTTCCTTCTTTTTATCTTCCAATTTGAATGCATTTTTTGTAGTTTTTATTTGATTTATTTTTTCTGCAAATTTTTGGGTCATTTCTTTTTAAGCTGCTTATTGCCCTTTTCCTGTGTTTTTGAAAGAAGTCAAGCCAGTTTGCTTAAGTTTCAAACGGTTAACATATTGTAGAGAATCTAGTTTTCCCACCACACATCCCCTTTGAACGTTGTTCTGTAGGAAATGCATTGAAACATGACATTTCAACAACGCTGTGGATAACGTGGTAAATTTTTGACAAAAAAAGCCACTTGGTTGTGGTTATGAAAAGCTGTTTTGGCTTGAAACTGTCCACTTTTCTTTTCGCAGCACCATCTTGGCAGGAGAGGCTGTAAACATGTTTATTTCTGCTGTAAAATTGGGCTTTTTAACACAGAGGTCTACAGGGACTGACTCTGTTTTGGAGCCAGACTCAAGTGGTCATCAGAGGAACTTCAGTTTTTGGCACATCTGCTTCATTTTTCAGGCCCAGAGGTCACTGCTTGATGAAAAAAATAAAATAAAATGTCATTTCTTTTAACAGTTTAACAGACACAGGGTACATTTTTCTGCAAAGACTATATTTAGTATGAACATAGTTATTTTTCTTGTATTTTTACAGTGTGGTATTTGTACTTATGTAAAGGATCTGAATACTTGCTCCACTGATGGATGGCATCAGACCTTTTTATTCCGTGCTGCTGTATCAGTCTGTTGTCAGTCTGTTTACAGCTAACATGTCAGTCCAGGAATCACTGAGGTTTATCTGAAAATTCAGGTTGTTGTTCTAAAGTTTTGTGAACATTCGTTCCTGCTCCTTGAAAAGCTTCTGACTCAGTGTTCAAACAAACAGAGACTTTTGCGTCCTTGTAGCTGCTGTTGATGGAGTCAGTCCGACATTACAGCTGCTGCTTGCAGACTTCACTGTAATTCACTGAGACCAGCCGGCACGAGGAGGCGAGAGAGGACACGCAGTCACAATATGCTCCTTACACCGAAGCACACTTCTTACACTTCACTGACACGCTGTCACACACACAAACATTGTTATTTATATCATCAGCGCTGCAGCAGAAGATGAGGCTTTCATATTGTGTCAAATCACAATTAACCCTTTGAAACCTTGATAGATGTTACTTTTTGTGCTATGTTTCCTGTTTGTTTTGTTGTTGCTGATGCTATTTACTTTCCCTTTTTTCTTTTTTCTTTTTTGCTAACTTTCAGGTCATTTTTTTGTACTTTTCAAGTTTTTGTTGTTTTTTTTGCTATTTTTTTCTTTTTTTTCTCTTTTCTGAAGGTCATTTCTTCCAAGGTTGCTCATTGCCTTCCACCCATTTTTTTGACAGAAATCAAACCAATTTGCTCAGGTTTCAAAGGGTTAAATGCCTACTGTTTAAAGAGAAAGAGCTACATGTGAAACTTGTGAATACTGTTTTACACAAATGGTTAACATTGTGCTCAGCGTCTCATGAAGTGTTCCACTAATGTGAACTTTGTTTTTGTCTCCACAGACAGTTTGATGAATATTTGGGTGAGAAACAGGTGAGAGAATTTTCAGAAATCATTCATATAATATATTTCCACCAAATTTGTTTTAATAATCCCAAACTTTTTGACATTAACAGGAATGATTTTGAGTCTTGTTCAGTCTAGCTGAGCTTTGTGCTGGCTGGATTTGGGTTGCTGAGTTGGTGAGTCTGTCTTCCTTTTTCTGGGTTGCTTTGTAGTGTAGGAAGTTGTCTCTGTAGGATTCTCCTCCATTGAATCGGGTTTTCTTCTATGTGCTTCTGCATTTGTAGAACAGCTAGAGCTCCCTGTCTCTGAAATGACCTGTTATTTGCCAAAGTTTCCCATCATGGCTAAATTTTCTTAATCCTGAAAAGAGAGCTAAGAGGAGGTACACAAGTCTAGTTTTCTCTCAGTCCACTTGAATGAATAGTAGTCATGTTTTGTCTCAATGTTAAGAAATCTCTGGAGTTTCACCAAAGACTAATGATTTGCTCCTGATTAAAAAACAGAGACAAAAGCATTATCTTCTGAGTAGAGATAACTTATTTACACAAAAACTGAAACAAAAACATTAATTAACTGACCTAAAAATGAAGCAATTCATGATTTTTCATTAAACTTTTTACAGAAATTTATGTTAAGCCCTTTGAAGAGAAAACAGCTGACGTGTGACCCCAAAAAGCAGGTCATTTAAGAAGTTATCCCTCAATTCACTAAAATCTCCTCAAACTGCAGCAGAAAAGAAAGCTGCTGTAATAATCTGTCTTAAATTAGATCAAAGATGCTAAAAAAAGATATTATTTTCTTTGAATATGGAGGCCCCAGGCTGTCTGACATCACTCATTGTTAAGAGCAGAAGAAGAGGGCCGAAAAAGACTCAGTGTGCACCAATAATCCTATCATTAGCTCCCCCGGATTTATATTTGACACACAGCTTTGGGAAACTTGATATTGCATCGTTATTACTCAGGGTAAAACCTGTAATAGTGCAAATTAATGTAAAGATTTTGAGGGGAATGTCAGAAAGAGACAGTGGAGACGTCACTTTGAGTCTCCTGAGGGCGCGGCAGCATATTTCCAGGGTGAGGCTGGATGGTGGTTCGGGGGGGAGGGGAGGTGGGGTGATGCAGTCGTTGTTTATGGAAAGACACATCTCGCTTTATTTCAGTCTAACAAGGCAAAAGAAAGAACAATGAGACTGAGTGTGCCCTGGGGATATTGTTATAGATGTGAGCTTTGTCAGGCTCGCAGACTGCAGACATATTTAGATAATAACTATCCAATTAGTGTCGCTCTGAAGTGGAGGGAGAAGGGACTGCCGCCTGCTCGGGACGAGTGAATCATCACCCCAGTACATCTGCTTCTCTGTCATGATGTCCACGCTGTGGTTTTCATGGACGTCAAAGAGAGAAAAAAAGAGCTGCCAAAGAGAAACAATCCTGCACGCAGAAACATCTCAGAGTACACAGTTTATCTTAATTAAAGCTGGGAGTGTGGAGAGGTGGAGAGGTTTATCTTGTGGATAGCAGACCTTTTTTCACAGTTTGATGAGTCATAGTAGGAAAAGCCTGTTTGTTACTTGTGTTGAAACTTTAAGTACGTTGGAAATTGTAAGTGCACTCTTTACTCAGCGACATTTATTCGACAGGTGTAGTGCTTTTATACTTTGCAGTTTGTGTTTTTGTGTCTTCTAAATGTCAAAGTCCCACAGCAGCTGTCGACCAGCAGCTCCTGTGTTCAATGATGTTAAATTACTGTTTTTCTAAACGGAGTCTGACTTTCAAGAGAGCAATTTAACCACTTAAGTTCCCCGTCTGGAACTGCTGTCTGACAGCAAGATGAATTTAGCTAAATTCTTTTCTTATCAACTGACTGGTACGGTCTTTTTTTGCCTTGATATGTTTCGACTGCTGTCTTCCTGCAAGTCTTCCTCAGGAGAGTCCCGGGATGTTGTTGTGATTTGTCCTGTCAGCTGGTTTTTATGCAGGTTTGGTCGTCCCGTCTGGTTTGACGGGACGATCCAGTGGTGATGCTTGTTGATCTCTGGCGAGTGACTTTGGACTTTTCGCAGTCCATGATGTGCTTTTCTATTTAGCAGTGCTCAGATATGGCTGATTTTAGGTTTTCCTTTGTGGTTAAACTCCACCACTGCAACAACAACATTATTTGCAGAAAATGTACAATTAAAATAAAATATTTTCACATTCATATACTTATACATACATATAAACACATACACATAAACATACATACCAATACACATATACATATGCACGTGTGCGTGCACACACAGACACACACACACACACACACACACACACACATATATATATATAAAGAAAAGACTGATTGTAGTCATGTCTTTTTAATTGATTGTGAATGTTTTGCGTGATAATTTCGGCCTGGTACGATGTCAGTGCATTCCTGCAGAGCCTCACAGGTGTTTCCACTTACTCCTGCCCGCTCAGATCTCTGCTGCGGTGGAGGCTGGGTGGAGCTCTGCAGGGAACAACATGAGCTCATGAAGCAGGTGCAACAAAACTAACAGCAGAGTGAAGATTGAAGATGTCAACCATCTCCCGTCTGCACACCCACACGGTCCTGCAGAGCGCTTTAATCAGGTAATTAAGTGAAAGCACCTGTGGGTGCAGCCAGGTCTGGTTCAGGCTTTAAAATGTTTGTTCAGAGACACATGATTGCTGCTCAGGATTTTATACTAGGAATGTTCCTAAACCTCAGTACCTCCGGGCTAAAAAGGTGCACTGACTTTAAACTGTTTCGATAAGCAATAGAAAGTCTTTGTAGACATGATGATCCTGAGCTTTGTGGGGTTTCCTTTTTTGGTTGTTTCGTTGTTTGACTTCAGCACAGTTGCCAAAATAAATGTTGGTGCTGCAGGTTTCTGCAAACTGCAGATACATTTGTACATTTCATTTTTATCAAATGAAAGTACCTAAAGTGACAAAGCAGCTGCAAACCGCAGTTGAGGACAAACAAAGAACAAGTTGCCTTAGTGAGTCATCGCTGTATTTTAAGTGGGCTTTATTCACTAAATGTGGGTATTTTTTAGGCATCTGTCACTGTGTTACCACTGGAAAAAGTGACACAAAAGATTTTTTTAACAAAAACCTCAGTGTTTTCTGCCAGTGTTGTGACACCAAAAGTGAGTAATTAAAGCCAAATCATAATAGTGTTTTTTTATGCCCAAACTTAAGTACACATGAACCATTTGTTGTTAAAATGAAAATAAAAGAAAAATGAAATGAAAAGAAAATGTAAAATTTAATCAGTTATATAATAATAATAATAATAATAATAATAATAATAACAAAATAATAATAAATAAATAACAAATAAAATAAATGCACAATACCAGGCCAGCATTTATTCTTCTGGCCATTAGGCTGTTTATTTCCAACAGGATCTACTTTACGGTGCAAAGTGTGTTAACAACTCTTTTATCCAATACAGTATTTTGCATATTAATTTAGATTAATAACTGTATGTGCATGCACAAAACTTTATCTTTACTCTTATTGCCAGCTTGTGTCCAAATATATGCTTGTTTGTAGTAATTCATTAGAGTTTTTCATATATTTTAATCATGGCTTTTTACATTTTTACACTATAAAGCTGGAAACACTTTTGAATATAGAAAAAATGGAAATAAAATTGTTGGTCTGAGTCTCCCTCAGTTGTTCACTGTGGGTACTACACTGGCTCCCAAAATGTTTCCTGTCCTTAAAGGCCCTGCACACCCACGCATGTGGTACGTCAGGTCATCAAAGGCCATGCACTGTAAAACTGGTAAATACTGAAGTTGTTTCAACACAAGACTAAACAACATCTGTACACACCCACACAGTCCTGAGAGGAAGGCTAATCAGGCGCAATACTGTGTTCACACTGCAGGCCCAAAACATATTTTTTCCCCGTTATATGACCCAGATGTGATTGTTTAATGTCAGTTTGAACAGCACAAATCACGGAAACTGAGCCTTTTCTCTCAGATTTGGGCCACTTTCATATGTGGTTCTAAATAAGATAAAAATCTGATTTTTTAAAGTGTGACTTCAGTCTGAACACCCATGTGACCTGTATTCAACACTCAAAATAAACATCCTTCTACAAAATTAAGAAAACTTTGTCCTTCCATCCGTTCATCTGTCCCTCCGTCCATCTGTCCATCCATCTGTCTGCATCAGTTTTTCTCCTCCATGTGTTGCCCGTTCAATCTGAAGTTGCACATGGGTATTGAGAATTACCACAGGTCGAGACAGATGAAGCATTCACCCACTGCCCGTGCCCGTTTTGTTTAAAAATACTCCATATACTTCTGACTTTTCCATTTTCTGCTACTCATCATCTACTTCCACATTCACATGCACAATAACTTAAAAATTAAACTGTTAACAGTCACAGTCAGTGGCCTTCATGTTTATTATAGACTTCTTCTCCTTGTTTACTTCTGTATACACAACGTGCTGTGTGAGACGTCTTGATCTTCAGGGCACATCAGGGCTATGACCAGTTCACATTGGAGTCTCATTTGCCACATTTTTAAACAGTAACAATACATTTTTAAAAATCGGATCTAGAAAAAATCTGAATTGAGCACTAAGACTTGCAGTGTGAAGTAAGTGTTAACACCTGAAGGGGTTAACCCAGCGTGTGAGCAGCAGTGGCTCCGGCACCAAAAGTTCTCTCAAAAGCCCCAAACCTTTTAGGTTTTTATAATACTTTGTGTCATTTACGCTCTCTGAGTGGACTGGTAAATCAAAGAAGGAAGATTTTTCACTTCTCTGTTAGTAAAGCTGTTTTTGCCAAATTCCTGCCTCACCTATGTTACGTAACTCTGAACTAGCAACATCAGATCAATGAAAATCAGTCCTCCTCAACATTTTTTGTTATTGTTTCATCAGGATGAAGACAGTTTCAGATCAGTTACATATGAAATAGAAAGTAAAATGATGCTTTCACTAACGGAGAGGTGTTGTTCTGAAATCTCGTGGACTTTTTAAAACTTTTGTCGAAATGAGCCAAATATTGAGCCACGACATCGAAGACCTTTTAGAAAAGACTGAGCTACGCTTTCTGTACGCCATTGCAACAAGCTATTAACAGCATTTCTCTTTCCAGCTCTTTCTCACGTTTCCATCGTTGTTTACCTGCTACAAGTCGCCTCTCGTGAGATTCCAGAAGAGACTTCCTGTTAACAAGATTTGAACCCAAAACAGACCGGAACAAAGCAAAAGGTATGACAAAAATGTTTTTTCCCCTTTCACACTCATAATAACAATCTGAACCTGTGAGTGGCAAAAACAGGCTTTTAGTGAACATAAATTAACTGTGAGCATCTGACCTGTGTGATTAACCCTTTGAAACCTGAATCAATATCACTTTTATTCTGCTGCATTCAGGTGCCTTTGTGCCTCTCGCAAGTACTGAAACCTTTTAGGCCTGAGCAAAGTGACGCAATATTTACATAGGAAAAATATATACATAGGAAATAAGGTGATGAGCAACTTGGTAAGAAAAAATTGCAAGAAATAAGTAGATTTAGAAAATTCTGTTTAAAAAAGCTGGGGAAAAATATAAGGAATGAAAACACAAAAAGCTTAGGAGAAGTGTCTAATTATCACAACTGCATATTTAAAATAATGTTACAGAATTATCATAGATATTTTTATGCACAATTTCCAGTCCTTGTTTACATTGTCTGTTTTGTTTTGTTGTTTTGTTTTTGTTTTTTTTTTTACTAATTTTTTAACAAATTTATTGTTAATTTCTTGGTTATTTTTCACTCAGTAAGTTGCTCATTGTCTCCTTTGCATGTTTTTGAAAGAAATCAAGACAATTTTCTCAGGTTTCAGAGGGTTAAATTTCAGCCTGTTTTGCTGCTGCTGGCTGCAGAGCTCTATCTCAATATTGGACTGATTTCAAAAACTGCTCTTGACTCAGACACAGCAACATGGGAAAATAGGGCTCAGGCTGAAAAGTACTGGAGTTTACCTTTAAGGCTCATGAGCGTCTTCTAGAGTGTGCATTCATAGAGTGAAGGACAGTAATTTCTCCTGGACTGTTTCTGCATGCTTCTTTCTGGAAAAAGAAAAAATAGGACGAGATCAAATACAAGAAACTGAGGAGTTAGAATCGATTGCAAAAATACAACAATTTAGGACCAAAAAGAAAGGAGGAGGGCGAAAAAACAGTGAGTTTGTGATCGTCTGTTGTGATGGACTGTAGATTGTCCTCATATATCACTGGACAAGTCAGCAAGCATGAAAGAAGTGTATTATTTAGCAAAACCCCAAACCATCCACTCAAAGTGACCTGGCAGGGCTTTACCGAGGCCCTCTGCTGCCGTCAACTGAGACAAAAATCACACGACAGCAATATTCCTGCATTACTTATCTGCTATGTGCAGCCGTGTCCACTAGATGTCAGCAGCACACAGTGAGAGGAGACAGACTGCAGCAGCTTGTGTTCGGCCTCCATGCTGATGAGGTGATGTGTCAGTGAGAGGAGGACAGGCTCACTCTGAAACCAGGGTCAAAGGGAGTGACAGGGACATGTTGGACAAGTTTATCTCTGGACGAAGGCCAACACACAGGCAGCCTCCTCCAGAGTGGTGGTGAAGAGGAGAGCAGGAGGAGGAGGAGACAGATCGCTTTATGTTAAAAATTTCTCCTCACAAACCGACCGGAGATTTAACAGCTTGAATAAAACAGTTTGTTGATATGTGATATAAAACTTCCCTGAATCGACAAAACTTAATGAACTGAATATTTAATTTCAACAACTTTTTTCTTGTACAAAGATATTTCACATTTGTTTGCTTTTAAATACATTCTCCATCTGTGGTTGCTACTCCATTTGGGCGGGCACAACAAGCTGACTCACATATTTTTAGCCTTATAACTCAAATGTAATCATACATTTACCTGTATTTGCAAAGGTGGCATAAATTAGGCATTTTGTGGAGTTTTGTTTAGACTCCTCACATATTCTCCCTTTAGCTCCGGTTTTGTCTCGACTTATTCCGTCGTTTGCGTGCAGTTTTGGTGCTGCTGGTGCAGGTGGCATGAAAGTGAATTATTGAAGCTTTGTGGTAATGAGTGCTGAGATTGGATTGAATCAGATGTGCCGTAAAATCGAATTAATTAGCCCAAAAGATACTAACACGCTCAATAAAACTGCAAACTTTGGTGAGAATTTCTATGAGTTTGTCACTGTAAGAATCTCCTTCCCCATGCCATAGCTTGATTCATTGATAATATAAAGTTTAATGGAGCTTTAACACGGGTGGATATCCTTCATCATGGTTCAGATCACAGTTTTGACTTAAATGAACAGGAAAAGCTTCCCCTCTATTTTCAAACTGGATCTTTATTGAACATGCATTTAATGTCAGTTTGTTCCAGCTGCATTACACCGCCACAACCCAATCGTCAGAATAAATGTGTCAAAAAAGTTTAGAAAAATTAATATAATGTGTTCCAAACATATGCAAAAAAATGCTGCAAACTATGATATGTTTCATTTGTATGTTTTTATGTTGCAGATATGTTAAAATTTTGCATTTCAACAGTGCTGTGGTTAACACGTGGTTATGTTGAAGCACAAAAACCACTTGGTTATGGTTAGGAAAAGATATTGTTTTGGCTAAAAATACCCACTTTTGGTGACACATTTCCTGCTGGAAATACAGCGCTGATTCACTAATTATCAAATGTTTTTGTGTGTGTTGGTCTTTAACAGTGGCCTGCAGCTTGTCAGTTGCTGACTAAAAATGTAAGAAACATTCATGTATGAAAAGCACAACTGTAACGTATCCATGCTGGGCTGTGCTACCAGTCAAGCACTATCCAATAACTTCATCAGTGAGGTCACGGTTGAGTCACTTCTTTGTGTTTGTGCTTTTGTGATGCATCTTGGTGAAGTATCAACTGTAGAACAACTGAATCTTTACTTCCGTCCTTAAAGTAATGCGTTGCTTGATTGAAGTTTCTGATATTTATGCAAAAGTGGAACTTTGGAAAACTGTGTAAATATCTACGTTTTTTTCTGTAACAGATGCAAAAACACTTGTTTAAATATTTCCAGTTTGCCTCTTGAAGTATATTTATTACCCTTAACCATTAGGCTGCCCCATCTACTTCCACCTCAAGACCCATATTCAAAGAACTGCATTTCAGCCTCCACATGTCATAGCTTTATTTAGTCTGTTTCAGAGTATGTAAAGTCCTGCAGAGTGTTGTAAATGCAGTAAGAGACAAAACTCAATAATACTGTTCACACAGCAGTAGAGGATGTGACGGTAAGACAGGATGAGGCAGTTTGCAGATAACATACATGATACATGAACAAAAACCTTTATTGCCCCATGGGGAATTTGCTTTGCACAATCGACCATAAAAGAAAATCAAAAACACATCAACATCAGCACACGACATAAAACAAGCATCATAAAAACATCATTAAGTGTTGTAAAAAAAAGGCATCATCACTGGGTAATAAATTAAGGACATAAAGGCCAAGAATTGCCGGTCACAGTCACCATGTGATCAGAGCTTGTTCAGCAGCTGAATCCTGCTGAGATGAATGATGCGAGTCCTCATCTTGGGCGTGCTCTACCTGCACCCTGAACATAAGAGTGCATATTCAGACCATAGAGGGCGCCGTGGATCTGCAGGGATCTGGTTGTCTCGAATCATGCTGTGCTGGTTTGTCATGTCATTAATACTGCACATTGGTTCTCCAGTAATATTGTCACCCAGTTTAATACCCTTGACCATTTGAATAGATAAGGTCAATATACTCTGGATGAAGGTTTATATATATATATATATGTGTGTGTGTGTGTGTGTGTGTGTGTGTGTGTGTGTGTGTGTATAAAACCATAAAAATGAGTCATAAAACATAAAAAATGACCAAATTAGAAATAGGATAAAAAAGTAAGCTATACACTTCACTTCCACAAGATACAATCGATGATAATAAATAAAAGTAATTTAGTAGCAGTAGTAGTAATAATAATAACAACAACAACAACAACAAAAACAACAACAACAACAATAATAACAATAAAAGAAATTGGGAAATGTATTTGTTACAGCAGAAAGAAGAAAAATATTGAGTGATTTAAAAAAAACAAGATAAAAACACAAATAAGATCAAATTTTATATATAAACTACAAGCTTTTAATTTATATGGATACAATATGATGATAATGATGGATAATTGCACAGGATGGCTTACATAATAATAATAATAATAATAATAATAATAATAATAATAATAATAATAATAATAATAATAATAATAATAAATAATCAGCATCTTTTTTTCTTTTAATTTTTTTCCCATCTACAAAATGAATTTCCCCAGTGTGGATTAATGATGTTAATCTTGTAATTATCACTATTATAATTATTGAGTGACAAATAAAACAAGATAAAAACACAACAAAAAATACAAACAAGATAAAAAATAAGAATAAAAAAAGCTACACACCTCTCAGATACGAACGATAACGGTTAATAATAATAATAATAATAATAATAATAATAATAATAATAATAGCCTAATAATAAAATAATAGGCTAATAATAATATAATAGCAACAATACAAGGATAAAACATAAATTGTTGTTTGTGTTTGACAATAATCTTAAAGTGCTTTAATGTCACACACACGTCTTGCTAATAAAGGTCAATGGATTGAATTGGGAGAGAGAGCAGGAGAGAGAGCGGCAGAGGGAGGGGAGGAGCGGGGGGAGAGGAGGAGGAGGAGGAGGAGGAGGGAGGTAGAGAGACCCTGGCGGACAGCAGCAGAGAGGGAGGTTGGACCGGGAACAATAGAGAGAAACGAAGCCAGCCCTGAAACACCAAACAAACCGAGAGGGCGACAGAAAGAAAGAAAGCCAGCAGCACACCACACACACACACACACACACACACAGAGGGATGGAGGGAGAGAGAGAGAAACCGACAACATGTGAGGAATAAAGACGCGAGGATTTAACCGGAGCGGAGGGCTTCATTTCTCTCTTTCTTTTGTCGGTGGATTGTATTGAACCGGATTCCGATATGAACCCTGCAGAAGCGGCCGAGGAGGCGCCCAGCGACCCCGACACTGATGCCTTCTACAAAACAGGTAGGAAGAGCTTCTGCAAACCGCACACACTCACTCACAGACACACACACACACACACTCAAATGTGGCACAAAGGCAGGAGAAGTGTGCTGGATGTCACCGGGAGCGGTCTGAACACGAGCACAAGTGATCGGCAGCAGAAATGTGCAGAAAATCACAAGAGGTCTGCTGTGTGCTCCTCACACACATACACACGCACACACGCACACACACACACACACACACACACAGAGGCACCGGATCACACGAGGAAGCGTTCAAATCCAGTTTAAAAATCACAAGAAATGCTTCTTCGCATACAGATATTTGATGTTTTACACGCATTTAGTGTGATCGTGTTTGTGCACGCTCGTGCACGTGTATATCAGTGTGTGTGTGTGTGTGAGAGAGAGCTCGTGTGTCTGATGCTGATGGGTCTTTACAAAAGAAAGAGGAATCATGGAGGAATGACATCAGATCTGGAAATCTGGTCGATATGCGACTAAAAGACGATTTGTGCAGAGCTTTAATAAGCTTTGTGTGTGTGTGTGTGTGTGTGTGTGTGTGTGTCATACATTGATGCATTTAGATAAAAAAAGGCAGCAGATGACAGCTGAGTCTGACTAAACTGGTCTAAAATGGTCAGAAGGTGAGAGAAAGTGAGATATTGTTGTGTGCAGAATACACAGTTTAAAGGTGGAGTGTGTGTTTGTGTGTGTGTGTGTGTTGTGATGTCTGACACTTCTACCAGAGCGTAATGGCTAAACACACAGCTGCAGCTGGCATCATTGATTAATCTCCTGCTCCATCATGTCCCCTAACAGCCCCCCAAAATCTGCCCTTTTTCCAGCGATATGAATCACAGAAAACAGCCTCACTGTGTAGAAATCAGATCATGTTTGGTGGTTTCTATTTTTTACAATCGCTGCAACGATTAGCGGATTTATCAGCTGGTAAGAACAACAGAAAATTCGTCAGCAGCAGCTCTGATAAGTGATTTTATCTTTTTAAGTCATTTATCAACCCAAAACACCAAATATTCTCCAGTTCCAGCTACCTGAATGTGATATTTTGCTGCTTTTCTTTGTTATATGTGATTATATATTCAGTATCTGTGGGGTTTTGGACAGAACATGCCACGTTGTAGTCTGAGAACTTGACGAACACTTTTTCATTTTTTCTGCTATATTGACAAAAGAAATGATGAATAATCATATCGAATGGAAATTGTGAGTTGCAGCTGTGATTTATTTTACTTAGTATTGATATTATTGATTTTTTCTCTGTTATTGTCTGTTTAAAGGTCCAGTGTGTAGGATTTAGGGGGATATATTGGCAGAAATGGAACATAATGTAGTATATTTGTTGTCTTTAGTCCTGAAAATAAGAGTTTTTGTGTTCTTGTTACCTTAAAAAGAGCTGTTTATATCTACACGGGGAGCTGAACCTCCTCTATCACATGATGTGCTGCCATATGTCTGCAGTCGCCTCAACACTTTCTCATCCCAACTCACAAAC
Source organism: Plectropomus leopardus (assembly GCF_008729295.1). Taxonomy (NCBI): domain Eukaryota; kingdom Metazoa; phylum Chordata; class Actinopteri; order Perciformes; family Serranidae; genus Plectropomus; species Plectropomus leopardus. Next base: position 28,158,688 of record NC_056472.1, on the reverse strand, counting down.
TTCCGCTTTGTCAGTAGGCCTTCATGTGTAAATATGATGCGCTAGGTATCCTCCTGTATCTGTTTTGGACATTTGGGGACAGCATGTACGTTTGCTCTTGGCACATGCATTTTGTTTCTTTCAAAATTACACTTGCACATTTTCTTCTTGTTTCATAGATAGTCTTTTAGTCTTTTTCAAAATACACTTCAATGTTTTCATGCTTGTTTCTTTACATTTTGGCAAGAAAAAGCACATTGTTAGATTTGTAATAATGTTCATACAGGAGTCAGAGCGTGGGCTCTAGGGTGAAAATCCTGGGTTTGTTGGATCCACCCACCTTCACCTCCACCTCCACCTGCACTCTTCTCAGCTCTTTATATCACAGCAGTTGCGGACGGCGTTACAAGCATGCGTGTCTGGTGCGTATATTACCGCTGTGAAAGGTGCCTCTTTGCATCAGTGTTTGACGCTGACATCACTGATGAAACACTGACTCCACATACAGCCATTCACGTTTTTTGGTGACTGTATTTAGAAGCCCCTCTGTAACAAGAGCTACATAAAAACACAGATTTTTCAATTTCTTTACATGACACAGCTTAATTCAGGATTTTCACTGGTTTCAATCACCTAGTCTGTTTGTTGCGGAGAGGAAAACATCTTCATACATAATTTGGCTCCCATCAAAAATCTCCTAAATGTTTGGATCCCAAAAAAAGTGAGCACAAAAAAGCAGTTACTGGGCGAGCCTCCAACATGCCTGAACAGAGTTGAAGAAACAGATTTGTAACGTGATGTTGATTGTTGACATATTCATGTTTTTTACTGGTTTAAATCACCTGGTTTGTTTGTTTGTTTTGGAGAGATCTCTGCAGATAATTTGGCTCCTGGACAATGAACACCAAAGGAATTCTTACCAGGAGAAGTTTCAGCTGGTTGTAGTTGTAGTTTACATGCATTTTGACCATAAGCTTGTGGGTGTGTGTTCAGAAAGATGCAGTCATGTTCTGTGCATTGGAAGATGTGTGTGTGTTGGATATTAACGATCAATAACCGACATGCATGGTCATACAATGTGAATTCAGGGTGATATGCATTTAAGTGTGTGTGCTTTTGTGTGTGTGTGAAAGAGAGAAACAGAAAATAACAAGTTTTGTGAGTTTAGGGAACTGGTGAGGCACTGGTGACATGTTTCACACACCCACACATGCACACACACACACACACACACACACACACACACGTGCACACGCACACACACACAAACAGAGCATGCAGTGGTGCTGGAGGGGGACACACCCTGACTCTGTCTCTGTCAGTGTAATTCAGTTCAATAACTTTATCATGAACAGTCCTGCCAAGGTGCTTTATTAAATCAAACACATGCACACACACACACACACACACACACACACACACACACACACACTGTGAGACACTGTGTGTACTGTATAGAGTAACAGGCATCTATGTGTGATCTCTTCATTTTTTTTCCCATAATATTATATGACTGTCAGTTGGAACGTGTCCAACACGATGGACGTGGAAATGTACCGGTTGACTCATCAGCACAAACAATGAGACACTGTGCTGAAAAAAAGGCGGATTCATTGAAATCTGGTCAAAAGTACAACAACTGTAGGAGGGAAGTCAAGTGTGAGTCCTAGAGAGAGCTGATGGGAGAAACTATCAGGTCTAACGCTGTTGTAGCACTGCTGATGGTAGAGTGTTGTGTCTTTGCATCAACCGTCTGGATGCTTTCTGAATGTGGTAGATATTTGCTGGATGTCTTTTTTGCAGCAGAAGTTCCTGAGGCTTAGGTAGTGAAGTATTTACTTTAATTATACCCATGTAGTACTCTAAACAGAGGAGAAAACACGACTTAAAGCTGTAGTTGGTAAATTTTATTTAAAAAAAAAATATCGCCAAATTTGCTAAAACTGTCAGTATATTGTGAGACAGGTTATCTGTGGAAAACAAATCCGCTCCTGTGCTTGTAATGGCATTTGCTAGAATTCACTAATCAGAGCTGAGGAGTTTCTAACTCAGCTGTCAATCACTGCACAGGAACAGCAGTCAAACTGTCAAACTCGGCAGCGCTGATCAATCAAGACTCTGTCACTGCATTGCCTTTTTCTCACCTCAAATGATTTCAGAAACATGTTTTAGCTTGTTGTTTGAAGAAGAAATTCACTGCTGGAAAGATGGCCTTTTAATAAAATTTTGCAGTAGAACGATGCAAATACTTTTGAAATTGGTGCTCTGTGACCAAAGAAAACAGTGAAAAAAGATGCCCAAGTGGAAGAAAAACTACAACTACCAGAATGCACAGTGCAGCACCAGACCAATAAATGTTCCCGCTGGTTGCTGACGTGATGCTCTCCCGTCCATGTGAAACAATAGCAGCCGGCTGATGAGAAACAATCTCGTAGTAAAGTTAATCTGTAAATGAAAACATGTTTCTGAAAACATTTGAAGTGAGAAAATTGCAACGTTTTAGCTGATCAGCGCTGCTCGGTTTTACTGTTTGATCTCTGTTTTTTTTCCCACATTTTTTTGACTTGTTCCTCTGTGCAGGAAGCAGTATGACATCCAATTTTTGGTTTTCAAACTCTTGCTATTACAGCTAAAGCAGGACTAGAAAATGTCTCTGAAAACATTTTGAGAGAGAAATATGGCAGTGCAGTTACATAATCTTGATTATATTCGTTGAGCGCTGCCTAGTTTAACAGTTTGATCAGATTTCGGTCCGAGTTTGAGAGAGAGAGGGGCGGGTGGCTGCCGTTGTGTCTGTACGTTGTGTGACATCACCGACCAGCGGGAGCATTTATTGGTCCCGAGGTCCATTTGTACGTTTTCTACCTCGTGAGAAAAAGCAAACACCACAGTCCTTTATCTTTGTTTTCACTGGTGATAAAGCACCAATTTCAAAAGTATTTGCGTCCTTCTGTACTGCAGACAGCCCAGTTTTATGAAAAGACCGTCTTTTGAATGGTGAAATACTTCTTTAAATGCAGGTTTTTATCACCACACTCACATTATCGTCTTTATTATGTCCATATTTTCTTGTTACCGCAGCGCTGAACAGAGGCCTCATAAAAATGTTTTATCTCATATGGAAATAAAGAATAATGTCTCTACACCTGGTGTGCAGCAGGACTTCAGATTCGGGTCTCTAAAGGCGTGCCCCCTTCTCCCTCTGCTAAATGAGTTTTTTATTCTGTATCAAAATCATTACTCCTGCAGCGTGAGCTGAGATCTGCACCCGCGTTTTGTCTCGCTTTAGTCACTGTTGTTTGCTTTGTAGTTTTCCTTGCGGTTCAGGACACTTTCTTCTGAGAGGATGATTCACAAACAAGAGCCGAATTTAATGTTTTTTTTTGTCAACAGTAACAAAACCAAAGCTACCTGCCCACATTAAAATGCAGCGCTGTGTCTGACAGCTGTGAGAACGATCTGTCTCCATCAGCTGAACGTCTCTGTGATTTCAGCACAGAGGAAATTAGAGATGGCTCTGAACCATTTTTCATTTCTAAAACCAATTCCACATTATTGAGTATCTGCCAATACTGATATGAATCTGATATTATTCCCAGCTGTTAATAAGCAGTTTGCATGTTCCTGACATCGTCTCATAAAACTAAATCCACCGTTCTCTTTTAAATCTGCCGTTCATTTAACATCCCCTCCACTATCTGCTGCCATAATGGATTCCTCCGCGTGAAGCGCCGCTTTTTGCAAAGCTGAATTCAGTCAGAGTGCTGTCAGACTTAGTAATGACACGGGACACACGTGAGCCTCATGCCGACTTCTCCTCCCTGTGCTTTTTGCTTGTACTGTAAAACTCTGCCATATTTCAGCCCGATCACCAGAATAAATGTTGACATTGTATGTTTCTGCAAACCATGGATACATTACATTTATTTGTTATGACGTAGCGGATATATTGAAACCTGTGGTGAGGTTTAGGCAAGAAAACCACTCGGTTATTTGAAGGAAAAGATCATGTTTTGGCTTAAAGTATGTGCTTTTTACTGTGCTAGTAACACAGTGATGGGTTGCTAAACACCCATGTTTAGTGAATAAAATAACAACCGCTTTTATTGTTTGTTTGTCTAAAACAGTGGTCTGCAGCTTGGCAGCCGTCTCGTCTAGTTAACATCCACCATCCCCTCCACCTCCAGATGACAAAGTCAGCTCATACATCACATCACATTAAAAAATGTTGATTTAATAACATATGAAATGTACAAATGCCAAGTATTTGTGGTTGGCAGAATCGTGCATTGCCAATATTTTCTTCTGGTGGCTGTGCTGTATATTTCTCTGCATGATGCCTCTGCAAGTATTAAATCACATTTTTGATACTGACACTTAGAGCCCTGATTCGGCCCTCAGATTTTACACTTCGCATTCTGCTTTTTTGCTTCCTTTATGACACATATACATCATATGCCACATAATGTACATAATGTCACTGTTGCTATGCCTCGCGTTTTATTGCTCCGTCAGTGTCCAGAGCATGCTCTGCGCTCCGACAGTGTGGTGCAGTGTATAACCAAACAGTATATGAACACTCCAATAGCACTCCGAATGAACAGTCCACCTCCATCAGTATAAAATCAGTTAATGGCAGCAGTGATGCACAAAGACATGAATGCTGCAGTCAGCGGCCGCAAAACAGCTTGTGATGTAACTACTCGGGGCATGTTCACCCTCAGTGTAAGTCCACTCCAAGTGCAGGCTGAGATTGTTATAATTGTCTGACAACATAATGAAAGGGATTCCTACAGAGATAGACTTTTGAGTAAGATCCTTTTTGTTGGTCCAGAAACAGCTCCATAATGTGGCCATGTGTGCAGAAAAGGCAAAAGACATTGATGGAAACCTTGTATTTGGATAAAATGTTGGATGGAGAGAGAGTGACGAAAAGGCCTGAGAGTGCCGGAGGAGAGGGAAGTTCACCAGAGTGAGGTCAACTTCAGCTGAGCTGCTGGCTCTGCACTGAAACCTGATCGACCGGATTATTAAATCAGTCTTGGTCACAGCACGCCATTCACCCTCTTTATTATTAGTTCCAAAGCTCAAATATTATCTGCCCCAATTCCAGTTTTAGAAATTAGACTTGTTTAAAATAATGTTAATGTTGCGATTGACAGCGATCGTGTATCAGAAGACAAAGACTTTGCATCCTTTCAGTATCACAAACGACTACGTTACGTTGGTGCCCATAACTTATTCTGCTAATGCAGCATTAAAAAATAATTGAAAGCACAGACATTCTCTGCGCTCTGGTTCAAAACATTTTTTTAATAAGTTTTATAAAAATGATATTCTGCTTTCCCCTTGTCTCATATTAAATGTCTGATAGCCCACCGTGAACAGTTCAGTTCCGTCTCGCTGCGTCATGGAAAACAAAACATGCGTTTTGTCTGCGGATGTACAGTATAGTATATATGCATTAGAAAAGAAAAAAATTAGAAAATCAAAATTTGGAAGGTGAATGTTGACATTACAGCAGGTCATCACAAATAAATGAATGTAAAGGAAACGCAAAGCTTTCATTTTTGTATTGAGGGATGCACTTACTTCAAAAGCTTGCGTATAATAGGTTGGCTAGTAAGTATTTTTGTGAAGATTTTTGGTTTTACTTAAAAAATAGTTTTCCGTTGATGTTAGTCAGGTTTGATTAGGTCAGAGCTATGGAATTATAAATAATATTTTCTCACTACATCTTAGCCTTTTTTACTCTCAGGTGTGAATGAACTACAGTTCATGAACTTATTTGAAAATACAAAAATGTGAAATTATCGGTCATCATTTATCGGCTACGAGAAGCAGGGATTTACCTGTTATCACACTGGCTGAAAGAAATCCATATACTGCATCTCTAATTTTGTTATAGTTTTAATGATCAAATATCTATTTTTCAGCACGTGAGCATCCTGTCTTTGTCAGGAAAACGGTTGTTGACAAACATTTTTCATCATCAGTTTTCTTTAACGAAATGAACACTACTTTGTATTTTTCTATATTTTATGTAGAAGCTTGAAAAGCTACAATCAGCTGTATTTTATTCGTGTGTTTTACTTTTTTATTTTGTGTTTAATCTACGTTTCCTTCCCCTGCGTATGGCTCAGGCAGTTACAGTGGTGTGTGTTAAAAAGTGATATTTATGTACTTGAATTTTGCATGTAAAGGAAACGGTGGTGGCACAGGGAGAAGAACATTAAATGGAAATGAGACACTCAGAATGCTCACATTTTAAAAACGCAGCAGCAGAGAAATTCAAAAAAGAGCAGAAAAGAGTCACAACACTCACAGGAAAGTGCAGGCGGCGCGGCTGCTCTATGTTATGCTAATCAGCTGTGTATAAATAGGACCCTAAATTATCAGACGGAAACAGGAAGTGACACACGCGCATTCATACCTACACGCACGCAATCAGAGTGCGGCGTCTGAGTGTTTCACAGACAACTGACGCCAGCTGTCTGTCAATAGCTGCTGCTGTTGCTACGCAGCCAGAATAATCGCCAAATCACTGTTTTCTGTTTTTATTAGAGTGACAGACAAAACAAGCAGGGGTTAGTGATGTCATTCTGGTGTTTGTCATCGGAGAAACAGGTGAGGCACAGCAGATCCTCACACAGGCATGCTGGGAGATTAAGAAGCGGCATCATGGCAGCGTCCAAGTGCTAAAAACAGCATCAGACTCTTACTAAATGTTGTTCCTTATTAATCTTTGGAACATCTTGGCTAAATATTCCAGCTACTTCTCCCTTAAAACACACATTTTTATCTTTTATGCTTTTATTCATGCCGTCTCTGCTCGGCATTAATAGCTGTATTCTCATGAGATTGAATCTCAGTGTGCGTTCTTCATATTCCAGCTGTGAGGAGTGAAGCAAACACTCGCTGCGTGCATGAACAGGTAATTAGAGTTAATTTTCTCAGTTAATCTGCTGAAAGCTGTGAGTAACGTCTGTAGCCATGGAGATGTTTAGTAAAGACAAAAGGTGATGACTTCAACGTTATGTTTGCACCCGGAAAACGACTTATCGCAGCGATTGGCCAGCTGTGTAAAAGTAGGCAGGGTTTGGCCTTTTCTTTAACGGTTTCTTATTTTCATTCTGCACACCTCTGCTCTTCATGTCTGAGGAGAGACTCTCTAATATAGCTTCGAAAGTTCATTTAGGACGTTGACATTCAAAGTCTAAATCAACATTTAAATGTTGCACAGCCTTTTTTTCTTGTCTAGTCTATGTCTGTTGTTTAAACCCGGTCTTTATGCACCATTACAGATAAATATTAGGCTCCGCTAATATTATTATGACAACAATATGGTCATGATGACTGCTGTAACCTCATGCAAATACTTCTGCTGGAAAGACTTTAACAAAACTGTTCTGTGTGTGCCTTAGAAAGATTCAAATGCTTTTATTGTTGTGGAAAAGGTTTGTGGTGGGTTGCTTTTGCTCAAGAGGTAGAAAACCTGCATTTACAAGAATGCACCATACTGCAACGGACCAATGGATGGTCCAGCTGGTGGATGATGATTTGTGAGTTTCCACTCTGCAAACAATATAGCATCCGGCTCATAAGAAACAATCTGGTATTACAGTGAAACAGTTTTATCTGCCTAGTTTTACTGTTTTATCTCATTTTTTTGATCTGCTTCTATACTCTTGTGTCCTGCTAAACTGCAAAGGCCTTTAGAGTTCCTGGAGACATATTGGGGGACCAGTCAGATGCACCAAGTAGGAAGGTTGATGGCTATTTGGACACGTATAACACTTCCACCTTTAGACAAAATCAGGCAACATGTTATAAGATCATAAGATCCAATCATTGTAATGAATGTTTGCATGTTACTTTTTTACATTTGCTGTGGTTAAGATGTGGTTATGTTTAGGCACAAAAAACGCTGATGGTATTCTTTAAATTTTATTTATAAGGACAACACACATTAATCAGCATTTCTGCAAATATGCCAGTATTAGCCATCAGGCTAATTTTCAAATGTAGCCCTTTGGCAAGATGTTTTGAAACTATAGCCCGCTTAGTTATCGTGATGAAAAGATCATGTTTTTGCCTAAAATACCTGGTTTATGGCCCATTTCTTATAGAAACAGAGCAATGTCTTGTTAAAAAAACAAAAACAAAAAAATAAAAAATAAAACAACATTTCTTTGAGGGTCTGGGCTAAAAGATAAAAGATCCAACTTTTCTTTTCTGCCAATGATTCCTTAACTCAAGGTGCCAAATAGTCAGAAATTTCCCCTTTTCATGTCCCTTTTAAAGAGGGAGAGGCTGTGCCAAATATCTCTACCCTTTAAGGACCAATCTGACTCCAGTGCTCTCTTTTCCTCAAATTAAAAATCTGGATACCTCACTGCGAGGAAGTTACTGGAATTATTTTCATAATAGGTAACGTGATGCCTAGACCGCTGTGGCACTAAAACGCTGAGTCAGCTACTTTCTGTGACTGATTGCATGTAACTGATACAGGGAACTATGAATCTCATAATGACTGATGATGAAACTGTATTTAATGTGGATCAGTTACATCTGGCGGATTCCTGATCTGATAAATTAGGTCATTTTCGATGCTGATTTACTGGATCAGACTGGTACGTTTTGTTTGAAGTACAGAGTCCTTACAGGAAACCTTATTTCAACTCAGAGAGAGACCTCATTTCACCCCGAAAACAAACTTAAGATTGAGGATAAAAAGTCAAGAGAGACCTTATTTCACCTTTAGAGGAAACGTGCAGCCTGAAAACAGCCAAAAAAACAGACCTCATTTCCACTTTCAAAGGCTTCTGTCACTACTGAAGGGAAGAGTTGAAAGAATGAATACTTTTGGTTGATATTAATGATATTTTTTGTGTGTGTAGGACATAAGAATAATATTTTTGGCCAGTGGATGGATGTGGAGAAGCTTGTGTGTGTGTGTGTGTGTGTGTGTGTGTGTGTGTGTGTGTGTGTGTGTGTGTGTGTGTGTGTGTGTGTGTGTGTGTTTGAGTGCTTTGCTAACAGGGACCTAACATGGATGAATGACCACTAATCCATTAATTCACTATGATTCAGACACACACACACACACACACACACACACACACACACACACACACACACACACACACTCTCTGCTGCTTCCAGGCTCAGAGCCAGATTAACCTGCAGTATCAGCGCTCGAATTCAGGGAGAGGCAGAGAGAGTTTTTGGATAAATTGTAACGATAACGATGTGTGGTTTTTGTTTAGTCGGTTTAGTTTTGCTAATCCCGCTCTCACCCAGCTGCAGTCTGGACAGAGGCGTCATTAAAATTAATTATGCAGCGGGATTAAAGATGATGATAAAGACTGTTGTTAAAATAAAGCCTAATGAGATCACACTGTCAATAACACGACTTGGACGAATACTAATCCAGCAGTGTTGCCACTTACACTGATCGCTCTGATCATGTCATGAATGCATATTAACGGACCTCATTATTCAATTTGCTGAACATCTTGTGCTCGCGCTCTCTGTGCGCGTTGGTGCGAGTGTAACACACTTCAAATAAGGCCGCAGCAAATTATCTTTCCGCCAAATAGTTCATAGCTTTTTTATACGTGTGTGAGGCTGTGGACTCCATGTGAAAGCCTGCTGAGGAAGTTAGCAGCAAACAAGTGAAGTTTTTAATGTAACTCAGATAAATATTGAAGTGATTTACGTAAGTAGAGTGATAGAGTAGCTATGTAGTGTTGAAGTGTTTCCAGGAAACACTTTTGTTGGAGAAATTTTTTTTTCCTTGACTTTTTCTTTGAGTTCACGGCAGACCACTGTTACACTTTTCATTTGAGAAATCATCATGTCATGCCTGCAGTTCACAGCAGGGGCATACCAGTACCAGCTGGGAATATCATGTCATTAAAATGCAATTTCTTAGAGCAGCTTTGGTACGGAGCTAATCCGCTCTACTTATATGATCTGTCAGTTAACAGTTAATGCAGCTGGTGCGTCTACATAATCCACATGTTGGGTCTTATGAGCATAGTTTTGTGCTTGATTACAGTATTATTGGTAGAAGCACTAGTGTAGTCCTGGTTTAACTTGATAATCTGGCAACATTACGCTATTCACACTAGATGGGGAAGGGCTGCAAGGTGTGCCAATTTTCTATGGAGCACTGCTCACTTCTTTTCGGAGCCCATCTTAACCAGCTCGACTGTTCACACTGGACAGTCCGCAGTGATGGTTTCGCTGTCTGATCAGAAAAGAAATAAACTGATAGTCTATGGAATAGAAAGGATATATAATATAAATCATGTGGGGTGGCACAATGAGACAGTGGTTAGCACTGTCAGCTGGGGCCCTCCCGTCAAGCGGTTTCATGTTCTCCCCGTGTCAGTGTGGGTTTTCTCCGGGTTCTCCGGCTTCCTCCCACACTACAAAGACAGACCGGTTATTTGATGACTCTAAATTGTGTAAATGTGAGCATGCATGGTTGCCCGTCTTTATGTGTCAGCCCTTTGTCTGGCGACCTGTCCAGGATGTACCCTACCTTTCACCCAATGGGATAAGCTTCAGTCCCCCTGGGACAAAATGAATGAATATACAAATTTGATTTTTTGTTCCTTTTTTCCATTTAGAGTTTTAGAGGTGGAGCGAGGTTCAGCAGGAAGGTCAGGGTAACAGCAATGTCCAAGTAATAAAGTAAACAAGCTAAGTTAGATTGGAAATGTGCAACAACCTTTTTTACAGACACTAGATATCAAACAAAAGCCACAGACTATCCTATGAAGTTTTCTGTGAGCTGTACATTCGTCACGTCTCAGCAGGAGGCAGAAGATAATGTTGTCTCAGAGCATGACAGAGTAAAGCTTCTCCGTCTTCAGGAAGCTGCCTCCATCTCTCTCAGCCTCTTTGTTTTTTTCCGCAATGCTGGTATGCTGTCTAAAATCACACGGTGGATCAGCATGATGCTGCCTGTGTTTGGTTCTGTGTAAAAATACTAAAAGGTGCTGCGAAGAAGGGACTCCAGACTCCGAGAGTGCAATCTCTGTGTAAAAAGGGCTTCAGACTCACCCTGGGTTTTCTCAACTGGAACAATCTCAGATGCCTGAGGTTCTCCGACTGATGATTTTATCTTCGACTTTCAGGGGGGCAGCCCCAGGAGCTTTACTGTCATATTGACAGTGTTTTCTCATTGTTTATTCAGTATGCAGTTTCAAATGCTTGAATTTTACAGTTAGAATTATGGCCAACAAACGGGGGGCCTGTACCTTTAAATGAGGCCTCAGTCCTGAGTCATGGTGAGGAACCTTGGAGGGAGGAGCTACACATCTATTATTGAAGAGTGTGTGTGTGTGTGTGTGTGTGTGTGTGTGTGTGTGTGTGTGTGTTTGTGAGGTGGAGAGAGAGTCCCTCGCCCCTGCTGTCATCAGGAACAATAAGATGCTGCTGCTGAGGAGAGAGAGGCAGGGATTCCCTCCCTCCATCTTCCCCTCTTTGTCTCCCGCTCACACACCCAGAGTCAAGACCAGCGGCAGATGGGTGTGAAGAATGAAGTGTGTGTGTGTGTGTGTGTGTGTGTGTGTGTGTGTGTCTGTGTCTGTGTGTGTGTGTTTGTGTATGTGGGGATGTTGGGGTGACAGACAGGAACTGGGAGAGAGAGACAGAGAGAGAGAGAGAGAGAGAGAGAGAGACACAGCTTAAGTGGATTAGCCCTTATTACCCACCAGGGGACAAACGAGAGAGGGCGAGAGAGCTACAGGGAGAGAGAGAGAGAGAGAGAGAGAGAAAGAGTGTTAAATAGATAAATACAAAGAAAGGATTTCCTCTCCTCCTCCTTTTGTCTCCTCCCTCCCTAAAAGCTTTCTCGTCTTTGGACAGCTGCAGCCATATGGTGTGTGCATGTGTCTGTGTGTGTGTGTGAGTGTGTGTTTGTGTAATGAGCATCCGTTTTAAATATAATCGATCACAAAGACATTTTACAGACATGTACGTGAGTGTGTGTGTTAGCGGCTGATAGACTGTGATGTTATTAACTGCTATGAACAGGTGTTTGTCTTTGTCTTTGTGTGTGTGTGTGTGTGTGTGTGTGTGTGTGTGTGTTTCTACAGAAGAGACAGGAAGCTTTTATCCTGATTGACACAACTATTAAAGGCCACAGATTGTCCAACTGTTAACCCTTTAAAACCTGAGCAAATTGGCTTGATTTCTGTCAAACACATTGGGAAAAGCTAATAACCAACTTAACAACAAATAACTGCAAATTAGCAAGAAATTAGTTAAATTTAAATGTCTTGGTCTGACAATAATAATGCTGATGCATAATGAATAAGGTTTAATCATTAATATTTTTTAATTCATGGACTCTTTAAGGTAATGCATATACTTGAATGCATTAAAAGGAGCATTCAAATACTGATTTGGACGTCGATTTGCATGTCCCTAAAATCACTTCACATAATAATTCTCTCTTGTTGGTAATACTACAACACTTGGAAAGAAATAGTATTCAATAAATTCACTCACATGCAGTGTAGTGTCCCCCCAATATTCAGGAACTTCGTCGTGCTCAGTGTTCTGAGAATACATAGACAGAGACCTTTAAATTATTAAACTGCTGTCGATGAGTTTAGTCAGAATTTTGTGTTAATTTAGAACAATTCAAAATTATATGATTTTTAAAAAACAACATTCGCAAATTATTCTGTGGCACTTACATCACTTAAATAAATCATGTTCTATACACGATGACAAGTGTTTTACATCTCTTTCTCCACCATAAAGCTGTTAAAAATGGAAAGTGTGTGTTCAGGGATGCATGAAGCTGGAGGCGGGAGAAAAAATGTAAAGTGATGAAGGTTAGCTTCTTAATACTGGCAAGAATTTCAGTCTACTTTCACCCCAGCCTCTAGCCTAAGACCCTCAATTCAGACAAGAAGATTGAAAAAAAATATATATTCAGACATAAACTACTAAATAAACTGCACTGCTTGCTTCAATGTGTGCCCTGGTGCTGCTGCTTTAAATTATTCCAAAAAGCCTCGTTCCATCTGCGGAGGTGTTTTTATTCTCTTTGGCTAGTATGACCTTCTTCAGATTGACTTTGAGCAAAACAACAAATGCGCTGAGTTTGCCAAACTCCATCAAACTGAAAGAATCGTAAACGAGGAAGCTGTCCTGTCCGAACAGGTGCAACAAAACGATCCAGAGACGAGGCTCCATCCTCTTTCCCCAAATCAGCATTTTCTAACTGTAACTGACAAAAGATGAGAGGGTGAGATGCATCCAAACACCGGGCTTTAAAGCGTCCCTTCAGAGAGCTACAGCACCTTTATGTGTCGTTTATGTAGAAACCAGATAGTTTTTGTTGTCACGGGCATCTCTCCAACCCCCCTGCAGCAGCACGGACAGATTTTCAGCTGCAGCGAAGACGCAGCTTCATCTAGTTTCATATTTTTGTTGGACCGACTTACTGCACTGCAGCAGTCTGTCATAAATACAGACTCAAATATATGTGGAGCTTTGTGTTTGTAGGTGCAGCAGCTGTTTATGTGAACAATGCGGGTGAACCAGAGTGCTGCCTGCACCTGCGGTAATCTGCAAGTTTAAAGAAGGGAGTGTGTGCGCCAACAAACTGGAGGCTATTTATGAATGGATATTAGATGGGTTGTGGGTTATAAGGCGTTGCGTTAAGCAGTTGACCTTTGATTTTGCTTACCAGCATCGACGCTGCTGTGATAGTTCTCACCAAAGGTGCTCCTCAGTGTCGACATAATCTGTCCTTGAAAGCACTGAGTTTGTTACCCAATCAAATCTATTGGGACTTTTTAGTTAAAATTTGCAGACTGCTCTTAGTAGATTGGTCTGATTAGGACTTTAGCAAGTTTCTAGAATTTTGGGGTGTTTCTCTGACTTGGGGACATTTCTATGATTTTAGGACATTTTTAGAATTTAAGGACATTTTTAGGATTTAAGGAAATTTTTAGAATTTAAGGACATTTTTAGGATTTAAGGAAATATAACGAATTTTGGCGCATTTTTTTTTGGATTCTAGGATATTTCGAGTGATTTTAGGATGTTTCAAGATATTTTAGGATGTTTCTCTGACTAGGACATTTCTAGGACTTCAGGGCATCTCTAGGATTTCAGGACATTTCCTAGATCTTAGGACATTTCTTGGGTTTTAGGACATTTCTAGGATTTTCTGACATTTCTAGGATTTTAAGACCTCCATTGCTTATCCAGAACCTCTGTCATGGGGTGAGGGGGATTCTCCCCTGGCATTTTTTTTTTGATAAACAAGCTCTATTTTGTCACTTTTTTGAATGGGCCCTGGCACCTTGTGTATACTAAAAGTACAAAAACAATTCCTAGCGTGAGTCATTTTATTTTTACTGTGAGTTAGAACATGGTTGGGGAGCCAAGCGGTACCCTGTTAGGGGCTAGCTTTGGCCTGTGGGCCTTTAGTTGAGTATCAGTGCTATAAAGGGTCCACTCTGACCGGCCCTGTTTGATCCTTATGTTTTTGTTGAAAAGGAAAAACCCTCACAGAAGCTGCAAGAAGCTGTATGTTTTTTCACCTTGAGTCCCTTGTGAGGCTCCATCCTCTCCAACGGACCAATCAGAAAAGATTTCAGTCACAGCCTGACACACACACACACCCACACACACCACACACACTTAATAGGGCATCCTTGGAAATCACCAGTATGCTTGACCCTGGGTAATTACTCACCACCCATCGTTTAAGTGTGTGTGTGTGTGTGTGTGTGTGTGTGTGTGCGTGTGTGTGTGGGTGAGAGCGATGGCTCCCCTGCGGCTGGCTGAGCTGTCGGAGAGCAGATAAGAATCCAGCGAGAGTCAGTCAGACCTGAACACCGTGTTATTGATTCCTTTGTCTCGCTCTCTTTAAAGCAGAACAATATCACACTGACCGATTTTGTGTTCGTCATGTTTTACCGCTGAAGCAATTTTCAGTCAATTGATTAGCTGATGGAAAGAAAATGACAAATTACCACATCTGTCACAGATTCATCGTTTCAACCACTGACTTCTTTCAGCGTCTCAGATGTGAGGCTTTGCTGATTTTCTCTGGGTTTTATTGTTAATTGATTTTTTTTTCGGTTTTTGTCAGACAAATTAAGCAATCTGAAGGCTTGTTTTATGCATTTTATACTCTAATTCATCATTTTAATTGGAAAACAACTGCACATGACTTGATAACAAAATGGCTTGTTGCAGTCCTGCCATATTTTGAAGATGCATCGACAATTGTTTTTCATCATCACATCCTATCTGTATGAATCAAATCAAATTTAATTGTGAGGTGCCTACATATTTCCGTCCTCAAACTGGCTCTTCTGTGTGAAACCGTCTTTGTATAAAAGTGTAAAATAGGAAGAACTGAGCTCATTTTTGTCTTGTCCTTAGTGTACCATCATCGATGGTACAAAAGTCTCATTCACATTCAAATTATGATTTCAACTTGATATGCAAATTAAAATCATGGTACTGCAAAGTATTTTTCTATTAACCGTGTATATTTTACCATATTTAGTTTAGTCCCCTGTGACACTTAAATTAAATAATGCTCACACAACCTGCTTTTGTTCCTTTTTTACTGGCGTTGCAACTAATTACTGTTTTCATTATCAATGAATCTGCTAATTGAATTATGCTCTTGATTCAGTCAATTAATTGTTTGGTTTACAAAATGGCAGAGACTTATCTAAAGCTCAGCTTGATGATTTCAATTTTTTGTAATTGTTTTGTCCAACCAACGGTCTGAAACACAAAAAGTTAATTGTCATAGGATAATGAAAAGCAACAAATCCTTACAGCTGATCAGCTTGAACTATAAGATGTCAGTCAAACATTTCAGCTGTACTTATTAATATAATCACTTGATCATGACGGCATGAGGGTCATTTTGTTATCTGACCATTTAGTCATTAATATAAATTCATATTATTATGCTGAATGTTAATGGCACAATTCAAAAAAACAAATACCAGCTCAGTTGCCAGAGGAAATTTTGGCATTGTTCTGCAGACCATGTTACATTAGTATCATTGTGGCATTTTTACGATGACGTAGTGTGCACTGACTCTGTCATCAGGAGATGGAGAGGATGGTAGATGGTGGCTCACCAAAGCAAGAGAATGTTTGCAAAGTGGCAGAGCTCTGTTAGAGACCAACAAACAACAAAACAGGTTGTTTTTTTAGTGAGTCATAGGTGCATCTTCCTGCATCATTTTAAACACCAAACCTGGTTGATTTTTGTGATCTGTTGAAGGGACTTCAGGCGGAGGAATCTCAAGTTTCATCATGATGTGATACTATATTGATACATTGGATGATATGATATTTGCTGGTTTCGTGTGATGCGATATCAGTTTGACTCAATTCAGGGATCTGCATCAATATCGTGCAAAATCACTTAATATCATCATTGTCTTTCTCTTGGTGGCTTGCCATTGTCTACCTGTTTGAATGTTTAGGAAGGAGGTGTGCTTGAACAGAAATATTGAATATGTATTTATGTTTTCTCTTTATGCTGATAATTTCGGATGCTCATTGATCAATGAATCAATATATCGACCTAGATTAATGCCAATCCAAACATGACAGTTTTCCATAAACATGTCATTTTTTGTGCCCAAACCTAACCACACATTGACCACAGTGTTGTTCTAATGTAAAGTTTCAATGTATTTGCTACAAAAAAATGTTCTTGTTGGTGGTTTGCAAAAACGAACAATACCAGCATTTATTCTGGCGATTGGGTTACAGATGCAGTGAAACAAAGATAGCTGCTAATAAGACCTTCATCACATTCAGATAACCCTGAATACATTTCCACTGCAGGATATAATCATAAATGGGAATCGGCATTAGAAATGTGACCTTGCTTGGAAGCACCATGTAAGTAATTACTGTATTTTTTACAGTTTGCATGAACACATTATCCCGGTCACCAACACAACTTGGCACAAAGGGTATAGTCCAATCATGTAATCTGTCCGTGGCCTCAGTGAGACAATTTTCCATTTGCGTTTGGTCTGATTCACAGCTCGATCCATGTTCTAACATCAGCCCCGTTCATTAGTTCACTGCAGTCACTAATTAGCCTGTTATTCTACACTACAGCAGTAAAACACTTTATGGGCTGAAAGGAAACTACTGTGTGTTTACATGTGTTTAAATTGTGTTTATGTGTGTTTGTATGTGTGTGTTTGTGTGGGAAAGAGAGCAAATGAGGTCAAAGAAAAGCATGTGTTCTCAGTAAAATGTGATCACGGTGGATAAAAGTAGGGACTCGTTCTGTGTAGTTCGCCGGTTAACTTTGGCTGAAGAAAACCGACAAATGGATATAAAATCTAAATATGAAGTAATACATAATTGGTTAATTTGTGCTTTTTATAAGACATTTACAGCCAATGAGAGATTTGATAAATAGACATTTGTGCTCCTCTACCAAAACTTGGAACTGTACTAAAACCATGAGTGAGACAGATGTCCTCTATTTCGGGTGCCCCTTAATAACTCTACATCATATTTTATTATTGTTATAAACACACTTATGGACCGTGAGCAAAACAACCATGTATAGGAACTCCCAGAGGTGATATTCGTCATGATGTTCTCATCTAAATCTGAAGTACAATGACAGAGGACTCTTTCTAAGGTCAGCACACCCACTTTAAAATTCAGTCTAATTTCCACTTGCATGTCTGACAAATCCAGGAGATTTGGGGGAGAATGCTGCTATGTCTGTTTTGAGTTCATCAGTAATGCTGCTTTTATTAAGCATGACAACAGTTCATGAACTGACAAGAGCTTGCAAAACAATTAGAGCCAAAGATTATAAAAACCATTCTGGCATTTCTTTGACCGCCACATATTATATTATTGTGACTTCCAAATAAGTGACTAGACAATGTAGGTTTTGTGTTGTTAAGGATTATTTTCATATTTTTGGCCATAAATGTTTTCGTTATGTAGCTGTCTGGTGTGACTCATTTGGTTCTGACTAGTCACTGTCTTACTGAGTCTCTGAAAAAATAAACCAAAAGACCCAGAAGAGTAATATCCATGCGCTGATAAATTACTGTTTATACGAGTAATTCTCAGAGTTCCATGTCAGAAAATCTGATGTGTACATTCAAGCTAAAGCTGGAGAAGGCAGCTTTATTTTGGCATCATTGGGCAAAACAATAAACTTTCGGCAGTTGATCCAAGTGGTCTGAGAGAAAATTAGACTTCTGCACCTCCTCTTGGCTCTGTTGTCTAAAAATCTTGCCAGTGACCGGAGACTTTGGCCAATCACAGGTCATTTCAAGAGTCTTGTGCACGTCCCTTCAGTAAAAGCCTGATTCAGTGGTGGAGAATCTTGCATATTCCAGCATTGGCAACAACTGCCGACACTGCAGGAAAACCCCAAAAAAAGGAATTTAAAAAAAGTCTTAAGAGAGTCTGACAGCAAATGAAATAACACATGTCAATATTGGCGAGGCATTTCGGAGATGGAGAGAAAATGTTGCTAGTTTAGACGCTAGCATGAGCTAAAGGCTCACAGCTGCAGCTTCAAGTTCACGTTTATGTAGCTAATGTTGGCTGGATCCTCGAATCACAGCGGCGAGGAGTGAGACGGAGGGACTGTAGGGTGGCTAGCTGACTAATTCTTCTCTCATTTGTGGTCTAATAAACCGAGAGAGAGCGGGACATGGAGAGGCTGAGAGAATGAGCTGAACTCTACAATGAAGTAAGATTAAATAAATCAATGTATGGGAAACACTGGGTGTCTCTGAAAAGCGAGTGCATATGCCTGTGGACGTACATACAGAGAGGGGAGAGAAGCAGGAAAAGGGTGTTTCTTCAGATCCTGATTTTTTTTTGGCTTGTCTAGAAATCTGCCTACTCCAGCTTTAAGAAAGACAAAGCTCCAAATGACTTAAAGATTGACTGATGAAGTGACTAATTTATTTAACCCTTTGAAATTTGAGCAGTTGGGCTTGACTTGAAAAACATGGGAGGAAGGTAATGAGTAACGAAAGAGGAAATGACTCAAAAATACAAGTACAAGAAAAGAACTTACAAATTATTTTTTTGAAAAATTATTAATAAATTTTTTTTTAATATTTTTTAAAAAAAAAAGAAAATTAATTAAAACAAAAACAAACAAGTAAATGGCCCACAAAAAGCTCTTAAAAATTAAAATAATTCTGTAACATAATTTAAAAATGTAATCATGATATTAGTTTTTTTTCCTTTTTTCTTTTTCCCTGAGCGTTTTCCCTTAGCCAATTTGAAATAATTTTCTGTTTTTGAAAGAAATCACACCAATGTGTCAGGGTTCAAAGCTTTAGATGCTTGTAAAAGTTGTCTAAAAGCAGCACAAGAAAAGTAATATTGATCTGCAAAGGGTTAAATGTTCACTGACTGGTTTACTCACCGTCTTAGTTTACCAGCTTGCTGACGGATTATTGTTTATTGAGCATCTGTTTTGCTGTAAGACTTATTTACTAGCTGCCTGATCGTCCTCAGTTTAACTCCAGCCCTAAAACTTTGAACCTCTCAGGCACATGAAGATTGAGTATGCTGTGGTTTGGCCTGACTCAGTGTGTGTGTGTGTGTTTGTGTGTGTGTGTGTCATAGACGGTTGGAAAACACTCCAGTACAACCACAAGTAGCTCTTTGCAGGAGAGTCACAAACTGCAGTTGTGTGTTTGTGTGTGTGCACGCATTTAAATGCTGAATTTCATTCATTTTCAAAGTTCTGTTCATAGTTTCCATTCAGACAGAATGAATGAAGCAGCTGGGACTGATTCACAACACTCCTCCATTTATTCTGTCTTTCTCTGTGTTTCAGAGTGGTTTCTTTGTGCGGTGGACTAATTTATTTTATTCATTTCTACATTTTAATCCTTCCTGCACTGTTTGGTTGTGTTTCTACCTTCTTCTGGCATCTTCCCCTCTCTGAACTAAGCACTAATTAAAGCTCATTCGCCCTTAAAAGAGGCTGCACACACACACACACACACAGGAACATTTGTGTCAGGCTGTAATTGAGCGAACAGAACCTGGCTTACCGAGGAGTATTAATAGAACAGAGAGAACAAGAGTGGAAACATTAATCCTTAATATTCCTCAGTTCAGGGTACAATTATCATCTGATCTTCTGGGCTTTACATCCATGATCTGAGAGTTTAGTCTCACCGTTTCCTCTTCCTGTGATGCTCATCCAACATTCATCAGAGAATAAAAACACTCAATTACTGAGACATGATGTGAACAGAAAAGGGCAGCTTGTGTTCATCCTGCCTGCTGGCAGGTAGGGTTTGGAGATAAGCCAAACTCAGCCACATATTCTCTATTACTGGCTGGTGCTCGGGCACTGGGAAAAGGTCTGTTGTGTCGAGTGTGTACGGCTGCCTGAAGGCATGAGGATCATCCCAGTTTTGACTGCTGCTGCACAACATCTGTACAGATACTGTCATCAGAGGAGTTCACTACAGAATCAAGAATTGAGATGTCAAAGCATCACTTTAACAGCTCTGAACTTAGACTACCACCACTGATATTCCTTTTAAAAACATAATCTAGAGTACTGATTGCCATATTTAGGAGCAAAGTTTAGTTTGGACTTGATCAGACTGCAAAAGTCAAGGGTTGGAAATATTTGCTTCCAATGTGATCTCATCCCTTCTCCTCATATTTTGCCTCTTGGGTAGAAGTGTAGCATTACTATAATGAGGCCGGGGATCAGTCTTTTACACTGTATCTTGACAGAACGAGTCAGCGATAAGAAGGGGTCAGTGGTTAGGTTTAGGCAACAAAACTACTTGGTTACAGCTAGGAAAGGATCTTGGTTGATGTTATGCTTGTGCGTCACATGAATGGTTTAGTCAAAAAAGAATCGATAATGCTAGGGAAAACACCTGGCTTTGGCAGCACAAACATGGCTGGAAAGTCAGCAGTGTAGAAAACCAGATAAACTGGCACAAACACAGCTGAAAACTGGTGGTGTGTTGCTAAAAAACACTCCGCTTTGAGTGGCAGAAATGTGGCTGAAAAGGCAACTGTGTGCAAAATAAAACCTGGCTGTAGTGGCATTAAAATGACTGGAAAGGTATTGGTGTTTTACTAAAAATCACCTGGCTTTGGTGGCACAAAGAAGGCCGGGAAGGTAGCAATTTGTTGCTAAAAAGACCCAGTTTTGGTAGCAAAAATGTGGCAGGAAAAGCAGCACCATGTTTCTAAAAACCACCCAGCTGTAGTGGCACGATCGCAACTGGAAAGTTAGCAGTGTATTGCACAGAACAGCTGGCATTAGCAACAATGTATTGCTAAAAAAACCTGGCTTTGGCGACAGAAAGTGACTAGAAAGACAGCGGCGTGTGGTTAAAGAACACTTGCCTTTAGTGGCACAAATGCAGCAGATGTTTTTGTCTCCAACACTGGTCTCCTGGGTCAAAGTCCTGTTTTTTTTGACCAATCCACCTCCACCTTGTGCTTCCCCGAAGCAGACTTTTTCACTCCTTAAACTACATCTGTTACACTGAACAGCAAGTAATGACTCTTGCTTATGTTGGAGATTGTGGGAAGCGCGGTGCTTCTCACAAAAAAGCTTTGATCGGGTGCCAAAAATTAGGCAAGACGCTACATGAACCCGCACAGTTTCTGTCCAAGCCTGAACCAGTTTTGGACCTAAGGCAGGTTAAAAATCGGAATTTCGAGTGTAAAAAATGTATTTTTTAAAATATTTTAATATATTTATTATAAGCTTGGGTCTGACATGTTTCTTCAAAGCATTTCTCCATCTTCTCTATAGCTCTGTGTCTCACGTACAACAGGTTCGGCAGAACAGGCCGTGCTCTGCGGTGCGTCTCTGTGTTAACTGTCAGTGTGGTGTGCTGCGTGCCTCTAATCACTATGGCACCCCTGAGCATCAGTGGCCATCCGGAGAAACACCACCCACAGCTGTGATCAGTCACAATCAGAAAAACACAATCAGCGCCCAAACACGGCGCTGTAATCACTGAACAGGCTGATTCCAGATGATGAATTCATCCATCAAGATCTAATAAAACTCAGCCTTCATGTTCGGCCTGTTAGAGAAAGGAAAGATTCCCACTTTCAACATGAATGCTCGCTGGTCATAAACAGTCATATAATTGTAGAGTTGGTCCTGTGAGGGTTAAAAGTACGCTTCATTGACCGTATAACACTTTGTCTGTTAGATTCTGGTTTAATTACCTGGAAGGACCGACTCTGGCTGACGTGAGACAGCTGTGTCTGTTTGGTGCCCTAGATGTAATCATGACATGGATTTACAAGTTGGAGTTTGGTAATTACGATGACGCCAATATGACATCAACCCAGGATTAGAAGCAGAGACAGAAAATGAAGCTCTCTCTGTTTGGCGGTTCCTTACCTCAGTCCTTTCTGGGACTCCTACTTCACCTCCTCAGTAAAGTCGACACAGTCTTGTATCTTTGATTTTCTGTAATGTAGATTCTTTTCATAAATGGTTTTATTGTTCCCCTGATGACTGATCTAGTGAAGTTGTAGCATTAGAAATGTTCCAACAGAGGGTCACCAAATATTGTACACAAAACGACACAGGACTTTTACCTGCAGAATCCTATAGTCGCCTAATATAACCAATAATCCATTAAATATTTGAATCATTTTTTTTCATCACAACAAATTCTGATGCTATATAATCAAACCTGCAAATGGTTAAATACGTTTTCGGATTCTTTACTTCAAAGAAGAAGCACTGAATACAAAAAGAGATGAAATTGTAACGCACAAGTTGAAAGAGATGAGAAAAAATCATCCACTGGCCTCAAAGCAAATGTAACAAGTAATGAGAGCCAAAAGTACAATATTTATGTCAAAATGTCATGATTTTACACTATTTATTGTATGTGATGCTTAGTTTTTTTATATGGACCCTGAGTTTGGAATAAGGGACTGATTAAAGTAGAGATACTCAAAAACTGTACATAAGTACATAAGTAAATGTACTTCGTTACTGTCCACACTGGCTGCTACTACCTGGTTGCTATGTTTTCACCTGCGTGTTGAACATCCTGACCACAAGAGTCTCTGCAGAGAAACACATCACAACACACTTCTAGTGGGTCCCAATTGATGATTGAGAAGAAATACTTTGTATACATTACTATACAGTTACTTTTTAGGGGAAACTTTGCATGGTATGCCTTTAAGTACATTACTGACTAAATGTATTGAAATACTTTCCATCACTGCTGATAACTTCATAAATCACAGATTATAAGTGTGTTCGTTGTTACAGTGAATGTGGCGCCTCTAAGTACCGAACTGTCACCAGGCTCTTCACACACTCACACGCTCACACACACACATTCCATGTCTGACCACTCGGTCTAAGTTTTTCCTCTCCACAGACAGCTGCTGTCTGGAGACTGAAAGCTGATCCAGAGACAGCGAGAGAGAGCGAGCGTTTCATCTGATAGCTGAAACACGTGTTCCATGTTTTAACATTTGGTTCCTTTCTGTCTCTAGCTCGGTTTTTCCTCGAGGAAGGTACCCCTGGCTTCCTCTTGACCTCTGCCCTCTTTGTTTAATCATGTTCATGTGTGTGGAAGTGTCTCGGAAGGATAAACAAGTGTGTGTGATGGATATTTCAGTATAGTATGCAATGAATGGATGCTAAAATGCCACATACTCTCGTCCAGCAGCACCTTTCATTTTCAGATTGCACAGTGTGTAAGTGCATTTGAGTGTGTAAGTGCATGTGAGTGTCTAACTGAGTGGCAGGTGGCACCCTGAGTGTTATCTAGCAGATCGTTTTGATTGTATTTGTCGAGGTTTTGTGGTAGTTTCCTGCCTTCAACCCAATATAGTGGAACTGAATAAATTTCATTTTTGTTGTTTATAGCAATTAAATAATTTATAAAAGGACTGGGCGATAGGGCTTAAAAATAATATTGCGATATTTTAAAGAAATACCACAATACACAATATATATCGTGAGATTTTTATATGTCCTTAAACTAATGTTAACTACTAAAATAAAATTAAAAAAAAAAAAATTGAATGGACTATCAATCTATCAAACCGGTTAGTCTCAGCCTGGAAGTGTCGATGTTCTTGCTTGCGTTAGCAGACAGTCAAACAGACACAGCGGCGTCTTTAACCGTGAGGATTCACTTCCTGTGAGCTGGCAACAAACTGACAGCACTCCAGTTCATGTGTTACTGATATTTGCAAGTCGCACTGGTGCACTGTGGTCGCAAATGCGACCAAGTAGTTGCGTTTAGAGCTCTGCAGATAAAAACGCCTCACCAGCTCATTCTACTGCCACCACCACTCTTTAAGTTCACTGTAAGTTGGAAACAAACTACTAGCTCAAGAGATAATATATTAATAGTGTTTGCAAAACGCAGTAGTGCTCCAAAATGTGACTGGAGTCCTGCAGAAGCCCTGCTCTGTGTGTGTGTGTGTGTGTGTGTGTGTGTGTGTGTGTGTGTGTGTGTGTGTGTGTGTGTCTGAGGCAGAGAGCTGCAGGAGAGAGCTAGAAAACCAAAACGCCAGTGGCTCAAAAACAACACATTTTATAGGCTACTCGATAGTCACGATATAGTCATTTTATACATTGCATGAGGAACAAGCCGCGAATTATGGAATATATTCGATATATCGCCCACCCCTAATTCAAAACCATCTCTCATCAGAGATGATGTCTCTGTTCGTTGTCTGGATAACCCGCAGATCTCACTGTGAACAGTTTGCATTTGTACTGCAGTCCTCTGAAGAAACAGTTGACACAGTGAAACAGTGAAAATTGCTCACAGCTCTTTTGATTATTCAAAGTATGATGTTGCTTCTGGAGAGATGATGCTGCTGACTGATGTCATATGCCTTCATCATAGATGGGTGGGCCTAAAAATATCAAAACCTGTCTGCAACACAGCACTGAAAGTATGAGAATCACTTTTTCCATACTTTATGTGAACTTCCCATTCAAACCAGTGAATCAGAATCACTCATCCAGTCTGCTTTGACGGAGACCAGAACTGTTTGATCTCGAGCTACAATACTAAAGGATTCTGCTTGTACTCGTGTGCGTGTGTGTGTGATGTGTATGTGTGTTGTGCTGAGTCAGCACCCTCCAGATGGCATCTCTCCATGTGGTTGGAACGCAGCACAAATGATGTCATCACCCCCAAACCGAAGCTTCGATTTGATTGGTTGCTGCTGAATGAGTCAGATGGTGGCGATGGACAAGAAGGAGAGAGAAACTGAGAAAGAGCGAGACACAAACATGAAGATATATGTGCAAATGTAAGAACACAAACACAAGGTCCTGCTCAGTTAGTCAGCTCCTTAGTAGGTGAGAATATTTAGTTTTTATGGCCTTCTGTGTCCTGTGCCCTGTGTCCTGTGTGTGTGTGTGTGTGTGTGTGTGTGTGCGTGTGCGTGTGCGTGCGTGTGCACGCACGCAGTGGCCTTGAGTCTTTAATAGGAGGAAGAGCTCATTGTTATCACTGTGGAAACAGCAGGCAGAGTCTCAGTGAGTCAATTATCCAGAAATGAGAAGTAAGTAGTTAAACTGACCGTGCAGATGCAGAGAGAAAGACAGAGACAGAGACAGACAGTTGTCTTTTTAATAATTGCATTGTCTGTTTTTCTTCCAGCAACTGTCCCTTTATGAGAAGAAGCTTCCCTATGGAGAATACATCATCTGCTGTGTCTCTCTCTCTGTGTGTGTGTGTGTGTGTGTGTGTGTGTGTGTGACCTGAGTGTGATGCCTGGCAAGCACTTAACTATTACAAGCTCTCTCTGTCTGTCCGTGTGTGTGTGTGTGTGTGTGTGTGTGTGTGTGTGCGTGTGTGTGCGTGCGTGTGTGTGTGTGTGTGTGAGCGAGTTTGGGAGTGTGGTTGTGAGAGACAGAGTGAGAGAGCAGTGTGTGGTTTGCATTGGAAGAGTGATGGATGTGGTTTTCCTCTGCAGGGGAAACTGGAGCCGGCTGAGACCATTAAAGTGTGTGTGTGTGTGTGTGTGTGTGTGTGTGTGTGTGAGAGTGTGTGTGTATGAGAGAGAGCTTCAGATAGGAAATGTATTCACCCTGCAGTGTTAAGGAATATATGCAGGTGATATGTTAAAATAATGAGACAGCAATGAATTATTCATACTCAGTATGATACTTGACATTATACAACTACTGACTCCTGCTGCAAGCTGGACTGAGCGTGTTCTAGTCTGGGTCAGTTGCTGTTGACAGTCAGCGGATCAAATCATTGAAATCACACTATTAAAAGATATGGATGCCAGTTCTTTTCATAAAGATTAGCTGCACCGTGGGCATTAGCTGCAGTTTGATGGTACAGGCTGGAAAAAAGGCCGGCGGCAGTGTGTTCAAAACCAGCAAAGAGACCGAAGAGATTGGGATAATTAAAAATAACGAGCCGTGCGGGTCGTCTTAACAGTCACAGCAGCCACTGATATCATGAACTTTGACACAGTTTAGTAACTTTACCAGTTAAATGACAATTCAGCACTCTGCAGCCTCCAGACAAAGACAAAATAAAACAATATAACAAATTGTAACAATGCGACACTTCTGACACACCGAACTGACACCAGCAAACTAGTGGCGATGGCGGCCGCCTGTTGTCGCCTCACCTCGTCTGTGTCTCGGCCTTAACATTCACTTGAACACACTGCATTTTTAATGCTAATGACCATTAGCACGTATGCCAATCAACTTTTCTCGTGGATCTTACGATTATCCCAAGAGCCCAAGAGAGAAAAGATTTTTTTTTAAATAAGGAACGAGCTGGGACAAGAGGAAGGCTTTTTTTTCTCAGGAGCCGAATTTCAGAAATTTGAGAAAATGGTCAAAATCTCATACTGATGTTAAACTGAGCTCAGCTGTGTCGGGGAGACATAGGCTGGACAAAAAGACATCTTACTTTTAATGATCTTTTCCTCTGGGCATTGCCCTTTTCCACTGTGACTTTAACAAGCTGCAAGGGGGACATAGTCTCAGTCTCTCTTTTTCTTTCTGTATTTTAAGTTACTTTTTCACCCAATGAGAAATTTGGTCGATACCCTTGAAAATCTACAGGGTTTTGTGCAGGTTCAAAATCTTTGTTTCCTAACTCAGAGAGTAATTGGTCATCCAGCTCAATAAATACCAGGATGTTCTTTGGTATCAATTTGTGTCTGTCCAGACGGGGTTGTAAAGAACTTCTGATGATTTTACTGCTCTGGTAAACTTGTTCGTAGGCTTGTCGATGTGCAGCTGTGTGACATTGTTTTGCATGATGCTGTTGCAAGTGTCAAAGTGGCTTGTGGGGTTGAAACACACATGCTTTGCATACTGAGTTTGGCTTTTTTTTTCTTTAACTCAGGCAGCTGCTCTTCTGCTCTACTGAAGTTGTACTGTTAAATCCACGACTTGTTTTATTTTACTGATCAACAGTAAAATTAATTGATTGAAAAGTGCAAACAAAGTGTCAGCATGGGAGGAACTTTTACTTGTTAAAACCTCCTGGAGCTATTTTTATTCATTCATTTTTAAATTTAAAATTTCACTTGACTTTATGAGAAAAGCTGCTGGAAACTTGCTGTATATGATGTGGAACGTTTCAGTTTTGGTTTAACATTTGCAAGTTTTTTTGTTGGAGTTTGCTATATTCCAATTTGTAAATATTGACAGAAAGATATTAATTTTTATGGAAAATGCATATTGGTTCCAAATATCTGTTATAAATCTCATTAACTACTAATTATCGGTATCAGTGTCAACCCTGAAAATCAATATCAGTTGGCTCCTTGATTCAAGGGCACATAACTGTGTGTGACACAATACATTCACATGCAACAGTTTCAAGGTACTCCACTGATCAACAGTCGAGGTGGTAATGCAGAAACGGGTCAGAAAAACAATGAAGAAGAGAATGGCTGGCTCATAAACATGGATGCAAACAATGCAGGTTTCAAAATACTCAAATTATCTTTGCAAATGTTTCATATTGAGGAAGGAAATGTATTCAACATGTTCTGAGGCCTCAAGAATACAAACTGTTCGTTTGAGTGAGAATCACTGTCGGTAAACATAACTTTGTTTACAAGAAAACTCCGCCGCTGAAGTTCACCTCACTGTTAGACAGCCCGCTCACCTCCAGCTCTCTCACAGACTTTACTGTCTGTGTTGCGCTCCTTTCTGTCCGTAAGACCTCAACATCTGTGTGTGAAGGTGAAGGTCAGTCTGTGTGGGATGTCTCTCTGTGAACTTGTGTGTTGGTCTGCAGCCTCAAAGTGTAGAAGTGAAGAATGTATACCTGATAATAACATTGGATCTGCAGCTGATAGATTATCTGTTTTGACAGCATCTGATCACCAGTATTAAAAAGTGGTCTTATCATCTTGAGTCTGCCCCATTGTGATCAGGTTTCAGTATGCAAATGATAAAGGCTGGGCTGGTAATCCAACAAGCCAGGAGGAAAGCTGGTTTTATCCTTCCTTACCTCCTAAAAAATGACACCACTGGCCGGCAAGACCTGCAATTGGCTGCTTGTGTTTTCTCTTTACGTGTTTCCGATGCTACAGGAGTTTGTTGAGTGAAGGAAGCCATAAAGGAAATTAAAGAAGCACACAGTTTTGTTATCTTCTCATCAGTAACAATCTAAAGCCCCTTTTACATAGAGATCCTGCAGTACTGAATTTAAGACCCTTCATTATGCCGGCTTTGCTTTTGTGCACAAAACCAATCACTCGTAGCATAATGCAGCTCATATGTTTGATTTTAGATAGCATGAGGCATGGGGAGCGTGATGTGTAACCCAACAGCAGTGGCATCTAGTGTGACATATAACATAAGCATTCAGTAGCTCTTTCTAAATAATAACAACATGGTAATAACAGTCAGTTAATGTCCCTGTTATATGGCGGTTGAGCTCGTCCTCTGCTCGGAGGGTAAGGTCCTCCCAGACCTCATTGTTCCCCCAGTTTGTAGATGTTTTGAGTTGCTGTTCCTCTTTGTGTTAGCTGGTAACTGCTGCAAGCTGCTTTTTTAATCTCCTGGCGGTGGATCGCATAAAAAACGTGTCGTCAAAACATCACACCAGTTCTGTCTTTTATTAGGGCAGAAACTAATGCTCATTTTCATTGTCAGTTGATCTGTCAGTTATTTTCTCGACTAATTTATTGGTTTTAAACAATGCCATAAAATGGCGAAAAATGTTGATCAGTATTTGCTGAAGCCCGAGATGTTGTCCTCAAATGTCTTGTTTAGTCTACAGCCCAAAAATATTCAGTGTATTTTCAAAGGGGAGTACATAAAATTGGAAATATTCACTATGAGTAGCTTGAATGAGAGAATTTGAATTGCTTTTCTTTAAAAATTTATCAAAGTGCTTAATTGATTTTAAAATTAGCTGGTGATGACAACGAATCGTCCAGTCGTTGCAGCGCTTGGTCTTACCTTTTATACAGCACAGGGAGCCAAAATCAGGATGCAGGATTCCCGCCTTGAAGAAGCTGTGTAAAAGTGTCCTAACAAATTGATTATACTGCAAACCTTTTGATCATCACAATCTGCACCTTGTATGAATGAATGAACTTAAGAACGTGATTGCACGTATGTAGTCTCCTATTCAGTAACGAGACACCACATTATAACACAATAAGTCACCTGGATGTATCTCCAGTTCTATAAATCTGTTTTTGTTATTAAAGAACATTACTGTGGGGAATATAAAGCAGGATGCGGCATAATCATATACAGCAGACAAGTGTAGCTTTGCAGAGGTGATCCGACACTCAGCTATAAATCGAATCTTAAGCCATAGGTATCTGCAGTGGGGCTCAGATTAACCCATTGCGTTGACTGTAAATCCAGTCTAATGCTGCTTTTGTATGGACTCTACTTAATGTTATTCCCTTTGCTAAGAAAAAGGCTTTTCTGCAGCTTTTTGCTGGGCTTGCTTGAGAAAGTGTCAGTTTTCAAGATATCCACATAAAGACTGTGTGTTAACAAGTATGAATGGGGCAAACTTTGCACATGATGTAGCACAGCACCAACATTTTATTATGTAACACTTGTTCTGTGAAAGGAACAGTTCAGATGTACTTTGAGGTACTTATCCGTAGTCAGTGTATTATATACAGTAGACATCTTTCGGCATGCCCTGGATTATGAGA
The DNA here is from genome assembly GCF_008729295.1 of Plectropomus leopardus. NCBI lineage: Eukaryota > Metazoa > Chordata > Actinopteri > Perciformes > Serranidae > Plectropomus > Plectropomus leopardus. The sequence continues at coordinate 28,128,502 of NC_056472.1, read as the reverse complement.
AGCAGACAGGAAAACATGCTTAGCAATGTGCTGCAGCAACAAAATGTATTTTAGCTACCTAAGCAAATAAATATCAGTTTAAGTGTTGGGTATATTTAGAATATTTCCACCTCTCGATGATGTTCAGTTACTGTTTTTGTCAGTGGAGTCTGGTTTTTAAGGGACTAATATAACAGCAGTCCACAGAAGTTAGTTAATCCACAGCATTAGGCATGTTTCCATTAACATTTAAATTGTGCAAAATACAATTGTGAAAATACAACTAATGGAAACACGTCAGTTTGGAAAAAACTCAATTTATAGCAAAAAAAGTTTGTTATGCTCGTATGAGGTGGTATTTCAGCTGATTTGAAAAAGCCATGTTTCAGGAAACTGCAGCGGAAACACTTTTGCTTTCATAAGTCACATGATGCTGTGGCTGTGTGCTTGTAGGCAGGAACTGGCTCCCTCGGGCATGATGCAGCAGGCGATACAAGAGGTGTTATTGCATTGCATTACTCTTCAAAAGTTGAGTGGATCATCTAGAAGTTTTGGATCCACAGTTCCTCTGTGAAGTCGTGGACTATCATCACCCAGAAATCCCTCATATGTGGCTGCTCCTATGTATGAGCGGCTTGCCTTTCCATTGTTGCTCGCATAACACGCCTACTTTGCCTTATATTGGAAATAATGATGGCGATTGCGGTGGCTGCAATAGAAATAATCCTGCTAATGTTTTGAACATCCATCGCCATGCTTCTTGGAACATTATCACAAGAGGAGAAGTCACATAACGTCACTCAGTGGAAACGCAGTCGTCTTGCAATTGTGTTTTTCGACATTTCAAAATTATCGCTTAATTTTTGTATAAATGGAAACCTGCCCATTGATTAGCCTCCCCGTTGTTACTCCAGCATGCTTCTCCAAACTGGGGCGTGTTAAGCTGCATCTACTGTATTTAATGCGCTGACAATGAATAAGTACTTCATACAGTTCTGCACTATCCCTTTTAAAGATGTCAATTTCTTTGCTGCATTCACTTTCACGTTTACATCCCTGATTGCTCTCTGATTAGACATCTCTCTCTGCAGATGTTTCATGGTAGCCACTTCACACATGACTAAAGGCTTTACTCGCTGGGATACTCCTGCTCTGTGCTGTTGGAGCTTAATAAGGACTCAAACTCAAATGCAGTAATAGATACAAACAGCTGATGCAACCCAATCCTGACAGTTAACACATGCTGACGTGACTGGGTGACAAGTGTCGCTTTGATCAACCTGTTGTAACCCGCGGCAACGTCATTGATCGGCGTAAATGGATAATAACTGCTCGGCTGAAGCTGCGTGGATTTAAGCTTCCACAGCCATTAATCCACAAATACCACACAGTGTCACTTTGAATTCTTTCAACATGTAAGCTGAGCAACATTAGATATGATAGACTCCCAGCCCCTGTCGCCGTGGTAACACACGAGGCCCGGCAGCCGGTTTTCGGGACAGCTGTTGCTAGGGGTGCAGATGGCCTCACCTGTTGCCTTCTAAAGACATTTAGGCACATACATGACCTGTGTATGTGTGTGTGTGACATGTTATAGCCTCTCACACTCAGTCATGGCAGTTTGGTTTTGCATAAAGCTGTTAAACTGTGATTGTTTTTCAAAAGTAGGTGGAGCAAACACATACTGGCACTCATTTATCCGTCTAATGTACAAACTAACGCACAGACATCGTCTAACAATAGGGTTAGAGCGTGATTCACGAAACATTCTTATCTCGCTGATAAAACGTCGGACTGAACGGGTGTTGTTTAAAGCAGCTGAAAATAGTCCTTCTTTACATATCCTATTTTGTGTCAAGAGGCCTTGTTTCTAGAGTGCACGATACAGGGAGGCATACTACGACGTCCTGGAAGAGGGATCCCTCCTCAGTCGCTCTTCCTGAGGTTTCTGCTACCGTTTTTTGAGGGAGGAGTTTTGCCTTAATCGTTGTGAGGGTCGAAGGACAGAGGGATGTCATATGCTGTAAAGCCCTCTGAGACAAATTTTTTGTTGTTTTAACAGGCATTTCACACGTTAAGACATATTTAAGGGGGCGCCCATTAGCTTACCTGGTAAAGCTGGAGCCCCATATACAAAGGCTTGCCGCTGCAGCGGCAGGTTCAGTTCCAACCTCGGCCATTTGTTGCAGGTTAACATTATACGATTATTCTCGATGTATCATTGCTTGTTCCATGTGAGTTATGAATTGTTACATTGTTTTTTTTTTTTTTTTATGCCAATGGCATGAAACTATGAGTACTACAAATAATTTGTTTGTGTCAAGCTCACAGTGAATAAATCTTAATGTTTAAAGGTGCCGCTATAACAGTTTAACTTTCTACTAACTGGTAACTGTTGACTGGAAGCTTGATTTATTGAATTATATCAGTACTTTTATTTATTTTAATTAAAACGGTATTTTATTAAACATTATTATAACAGTACTTTATTTAACTTTATTTTAACAGTATTTTATTTAAATTAATTATAACAATACTTCATTTAACTACATATTAGCAATACTTCATTTAACATAATTTTAACAGTCTTTTATTGAGCATCATTATAACAGTACTTTATTCAACTTTATTATAACAGTATGTTATTTATATTCATGAAGACAGTATTTTATTTAACTTTATTATAACAGTACTTTATTTAACTTATTTTTCTCAGTGTTTTATTTAACTCAATTAGGAAAGTACTTAAAACTTCATAAGTTTTTTACTAAATTTTATTATAACAGTACGTTATTTAATTTCATAATAAGTGTTTTATGCTTTATTTTAATAGCAATTTATTTAACTTTGTTGTACAGTAGAAGCTACTGCAGTTCATATAATAAATATGTTTTTTAGTAGTTCATATTAATTTAGAGGAGATTTGAATGTTGAGATATATATTGTGTATCGCAATATAGCTCAAAATATTGTGGTATTATTTTCAAGCCGTATTGCCCAGCCTTTACGAATGGCAGTTTGGTTTTGCATTAAGCTGTTAAACTGTGTATGTTTGGTTGTTATTCAAAAGTAGATGATTCATCAGGCTCCTGATCAGGCTCCTGTGACCTTTTTAAATTCTGGCTTCAGTTGTGCCGATCCAGGAAATGAGCCTCTCTCGTCTTGAATAAAGTACGTCGTACATACAGTGATTTATACAGCTTTAATAACTGAAACGGTCGTCTGTTGGCTGTCTGAGCACCCTCAGTGTCACCTTCACCGTCTCGGCGAAAGCTTTCTCTCACTGGCTGACGTGAACAGAACTTAAAACTGGAAGCATCTGACTTGCTTATCTCAGACCCCCAACTGCATCATGGGTGCATTTCAATGATGGTAGCAGTCCTTCCTGTAAGGCTGGGTCATCGTTTGGTTCCTGTGTGCTGCTTCTGGCAGTGTTAATGGTTCCAGCAGGAGAACATGTTGACCTTTAACATCTACACGTCTGGAAACACTGAACACCAGTTATGTCTCTTTGCGTGTGTGTGTGTGTGTGTGTGTGTGTGTGTGTGTGTGAGTGCGTGTGAGCATATTGTGACCTTATCCCTGGAGTTATACATAAGAATAGACATAGATAAAATGGATGTGACATCACTTCCTGGCTGCGTGACCTTGCTATGACAAAAGAAGCACACTGTACATACCACAGTACATTCATGGTTTACTGCTTTTTTCCTGTGGTTCAGTGGGATTAAACATTTCTGTAATGTCTGTCGTTGTGACATGTATGTTCATATCCTACCAGGACCAAATGAATAATAATAATAATACTACTACTACTACTACTAATAATAATACATTTTCTTTATATAGCACTTTAAAAACAGTGCTTTGATTTGAATAATGCTGAACGAAGGCCAGACAAAATTTGAAGTAGAATTAAACTGGAGAGACAATTGCAAAACAAAAATAACAATAACAACCCATGCCCTTTAGAGTAAATACAATTCAAAGAATATTAGCAGTAAACACAGTAGTAATTGTACTAATAATAGAGTTAAACGTGATTAAGAGAGAGTAAAAAAATGAATTTAAAGATGATTTAAACACAAACTAAAATAGATGAATTAAATAATATATATATATATATATATTATAATTTTAATAAACCCATTAAGACAGCAGCATATGTATTAACCAGTCAGATAGACCTATGTACATAGAGCGCATGGTACACACACCTGCACACGCACACACACACACACACACACACACACACACACACACACACACACACACACACACACACACACACACACACACAAACTTAACAAAGAACTAGACATCAGAGCAACATTTATTCCCACTACCAAATGAAAAAAACATGAACACTGAAAAACTTCTAAGGACTGCTTTGTGTGTGTGTGTGTCTGTGTGTGTGTGTGTGTGTGTGTGTCTGTGTGTGTGTGTGTGTGTGTGTGTGTGCGTGCGTGCGTGCGTGCGTGTGTGTGTTTGTGTGACTGGTTGGTTCGGTCACAGTGGTTTTTGTGTATCCTTACTTCTTTGAAATACTGTAAGGCACTAAATCAGTGATCACAAAGACATGTGTGTCTCTGTGTGTGTGCTTCAGTGTTTTTCCCTTGTAGAAACAGCTCCAGTACCTCTCTTTACACTACATTAACTTCCTGAGGTTGTTTTTTTCAGCAGTTTTCGGAGCTCATTTCTCATATCAATGTGTGAAACATCTTGTTGCACTATGTACCCTTTCATACCTTTTATATCCATCCATCCATCCCATCCAGGTATCTCATATGACTGTTTTACATTATCTCCACAAAAGAAAGAACAGGCCACCCGGCAGCTAAAAACAGTGCGCCTCACTTCACCGCTGCTTGGCGTGTCTTGGGGATTAGACTTAGAATGTAATGAGCGACAGAAAAAATAATGCTATATTTCAGAATACAGCTTTCTGTCAGCAGTTCACTAGACCTAGAGAAGCATCGCTAAAGAAGTGTTGCCAGCAAAACCTTTGTTTCCTATGGTACAGCTCTTCTCCTGCAACTGCATGATGCGTTTTTTCTAGCGGTTTTTGGGCGCGTATAAAAGTTAAACTACTTTCAACTTTTCCGCTCGAGGTGCGAAGTCGCACCGCTCATCAATATCACTTTTGGCCATGTGCAAGCAGTATGCACGCGCAGCCCCGCTCCACAGGCGCTCCCAGCTGTTTTTCCAGATACTCTTCCAAGGTGTTTTTGGAGCGGTTGCACCATGCGTCTCTGTGTGATCACCCCTTAAGGGATCTCTTTCCCCATCAAATAGGATTAGTCCAATCTATAATCACACTTTGAAATGGTGTTAATGTGAAACTTTTGGAGGTGTTGACCTCGACTACCTCACATTGGAGAGTGAAAACCCTTTTTATTAGATGCTTTACCCTGGTAATATTTACAGATTATATACATATACATTAGAATTTTCGAACATTTACTTGAATTTAGGAGAGAAACAGGGACCAAGAACCAAAGATTCAATTCGAATTTACTGTTATCTATAGTGTATAGTCATTTAATCACATTTTAGTTAGCACGAGCAGACAACAGGCCATAACCTCTGAAACCTTACTTTTGATGTTGACAAAATCAATTATTTTTTGAGAAAATTCATTTTTGGGGAAAATTGTTCTGATTATGATGTTTACATGACATACTATATTATTATTCTGATTAGGTTGTAATTGTGATTATTCGTTAAATAAAAGGCTTGAAGCTGACTTCCATGTGATGCCTGCTCCACACACTCAGAGGCAGTGTTTTTATAAAAGTGGAGTTTGCAGACTGTGACCTGCCCCGGCTCCAGTGGGTGTGTGTGATGACTGAAGCAGGCTTAATTTGAATTCATTACTTTCAACCCTTGCTAGCATGTAAATGAGTCAGCCATTCATGGTTATTAGAGGTTTATTCACTGAGCGTTTTCATGCTAACAAGCTGCTGCAGAGTGACGCGCGGAGACGGCTGTTTTTATGCTGGTTGCTAGGCAACACTTGCTTAGTCTGAGGACTTAAAAACCAGAGTAGACATCTCTGATGGTACTTCAGTCTTTCCCATTTCCTTAGGTATTGTGTTTTTATTCTTCACGACCAAATCTGTGTGCACTTTCTTCAATTTTTCTGGCAGTTTGTTGTTACACAGGTCTCATGTAGCTAGTATGTATCCACTCACAATTTTTGGGAATAAACACAAGTTGTAAAGAAAACATTGTTGTTAAATTATGTAGACTAAGGCTTTTCTTGCATGCTTCTTTTGTATCAGACATAGTGAAGTAACTGACATGACTTTTTAAGAAACATTACCCCTTGACCCTTGATATTAGTTTAATTGACTTTTAGCTTCTCAGCTGTCACCATGGAGCAGCACCATGGTTTCAGCTAAACATTCTGTTGCCAGTAGCAACTGTTGCTAATACAGTTCCATAACAGTTTCACTGACATCAGGTGCATTTAAATGGACTTATATATTCTACTAATAAACATATTAACAGGCATGATCAGCATGATCTATATTGATTTTGAATGGTATCGACATATAAGAATGTAGTCGTAGATATATTCGTAGAATTTTTCAAAATAAGAATAAAATCACCCCAAGAGGGAAATTTTTCTGGAACTCAATTGGCAAAAAACATGGCTTTTATCTCGTAAATTTTGTATTCCTCACACAGTCAAAGATGTTCTCAACATTAAACTCTATAATTTCCAGATGTGCAGATGACAATAACTCTTGTTCTCTCACTAGCAACTACTACCAGAACTTCCGCGTCAACTGAAAATTGTCAGCGGGACAGATTCGTCACTCGATATATCACTCGCTGCTGGTCAATTTCCAACTAGAATTTGAATTACGAGGGCTAAATGAATGACATAAAAATAAATAAATAAATAATAAATTTTAAAAAGGCCAATTCTGTATTTTATTTGTCCTTTATAACAATTCAGTCATCACAAATAATCCTATTTTTCCACCAGCATTTTGGTCTCATTTGAATGTCCTGTTGCTCATAGCAACCATTATTGATTTCATGGCTGCTGGGGAAGCTACTGGTTCTGGCTTCAACAATACGACTGGAACAACCAGACTCAGTCAGTCCGACATTTGCTGGTGGAATTAAATCTCACTCTTGTATGGATGACAGAGAGTTCAACTGAACACACACAAAAAAACACCCACACACACATTAAAGTCTTCTTCCATCAGTGTACCAATGGTTAGCAGATGTCCCCACTGGTTTGTGGATGATGTCAGCCTCAGTGTAAAGGCACACACACACACACACACACACACACACACACACACACACACAGAAGGTGCTCTGCCTTATTCCAGGGCAGTGTGGCAGCAAAAATGAAGACTGTCGAACCATTCAGGTTTTCCTCTGTCTGAGGACTTTTTGTTGGCTATAGGATGAGTCTTCCTCCTTTGTGTGTGAATGTGTGTGTGTGTGGAGTCAATTCAATGGCCCCAGGTTGTTCAGTCTGGTGCGTTTAACCAGCCATATGCTGCTGTAATCACTGCTGTATTGCTACTGTACAAACACACGCTGAGTATGCATATGCGGTGAACATCTCTGATGGAGAAAACACATGTTGGATCAAAGGTGTGTGTGTGTGAGAGAGAGAAAAAGCAAAGAGGAGGACAAGCCAAGTAGGAACAAAAACATGCATGGCAGTTATTTTAATACTCAAGAGCCAAACTATAGTTTGAACACTTTAAAAATGAATTGAGAAAGCTCAAATGTTCGCGCTGTTCTTTTCATAATTAAAAATATGTTTTATGTGTGTTTAAGAAGACAGAGAGATGAAAGGAAACTCAACATGTTCTGTCTTTATTTCAATTCTCTCGGCTCACGCAGACGCTTTTAATCTTGATGTAACATCCTCTGCTTTCTTATGATCACAAGAATAAGAAATTACGCAAATCATCTTGTGTCCATGAGGATGCTGATTTATTTATTTATCATACGGGAGCAGGCGTTGGGTTGGCCACCGTTCTGTAATGCAAATGTGATCGTATAAAAGGGCTACTTTTCTCTATATAAACAGAGCCACCTGTAAACACCTTCAACTTACATCTTCACCACATCCTGCTGACTGTATAGAAACACCATCACGTCTGTCTAATACATCTAACACACTCAGCACTTCATGAAAGATCACCATATCCTTTTTCCAGACCTCTGAATTGCTGCCTTCATTTCAGATTTTTCAGAAGTTCAAATAGGTCAGGACTCATTAGAGGCTGTTTTCCAAGTTGGAAAAACACCCAAGTGATCTATGCAGAGCGTCATAGGCAGGATTAGGAATGGCATTTTAATGTGGACAGAAAGGACAGACAGAAAAAAAATGCTCTTGTTATGGCTATACAGGTTGTGACAACTCTTAAATTGTCATATTTATTTGATGCAATTGAAAAACTTTAAATTAACCGCTACCTAAGCTTCTTTGTTGACTACAAAATTAGACTGGAAAGATACATTACTTGCCACTGTTTCAGTGTGAATATCAGGTGAGGATGTTAATAGATGCAGATCCTCAGGATCTTCTTATTCATTGTTTGTATGTGTATATACAAAAAGTAATGCACCCGAATTCGTATATAACCGACTTAATCACGAAGGCTCGTATCTCATGTAAAACTAAGTGAACTTTGAGTTTTTTAAGGTATGCTATTGCGTAAGGTTAAGTATGTAACTTCACGTTCAGTACATAATATGACAACAGCCAACCATGCTGCTTTTCCTAAACATGAGGACGTACTGAAATCATACACCATGGAGCTGTGATCAGAGCAAATGTGTTGCCCTCTGATTCTCCCCTGTCTCCACTCCTCTTTACCACATCTTAAAAGTTTGAGTTTTGCCCAAGCAGTTAAAGATATACTATGCAGGATTTTCCTCAAAAAAACCCCAAAACAACACAAACGGGGCGCCCTGTAGCTCACCTGGTAGAGCAGGCCCCCCATGTACAAAGGCTGGTTCAGTTCCGCCGAGTGCTCAAGTGCGATCTTATCAAAACAAGGCAAGAAAAGCCCCCAAAATAGTCTTAAAAAAACAAACAAAAAAGCAACGTATAGACTCATCCAGGAGTGATTCTTCCTAATCATCACTTATGACCAACTAGAGGTGTGTGGCACTGTGTTTATCTGCAGAGAACCAACTCGGAGTCGTTTACACTGCAATTGCTCTTGCATGAAATGTATAACTTTTGTTGCGGTTTGGCCTTTCGTTCACACAACAAAAGATTATAATCTGAAACCGGGTTCCAGATTATACTCTTTCTGTCGCTGTGTAAACTGGCAACATGCAGATCCTGTGAGAACAGTGACATCATAGCCGCACTTTGTGCATAAGCGCATTTTTCTTCTATGTCATGCCATTACAAAGTTACACCGCCAACTACTGGCCTGGCATGCATACTACAGCGTCTTTTGTTGTTTTTGCAGATCTTCGTACATGAGGATCGTTTTCACAATGTTTTAATTTGAAAGCAGATTTTTTGCGCAGATTAAAACACAAATGAAAGACTTTTTTAGCAGGGCCATTCTCATCTAAACATGGCCTAAATGTTTTAATGCTTTGTTTAGGATTCCCATTGGTTTCAGCATAGCTGCAGCTGTTCGTCCTGGGGTCCAAACTCTGGTTTGGTCTAAATAAACCTTTAATTCACTGAGTTAGATATGAAAATATGCTGACTCAACACACTGTTTGTTTTGCAAATGTATCTCTACTGCCTGCTGGCAGCCACTCTCACTTTTTTCTTTGGATGAACGCCATTTAATTAGCAAAATAAAAATGACAAAAAACGCCTCCAAAACGAACTGCCAATGTACTTGGCCAGTCTGTGATAAATGATAAATTCAACCATGTGATCAACCCTATTATAAAGCATATTTAGAAAGTGATGAGTTAATATCAACAGCAGCTGAATGCATCAACATTATTTTATAGCATCTAACGAACAGAGCAGATCATCACGGAGCTCCTGCTGTCACAATTCTGCATGAGTGACAGAGTGACGGCTGGCGGAGGCTGATAACTAACACCATATTATGCACAGCTGATGCTAAAAGTTCAGACTGAATAAATGCAGTGAGAATGTTGCTGTTATTACTTTTATTTACGGGAGACTAACAATAAAAAATGACTTTACAGACGGTCAGGATTGTCCTAAGTCCAATCACAAGCACATTTTGACCTCGATAACTACATTTTGACTTGGTGAAGAGAAATCTTTCACCTCCTGTCTGAGCCTCAGAGCCATCTGAGCCATCAGAATCTATCAGACATGTTTGGAGCTAAATGACGATGGGACAACTGTGAAAGTCATCAAACTAAATGTACGAGTCCTTCCACATTCGGATGGAATTTTAATTAAAAAATGTATTCAGATGTTCTCTGTATCACTTTCTCTCTGCAATTTACTTTTTCCTTTCAGTTGATGGATTATTGACACTGTCAGGGACACTGAGGAGAGTGACTCTGTGTGTGTGTGCGTGTGTGTTGGCATTGTACGTTTTTGCAAATCACAGGTACGTTAAACATCTATGATATAACATTGTGGATACATTGAAACTAGATATATTTTTTATTATTAATTATTTTTGCCTTAATACAGTACAGCTGAAGAATGAAAGGAAAGGGGATGACAGGCAGCGAAGGGCTGCAGGCTGGAATCGAACCCAGCCCGCTGAAAGGACTCGGCCTTTATGGGGTGCACACTCGACCTGTTGAGCTAGAGGTCGTCCGTGAAACCATATTTCTTTGCATTTCAACAACACTGTGGTTAACATTTGGTGATATTTAGGCACTAAAACCACTTGGTTATGGCTAGGAAAAGATCATATTTTGGTTTTAGATGCTTTTTTTTGGTAGCACAATCCAGCTAGACAAACAGCAACAGGTTACTAAAAAGCAGCCGCTTTTGGTGGCACTGTCTCTGCTGTAAACACAGCTATGTCTAGGTAAAGAAAACTACACTTTTTGGTGGTGTTATACCCCGTAGAAAGCAAATGGTCACTAATAAACGCCCTCAATAAGTGCCTGAAAAGCCGCTGAAAACACGGCAGTGACTCACTAAAGAACAAGTGTTTTTTGTTTGGTTTTTGGTCTTGAACAGTGGTCTGCAGCTTGGCAGATGGCCAACCCCTCCACCTCGAGATGACAAAGTCAGCTCATAAACTACATCACTTTAGAAACGTTAATTTGATCCATGTGAAATGTACAAATGCAACGTGTGGCAGGTTTTTCGACTTGCGACGTAGCTAGTGTGTGTGTATGTGTACGTGGAAATGTTTTTGTGGCGACAAAAATGTATTCACACAGTCACATTGTGGGGCCTTTCTTCCCATCTTGGGGAAAAACTGGTCCCCACAGTGTAAACCCTTATATTTTATGAGCGAGTTTTGGTTTTTGGTTGGGATTAAAGTGGGGGTTATATAGGGGTTTTGGTTAAGTTTAGGATAAAAAATTCCTTAGGGGATGAATGTAACTCAAAGTAATGTTCTCCTAAGTGGCAAAACCGACTCTGTGTGTGTGTGTGTGTGTGTGTGCATTTTGTGCCTTTCTGCTTTGTGTCTGACTTTAGCGACAGTTGAATCCATTTGCATAATCCTCTTTATCTCCTGGTTCTTGGTGAGAAACAGTTACAGAGAACTAAAGCAGTAAAGAACAATTAGCTATAATGATTAACTGTAAAGGTAAAATAAAGTTTGATCATTAGGACTGTAGGCAGTTTCGGCTTTCAATACCTACACATTCATTTTTTTTCCTAATAAACATTTGATTTATTCAATAGAATTGGAAATCTGTTGAACCTTTAATAGGAAAAAATATAGGAAAATACAGGAACATCACCGCAATATACATCAAAATTGCCTTTAAGTGGAACCCCCCCTCCCTTTTTCCGAGTACACTTGTTTCAAAATTATCTATGAGCTACAGTTCGGAAAACGGCGCTGCAGACTGACACTGCTGCCTCAAGGACTGAGCAGGGATTGGCAGAGCAGTGGGGCAGATCTCTGCTCCCAGCCGGAGAACGAGTAGCTTTTTTTGGGTGCAGAGCTCTCCGCCTCCTGCTAGAGCTCTGACTGCAGGTCAAATGTGTCCAGGAAGCTGGACCTTGGTCTGTCTGCGTTGGGCCACGCTGCTGTGTGATGTAGGGGTATCAGTATTAAATTAAGGCTGTTTCATAACTGGTTAATAACTCCTTGTAGTTGCTTTAAATAGAGGTCCACCTCCATGTTTTGGTACAGTTTTGTTCACACTTGATGCGTACTGTACTGTACACATGAATGTCCTCGAGAACCCTTTTCAATTGGAATTGGGCACAGATCTGCGTTCTGTGCCAAATTACACAGTGTTCACACAAATCAAACAAGCAGGATTTGAGCCCCCTAACGAAAACCAAACATTATCACCTTTAAAATCATATCATGATTAGCTCAGAGGAGTTCTGTGAGTCTTTATGGTTCCTCTCAGGAACAGAACCTCCTTTGGTGAGCAGAAAACACTGCAGAGCTGCAGCCAAACCCCACTCTGACTCACCATTACAAAGAAAAAAGGGTGTGTGTGCATGAGTGTGTTTGTCCAGAAACAAGACTGACAGCTTCCTGTATGTGTTGAAATGACAAAAGCTGTTTCCTCTCAACAATAATGGACAAATGAGTCTCACTCACTCACCGACCCATCCACACACGCACTCATTTCCTCTGCTGTGTGTGTTATGCTCTTTGAGAAAAGGCTGCTGATGTTGGCAGCACACTCTTCTTAATGTTCATTCCTTCATTTTTTGGATCACAAACTGTTTTTCTATGCAAATCATTTAGATTTTGATATAAAGACACATAAATACAGAATCATCTGCTCTGGGCTGGTGTGTCTAACCCCCCAGCTTTGCCTCCATCACAGAGGAACATTGTGAAATTGTTGGAAGAAACCACAAGCTCGCTGAGACAGCTTTTTGTGGTTTTGCAGATCCATTCATTAACATGATCAGTCAAAGCGAACAGACACTGATTTGTTTCTAAATAGAGTGTACTGTGTTTAGCTCACACTGTGCTCAAAGAGGAGCAGACCGTTGGTACAGTTCATGTATGTGCAGATTTGAAAATAAGAAAGCTGTTTTTTCTGCCTGATTTTGATCAGTACAGGAGTGAATGAATCAGTCAGCACTTGTCATTGTGTGCAGGTATTTTAATATTTCCACGTTTACTGTCTATTTTTTCTGTTTAATTGTGGTTGTCTGAACTTTTCTTATGCTGCTGTCTTGTCTTCCTTGAAAAAGGGATTGTTGATCTCAGTGGGACATACCTAGTTAAATAAATAAATAAACTTGCTCCTATTTGTATCCAAATGTGCACTTACCTGTCACACAGTCTTACAAGGAGTACATTTTGTAAAAATGAAGCAAAATGTATTTCACCCACAAAATTACTCACCGTGTGTGTCGATGAAAAATGAAGAATCTGAAAAAGATTCCCACAATTACGATAATCATTTCGACCATAATCACGCAGTCCTAATGTTCTCCTGATCCCTTGTGGCAATTACGTGCATGTCTAGCTATCTAGATTCAATCCAGAGTGTGTCAGACCAGTACGGCTCATTACAGGTCAATTTCCTGTTCACACTTGGCATCAGTTTGCAGTCTAGATATCTAATTAGCTGCAGCACATTAAACAGCATGTAAACATACCTGAAGTGTCACCAAGGTGTTCCTGCCAGCCACTGTCGACAGTACATTTAAAAACACATTTTTGACCACAGAAGTGACAACCAGATGTGATTTCAGTCGGATTTTAAAACTACACAGCATGCATTTGGAAATAAGAAGCACAAATGTACACATATTTTGTTCTTAAGGAGATAAACATAGTAAAAACATTGGTATAGTCCTTTAAATAGCACAGAGCCACCTGCAGCTGGATTTAGTCCCTGTGTTTAGTGTAGGTTAAACTGCTCCATCAGGTTTAAATCAATACTGTTTCTGTAAACCACTGCTGCGCTGTTACATGAGCCAACATAAAACTGATCAATTAGATCATTAACCTTGAACGACATCAATGATCGTGACTAATCGCTCAGTTGCTGAATTGTGGACAGCTCTGATTGGACACGTGTGCCAAGAGACAACCTCTGAATGTGGCTGCTCCCAGTGCATCATTCACACGTCGGCTAAAAAGCTGTTCACTTGGGATCAAATCACCCAAGGCGGATTTGAAATTTGTCAAAAACTACAAAAAAACTCAACAAAAACCCCCACATATAAAGACATTCTCACACGTTTCCAACCTGAAAACGAGGGATTTGGACATTAAAAATTGGCCCCTTCAGCCTCTCTTTTTGTGTTATCCCTTTTTACGTATCATGAATATAAAAGAGGTTTGTGTTGATGTCAGCACTTTAAAACGTGGAATTGACTTTTCTCTGCCTCTTTCGGTGTCCTGAGATAGATTTTGCCGACTTAGCAATCTCACCATGGAATGTTCTTGGAATGTGTGTGTGTGTGTGTGTGTGTGTGTGTGTGTGTGTGTGTGTGTGTGTGTGTGTTTGTGTCAGCCAGGACAGTGTATCACATGCACATACACACAGCAGGACACAGACATTTGGGCTTGTTTTTTACTGAGAAAGAGAGAGAGAAAGAGAGGGGACAGAGAGCAGCATTAATGAAAATGAGAGAGAGAGATTTTACAACATGGCAGACGGATGTCCAGATGAACTGAGAGGAAAGAAAGAGAATAAGATGAGGGGAATGAAATCATAAAGAAATTATGATATTAAAAAAGGATGAAAAAAATGAAGATGAACTGTATTTTTTTTTTCTTATTTCACCGCTGACAGTTGATTTTGTTTTCGTGAATGGAAAAATACTTCTAATTTTTACCCTGAACTGTTGAGAAAGGTGCAAAATGCTTTTAATGCCACTGAGTGTTCGCAGTATGTTAAACACAAAAGAGTACCTTTCGGAAAACTGTAAAAGCTACATATCTGTGTGTGTGGGTGTGTTCCTCCTCACAGGAATGTTGATCTGATAATGGGATTAATACTAAAAGCTCCAGCGACTGACTGTTTCTCTCTCTGCGTCTCTCTCCAGGGTCACTGAGGACTGAAGGCATCAAGGCGTCCGACGTTCTTCCTGTGTTAAAGGAGAAAGTCGCCTTTGTGTCAGGTGAGTGTCAGCCCATGTTGTCGTTGAATCACCAAAGCTTCTGTCAAAGACAGGAATCTGATGTCATTTACGGTATCATGAGTTGCTTGAGATCCAAGGCACTGAGGTCATACAGAGCTTTATTAAAACACATCAGAAAGTGGAGCTACAGGGGCTGCACTCACAAAGGATCTTATCCTCTAAATTATGATAAATGTTCTTAACTTAGAGTTTCATGATAAGAGCTATTCACAAAACTGCTGAGAGTGACTTTTAGTAAAGAATGAAGAAAACTCATAACCTAAAAGATATTGGGTACATCAGTCGCTTAAATATTCATGCCATCTCTTTCAAGTTGAGCCTGACGATAAATCCGTCAGCTGATTTTATTGGTAGATATTGGCCCATCAGGGATATATTGGTATACGTTTTCCTGTGTTCACGATATGAATAGTTATAGTTTTTTTTTAGTTTATATTAGTTTATTTTTAACAGAACATAATGCAGAAAAAGATTCCTAGAGTAAATTATAATTGTTAAGTTTCAAGATGGAGTTTACTATTTCAGTGCCCTGATGTCATTTTTGCTAATAAAGGTTATTGTTAAACTGTAAAATACTCTGCCTCCATTACAAAAGTTTTGCGCAATTATTTTATTACACTATTTTAGAGATAATTTCATTCTGACTCCCCAATAATATCCAAAATATTGATACTGGTGGGTTTTTTTTAACTCCCTAGTATAGGTATTGGTATCGCCTTCAAACATCCGTTATTGGTCGGGCTCTGCTTCCAACCACTAAGTGCAAAAAATGCTGCATTTAATAGGGTTTGTGTTGACCATATTCACAAGAAAAATACATATGAACGTCCCTCTCTTGTTGTACTCAAAGTCGCACATGGAAATTTTCAGAGATCACCAAGTACACATCTTCGTGTACACGACTTCCCATGTCGTAAACATGAGTTTACGAATTTCAGTTGAATGCAGCAAAATAACCATAGCAGTCTAATGTGAGCTAAACTTTGGAAATCAGGCTAACCATTTATTAATTCAGACTGACAGCTGAAATATTCACCAGTGCTGTACATGGATTTTTTGTTTGAGTTGCGCAGTTGCGGATCTTTTAGATTAGCTTTTAAAAGTTATAGATGTATTATTCCAAAACATTGACCTGACAGCACATTACAGCAGCTGAATGATCTGATTTTGAGCAGGTCTCAGTGACTTAGAGGTCCTCTAATCTCTCTTAAACCTTTTTTTTGCAGCTAAAATGCCTTTTGAACTTCTCTTTAAAAACGTAGGACTCTCAGGGTTTGGACTAACACAGCCTTTTATTTTTAGGAGATTCAGACAACTCAGACAGCTAGGAGCTACTTTTAGCCTCGGGATGTTTTGTAAAAACAGCCCCAGGTTTCTGTACCTGTCAGTGTTCCTCCCTCTGCTCTGTGGACCCGCTCTGTCAAACTCCTCAAGGTCCTCGGTTTCATCCCAGATCGTGACAAGTCTGCATACAGATGGGAGGTCTTACAGCTGGGTCTCCTGTGTAGTCACAACAACTTGTAGCTGAACACACTGTGGGTATGTCAGTGGATTCCCCCTCAGTGATCCCACTCATACTAAATGGGATTATGTCGGACATGAAAACCTTCAGGACTGCAGAAAAGATCATTGGTTCGGACCCCGACTTGCACACCTCCTGAGACCTCCTTCACACCCTGAACATGACTTATGTGAACTTCTTGCCTCTGACAGGCACTGCAGCCCACCGTGTGCCAAAACAAGCAGAGAAAGCAGACACATGAGCTGTTTCAATCCACAGGCCGTCACACTCACAAACACTCAGCCGTGTGATGTATTTTGATTCTGAACAAACAAGATGTACCATCACATGACCTCAGAAAATGATTGTTCCCCAAAGTATAGAAAATCTCTGTTTTCTTCCATTTTAAAAGTGCCCGTGAAATGAGAAGATCCGAAGCACAGATCACTAAAAATAAGAGTAGGACTACTAATGAATGTGTGACTCAGAGCTGAGAATAAAAGCAGAGTGATGCAAGTTCACAACAAAAGCACAAAAAGACTGTGTTTAAGGCCTTCATTAATCCAAAATTTTAGACTAGATCTGGAACCAACTGTGGGGAAACCTACCTTGATCCAATGTGCTTAAATTATTTCCAGTATAGAGAACTGATCAGAAAGGGACACGAGGACAGTCACAATGGTTTGACATAAACTGGACAAATAAGAAACGCAATCTTTCTCATCTTATCTATTGCTATACTTTGTTGGCCATGAAAGCGGATAACAAGTCAGCATGGATCAACTCAGGCCCTACACCTCTTCATAACATACAACGTGTGAGCAAACTCTGTAGGACGGAGTGCGATCAAGTGTCCAGATACACTACAAGCGGCCAGATTTCAGCAAATCAAATGTATGTTTTAGTTAAAGAGGGGTGAAGTAATGTTAACAAAAACAATATTTTTGGTCTGTCTCGGTGTCCCTTGATTATCTTTTGGAAATTATCCCCATAAATGGCCAGTAGTAAAAAACTCTAACAAGGATCAAAACCTGGCTTTGCTTAGTTTGTCTAGCTTCAATGTTGCACAGTAGTGTTTAATAGTTTACATGTTTTTAGATATGTTTCATGACTGCTATTTTATTTTTAAAAAAGTAGCTGAAATGATAAGTGTATTATTTGAGTAAGCAATCAACAGAAAATAAATAAGTAACTTTTTAAAAAAACAAACTTATTAAAAAAAAAAAACTACTCTCGAGTTCCATCTTAATAGTTGTGATATTTGCTGCTTTCATTTGTCTGATGTGATGGTAAACTGATTATGCATGTTTTTGGAGAGTTAAGACATCAACTTGTGTTTTTGGAAATAGTAATTAATTGCATTTTCATTCAGTTTTGTATATCCCTGATATTTTATATACCACAAAATTATATGAGAAAATAAGAGAAATTCACTAGTTTCAGCCCTGACAATTTAAAAGCAAATCTGTCCTCTTTGTTTCCGATGAATCAAATCATGTGAACCCATAACACTAAACATAAATTTTACACCAATAAAGTCCTGGCAAATACAAATACCTTGGTATATTGCACTGCAGACTCATACTACAATATTGGAATGGGATAATTTGTTAGTGCTAGCAGCACAATATTTAATTTGCCTGGGTCCAGACCTTTGAGTCTACACACTCCACTGAATTGGAGATCACTTATTTCGATGGAAATGCTGTGTGCTGCTATAAGGCAAATATTGTAGTACTTGTTGTAGAAATGTGTACCAGCGAAAAAGCGGAACTCTGAATTGGAAAGAGAGAATGGGAAAGAGACCTAGAGACAGAAAGTGCGACAGAAAGAGAGAGAGCATGTAGGAGACAGTGCCAACAACAATCTGTCATCAAGATTCCTCCTTAGATTACAGCAGCGTGCTCCCTCCCAAATCACACACTCACCCACACACACACACACACACACACACCCACACACACACACACACACACATGCGAACTGATTTTCCACGACTGAGTAGCAGTTTTATAAACAGTGCGGTTTGTGTTTCTTACATTAATCTAACCAAAACATCTCTACACACATAATTTATCACAGAGAGGGAGAGCGATAGTTTGTATTTCGGATGGCTTTCGGAGCCTTCGGAAAGTGTGTTTACTGGCTGATGTAGCTGTGATGGGAGTTATGTTACAGATACAGAGATATTAAAGCCATTAGTGTAAAGTAATGTGCAGATTAACACTGATACAGTCTACTGGGTGATAATGGAGTGACAGTGGTTGTAGTGTAGAGTGGTGTCTGCCCTGTAATTATAGTGCTTCAAAGGTACACTTTATCTGAAGATGTATTTTATATTAGATTTTTTGTTTTAATGTAGTCTACATGTCATGTAGTGCAGAACAAAAATAACATGTACATATTCTACTTTTGAGAAGGCTAATGCTGCAAAAAGTTTACAAAAGCATGCATGTCTAGACAATAAATACCAGACACTGAACAGAAGAACATACACACTAGACGGTGCTCCCATGAACAATATAATAACACTAAATGATGTTTCATTTAAGAATCAAGCTAAAGAATAGCTTGACTTATTTTTTTATTACTAATATGGGTCACTACTACTACTACTATTATCACTAGGTAAGGCAAGGCAGCTTTATTTGTATAGCACATTTCACACAACAGGGCATTTCCAAGTGCTTTACAGAGCAATGAAATATAAAACATAACTAAGGATACAGATTTCCAATAAGAGTAAAGAGATAAGATAAAAAAGGTAGCATTAATTACAAAATTATTTTCAAAAATTTAAAATAAAAATCACCATTAAAAATAGCAAAAATGCAGACAAGAGGTGCAAAGATAAAATAATTATTTTTAAATGATTTTAAATCAATTTTAAAATAAGTTTGTAATCATCACTGGGTGGAGTAGGCAGTGTAGAAAGCCTGCTATGCCTACTAATACTACTACTAAGACTACCACTAGTACAACTATTTGCTGCTACTGGCATTACTTCTACTACTGTTGCTAATAGTACTGCTAGCACTAGTACTCTTTCACTATTAGCACTATTACTGCAACCGCTGATACCACTCCTGATACTTCAACTGCTGCATTTACTACTACCCTTACTACTATTAACGTACTACTACTGTACAACTGCTACTAGGCCTACTACTGCAACCACGAATACTGCAACTACTGTCTTGCAACGAAGTTGTACTACTGCTCATTGTAATTAAGCAATATGCCACAGTTTCTTCATGCCTTGTGGACTCCTGTTTTGAAGCCACAAGTCTGGCATATCAGCGATCTTGGAGTTTTAGAGCCAATAATGGCCATATTTGGAAAAGAGAGCGGAGGAAACTCTAACGCTAGCTACTAGCTTGGTTAGCACGGTGCATTTACAGCTTTGGTTAACTGTGATAATGCTACTGATATGTTTAGCCAGCAAAAACAGACTTAATACCATGAAAATAAAGTTATTACTGGAAAGACAAAATATCATTTCGTACAACTATAATAAAAAATGACCAAACTTATTGACTTTCATGAACTGAAAACACGCTAAATTAGCGACAGCCATGGCTATGTCTGCACTCTGTGAATCTAGGGTTGATGCGTTGTTATGTGACCTAACCAACTTTGTTGTTGTGCAACGGGTCAAGAGGTGGCACCACCTATTACTCAAACTGGCTCTGCTAGTAATAATGCGCAACTTTAAACATTGATGAAATTTAAACAGGAGAGTTGTTTAAAAATTCCCCCCAGAACAGTTGTCATGAATGGGGAAATAAGCTATTGAGATCAAAGCTGGTTATTGTACTAGACTTTAAACATGTTTATTTCTGGGACTAAGTTTGACATTTTAACTCACTCCTAGAGTCAGCCTCAAGTGGCCATTAGAGGAACTACAGTTCACACTTTGACAGCTCTTATTTTCAGCCCTGGACGTTTCTGCTTGATAAAAACAAAAATACATATGAAACACTGCATACATGCTGTATGTGGCAATGTTAAACATCAAGTTCATTACTTGTATTTGTGCAGGTGGGCGAGACAAAAGAGGAGGACCAATCCTGACATTTCCTGCCAGGAGTAACCACGACCGAATAAAACAGGAAGACCTGAGGAGGCTGGTTACCTACCTGTCTACTGTTCCCAGGTACACACAATTCAATCGTACACAAGCAAATACACACACATACGCACATGTATATAGCAAGTGTATTCTTTTTTTTCAGATTAGATTTTATTAGGGGTCGACAGACTGGCGACAAGACTGGCGGTTTATCAGGGCTAATATTCGGTATTTTGACAATTATCTGTATCTGCGGTTTATTTTATGATCACCGATAAAATTAATTAATTAAAAAGTGCAAAGAAAGTGTCACCATGGGAGGAACTTTTACATTTTAAAACCTCAGGGAGCTATTTTTATGTATCCATTTTTTATTTTAAATTTTCACGTTTTGTGTTGGACTTTGTTATATTCCAAATTTTAAATATTGACAGAAAGATTTTCATTTTTATTGTAAATGCATTATTGTAAATGCATCCAAGCATTATTGGCCATTGTAAATATGCACTTTGTTACCTTTTTATTAACCTTAATATTCAGGACAATAGCGTTTAGTTAACTAGACTTCCTATAAGGAAGAGGTGCAGGGTGAAGTGCATGTGGAGTGCTTCAGCGCAGTCCAGACTGCAGAGTCAGACTGGAGAATCAGTTCCTTTCTTCTCCATCACAGCAGCAGACTGAGAGCAGTGTTTGATTTGCATCAGCATGAAAGCTGCAGTGTTTGCAGCAGACAGCAGCGAGTCTGTCACACTTGACTTCAAGTCCATTTATTCCTGCTGCTCCTCATCACAGTCTGAGGATGTTAGAAGGAAGGAATTAACTGTTCTAGAGAAAACTGATCAATAATCAGTCACAGTACAGCCCCTTTGACTCTCCTTGCAAGAAATGTATGATTTGGCTTTTCATACGCTGACTGAATCATCAGGCATCAGACTGTCCTTGAATGCATCAACAGACACAGTTTTTAACCTTGCTTGCAGCTGTATACAAAGACTAATGTCCATTTTAACACATTTACCTGGCTGACTGGAGCAAAAATGATTAAATCAAACTAGCCTGAAATCTGTAGTATCATTTGATCCCTATCAGCCCTGCTCTGATTCTTCCTGCTAATTGAGCTGCTGTTTCCATGGCGACAAGTGGAGTTTGTGCTTCCCCGAGGCGGCCTATAATGGATGTGCTTTTGTTGAATTTATATTAATAGAGGTTGTGTGTGGAGGTGAAGTCATTTCAGTGTATTTTTACTCTCCAATCAGCAGCAGCCGAATTTAAAGCCCATTAGACTCCAGTATACACAGCTGGCTCTCTGCGCTGGTTTCAGAGCAGCTTCTGGCTAACAGGAAATATAAAAATAACATTCACCAAGAACACAGATAACACTTTCTTGAACTTGAACTTTACCCTGCAGTATTAGACTTACATTTTTTAAAATTTACCCTTTATCTAATTTATTTGTTTACATATTTACAGACACTTATGTACAGCATGTTGCATACACTTTATACAACCCACATGTATACATAAATTAACATGCAACAAGCACAGCCAAGTCACCATCTGGAAGGCATTCTGGTGTCTACATATCACATTTATTTTGCATTTTAACGCTTTTCCTTGCTTTACTAATATATGATCTGTACTAAATATGAACAAAGTTATTACCAGATTAAATTGAGGTGAGATCAAAATATCGAAACTACTCTTATGTCTTTCCTGTAAATATAAGGCCACAGCAAGCAGCAATTTGGGTTAGTTTAGCATAGTGGAGACTTCAGGAATTGCATAATTGCAAAAATAGTTATGCTTACCAAAACACATATTTAAAAAAAAATTGTATTCCAGAAAAAATACTTAATGCAAGCACACAGGCCTTACGGTATTGACTCAACTTACGACGCCTGGAATGGTGCCAGGCGGCTGCCCAACCATTTTCTAATTCACAAAAAAATAATTCACACTAAAAAAATCCTACAGCCCTAGAAATGTCTAAAAATCCTAGAAATGCGCTAAATATCCTAAAATTCTAGAAAAATCCTGAAAATGTCATAAGGTCCCATAGAAACATCTTAAAATCCTGAAAATGTCCTAGAATCCTAGAAACATCCTAAAACCCTTAAAACATGTATGGGGCTGCTGCGACTGCCCTCTGGCCTCCTGTCATTTTGCAGAAGTGTCCCCCAAACAAAGCAATTTGAGTATCCCTGCTCTGCTGCTTCCTTGTAGATCAGTACAGTCTGATCAGACTTCACTGAAGGTTTCCTTTAGTAATTAGTCTGATGTAACAGTCTGTTAAGGATTAAGCAACATTAATTAATTTCTCTGTTTAGGATTTTCAAGATACCATGTTGTCTAAACGTCTCTATTGTCTTTCTCTCCCTGTCTCTCCCTTCAGTGAGGATGTATGTAAACGTGGTTTTACCGTCATTATCGACATGCGTGGATCTAAGTGGGAGCTGATCAAGCCTCTGCTGAAAACACTGCAGGAGTTTTTCCCAGCTGAGATCTGTGTGGCGCTCATCATCAAACCGGACAACTTCTGGCAGAAACAGAAGACAAACTTTGGCAGTGCAAAGTTCTCCTTTGAGGTCAGTGAGCGTCCTGGCTTTCTTTGATTGTTTCGTCCAACATACCATCACCTCAGATTCCATGTTTTTGGACAGTACTAATGTTCACCATAGATCAACATAAAAGGGTTGTGCGTTTTAGGATGCAATGAATGTAAAAGAATCTCAGCTTGTTTACATTTAGCTGCTAGCATTACGTGTTTGGTTTAGGTTAGCCTCAGTTTGCAAATTGTGTGACTTTTTTCTTTTTTTCTCTCGCATCAAAAAAACAAAACAAAAAAATCAACATTTTCTGTTTTCATACTGTACATGTGTCAGGGCCTACTTGGTTCAGATTAGCTAAGAGTTCAGTTTAGCCAATGAAAATATTTGGGTCAAGGTTCTCTTTTGCAGTTAAAAAAAGTTTCTTATCACAAATACTGTGTACTACAACTATATTTCCCAATAAATAAGGGTAACAACATGTAAATATGTGATTTTAAGGTGGCTGTGGTTCCCTAAGCACCCCACTAACTGTATCCATGACCGTTAGTTTAGCAGATGAAAGAGTTTTGTTTAGCCCAAACTAGTGCACTAGAATAAAAAGAGTAATGACAACGGAGGTTCAAAATGCCCGGGCGTCACGTGACTCATGGAGGCTTTGAAAAGTTCCAGAAGTGTCTGGCAGCCATTTGAATACATTATACAGAGAGACAAAACTCAGATTTTCTTAAATCTCTACAATCAGTGCTGTTATTGACTGCTTAAATAGCAGTCAATAACATCACTGACTTACAATATACACGGAGCACATTGTCTTTAATTTAATTATTATATTGTTTTTTAAAATAAAACTTGCTTATATTTGAAGATTAATGTTGACAGCCAGGGTTGGATTAGACTGATTAATCTCACACTCGAGAGATTCACACATTTCAGCAGCTCAAGAGTCAGAGGCAATAGAAAATAAGCAACCGAGTACCAAATAAGGGTTAAATATGATTGAAATGTAAAAAATAAAATATATTGTAAAACATAAAATATATAAAATAAATATATAAATATATATATATATATATATCAGTTGATATATGTCCTTCTCTTGTGGTGTCCTCTCAGATAGTCTCCACCATGCTTTGCTGTGTTGCACATGGACGATCCAGGAGAGAAAAGGAAAAGGCTTGCAGAAGACAGGGAGCTGACACTCAGGATGAGGGTGCTGTCTTAGTGCAGGGAGTCTCCAGGCTCCATTAAATCCTGTGTAGCTCTTTTGCTGAAAGAGAGAGGGAGAAAAGGACAGGAGAGAGGGTTAAACATACCTTTATAGGCCTGGGAGGGATACCCCTTTGGGAGATGAGGCGTTTGCTCCCCAACTTCAGTTAAGAAACTTTGTTAGTTGTGTTAAGTTTGCGCTTCTCATAGTGAATTACATGCTTGGAAATTAGCTTTTGCTATGCTAACCTCAGCATTTGTCTATAGTGTTTCATATGATAGGTCTACAATTACTGATCCTTTTTTAATAATTTATCAGACTTTGATCCTTTGTCAACCTGCCCGTCCGTGTGTCCAAGCTTTTTCCTTCATTTAAAAAGGTCTAGGCTACTTCATTGTTCTATGCCGTCACACTACTGTTAATATAAGAGAGTGATTTTAATACAAAGCGTAAACCACTGCATGTGAATGCATGAATTCGTCAGATCTGCGCTCCAGAGGAGAGCCTTCATTAGGCTGTGTAATATAGCCCTCTACTGGATTGATACATTAATGAACTGCATTAAACTAAAGCCTTCTGCGTTTTTATAACCCGCTTCGAAATAGTTCCTCCAGCACCCAGTGCTCCTATTGTAAGTTACCAATATACAATAACAAGATTACATATATAACAACATAATAAAATATAATATAAAACAGCAGTGTAACAATGTCAGTGTTTAGAATAATTCCCCATTACGCCCTGTATGTTTCATTTTTCTAAATGACTTACCCTGTGATCTCATTCAGGTCTTTCTGTTTCTCTCCCTTTGCCATCAATGGAAAATCAGCTGAGCTGAAACATAATAAAGACACATGGAGTCAATAGAATCACAAAGCTAAAAACATTCACCCTTAAAATTACGTTTCTGTTTACAGTAATGTTTTTTTACATTCTGTTTAGATGTCTCAAATATGTACTCTTAATCCACATCAATACTAATATATCACAGAATAGCACTGCTGTCAAGCACCATGTTATCTTTAACAAAGCTGACATGTAACTCACACTGAGCTGTAAAATAAATCACACAAGCCTTTTCTCCTCTTTAACTCCTTAATGTTAGATGAAATTACTCAAGAGCTTGACATTTTAAATTAACAGGCTGTTTGCGGCTAACGAAATGTGTTCAGTATATACAGTACACTGTACTTACGTTAGCTCACTCTGTTAGCATATCTGTTATTGCTTCGTAATTCCACTAATTTAGCAGCAGATAATCCAATATCATGCTTTAAAGCACGTGTAAATTTAGCTAAGATGTGCTGATAATATCAAAAACGATTCTTTAGATGTCTTACCCCTGTTAAAGCCCATAACAAATGGTCTTCTCTGCTGCAACTCCATTGCGCCGCTAGCAATTAATGCTACTTCCGGGAACTATTGAGACGCCATTGCTGTGAAATATCGGTCATTGGAGCGAACTGAGATGAGGCGACTCTCTTAAAGGGCTCTGGCCCAAAATATTAGACACAGGTGACTTAACTGTACACTTTTGCAGGTAAAACTACTTGGTTTTATTTAGCTAATAGTTCAGTAGTTGAGAACTTGAGGATCCAACTGGTTGGCTCAGACTAGCTAACTTCAACATCTTATTTTAGCAGGTTGGTTAAAACGGTTTCCTACAGGTTAGCTAACGGTACATTTTAGCATTTCGGTTGAAACTGTTAGGCTAATTAGCTAATGGTTCATTTTTGCAGCTAAAACTATCTGGTTGTATTTAGCTAATTGTTCAGTAGTTGAGAGGTGAGTAGGTAAAACTGTTTACTTAGCTGTTTGCTAATGTTAACAGCTCATTTTAGCATTTTGGTTAAAACGGTTTGGTCCAGGTTAGCTAACGGTTAATTTTAGGTTTTCGGTTAGTACTGTTCAGTTCAGTTTAGCTAACGTTAACGGTTAATTTTAGCAGGTCAGTTAAAACTCTGGTTCATTTTAGCTAAGTGTTAACAGTGACTTTTAGCAGGTCGATTAAAACTGTTGGTCAGGTTACTTAATGTTAACAGTCAATTTTAGCAGGTCAGTTAAAGCTTTTTGTTTTTTTTGTTTTTTTTTAACTAAATGTTACCTTTCACTTTTAGCAGGTCCATTGAAAAAGTTTGTTTAATTCTAGCTAACTGCTAACCGGTAATTTTAGCAGGCCAGTTAAAGCTCTTTGGGTCAGGTTAGTTAATGTTAACAGGTAGTGGTAAACTTTTGCAGCTAAAACTTTTTGGTTGTATTTAGCTAATTGTTCAGTAGTTGAGAGGTGAGTAGGTACATTGGTTCAGGTTTACTAATGTTAATAGCACATAGCAGGTTGGTTAAAAACTGTTTGGTTCAGTTCAGCTAACGTTAATAGTTAATGTTCACAGGTTGGTTAAAATTGGTTCATTTTAGCTACATGTTTTTTTTTTTTTATATAAACACACCTATCTGATAAATATTTATATCATATAGTGAGAGAATGTTCGTTTTTCTGAAAAGTGAAACAGGCCTCATTAGCCCATGAGAGAGTTGCCAATCTTGCCTTCTCCCAATGCCATATTTTGGTATCATGGAGTTACAAATGACAAGTGCAAGTCTAAATTAATCAATTTCCAACTCTGAAGGTCTTGACATTTCAGCCTGGTAGTCATTAAAATTAGACATATGCTCAAGCCACACTGGTATACAGATGATATTTCTCTATATTTTTGTTTCTGCGTATATAAGACCTGCATGATGCCACTGAAACATATGGTACAAACCGACATGATTGTTACCAACTGAAATTTTTTCTGTTTGTTTGTACCAGACCAGCATGGTGTCAGTTGAAGGTCTGGCCAAACTAGTGGATCCCTCCCAGCTTACAGATGACTTTGAAGGCTCTCTGGAGTACAACCATGAGGAGTGGATGGAGCTGAGAGTCTCTCTGGAGGAGTTCATGTCCAATGCTGTTCACCTGCTGTCCAGACTGGAAGATCTGCAGGTGGGTGCTGGACAGATAAATGGGCAGATGAATGAATGTTCCATCAAGGGAAAGATGAATGGAAGGTTCAGAGGGACTGAAATTGTTTTTCATCCCAAAGTGATAAAGTTGCACTGTGTGTTGCAGGAGCTTCAGTCCAAGAAGGAGTTTCCTGCAGATGTGGAGGGATCTCGTCGGTTGATAGATGAGCACACACAGCTGAAGAAAAAGGTGAGCGAGTGGCTGTCAGAACAGTCTAGTACCAAATATAGAAACATCCAAAGAAATACACAATTGGTTGCATTTCCATTAGCTGGGCTGAAGCTAACCTGAAGCTGGTGGACCTCTGTGCTAAACATCATAGTTCTGTCATCATTACATACAACTTTGAACATATTAAGTAACTAAAGTAATTTTTACGCACTTCTGTAGGTGCTGAAGGCTCCAGTTGAGGAATTGGACCGGGAGGGCCAGCGGTTGCTGCAGTGTATCAGATCAAGTGATGGTTTTTCAGGGAGGAACTGCATCTCAGGCTCTGCTGACTTCCAGAGCTTGGTGCCCAAGGTGAATACACGCCAGCTGCAATTATAGCTGGCTGATGAGTTGCCACTTCAAAATCATCTCTTAAAATATCAGATTTTATCAAGGAAAAGGGCCTCCAATTAGGCCCACTGTGACACAAAAACAAAATAATTGACAAAAATAAATGATTTATTATTGCATTTTGTTCTAAACTTTAGCTGCAGATGCTTTCAGAGACCTTTATAAACATAGAGAGATAACTGAATGTCTACATTGACATTGGCGCTTTTCATACACACAGACTGCTGGAATATTAAGAACACAAACTGAGATTTACTCTCACTAGAAAGTATGACAGTAAACACCAAACACAATATAAACAGAACCAATACAATCCAGGAAAAAAGGCACTTTTGCCAATTATGAAAATTTATTTTGATGACTTTACAAGGAGATATTTCGACCAGTCTTCTGCATATTCTATCATTACAACATCTGAACACTAAAAGCACACTATACCATAATGCATGTTTAAATCTTTGCATATTCTCATGCTTTTGCCAGCTGGTCAATGCCCACAGCTTGTTAGCATCCCTCATTACGGCTAATGAGACGTATACTCACTCCATGTCTGCTCGTTAGCTGAAGGACTCCACAGGAATAGTTGTGAAAGAGCATCATGAGTTTCATTGCACAGGTTGTTTACAAAGAGAAACATTCATTTTTATTAATAATTAATATGATTTTTTTTACCAAAAAAGATGTCTACTTATGAAGAATTGCCAATTTAGAGGTATTTCAGGGGAAATGACGTGTTTTTTCATACACAACTTACTGTTGCGGTTCAAAGACCTGCAAATACTGAAGTGCTGTCTGGGATATCAAAGGATAGATATGATGAAATATAAAAAGTCTGAGAGCTTTAAAAACCTTCCTAAAACCAGCAACACAGATCTGTCATTTTTAAATAAAATAAAAGGTGTTAATGTACATTCAAGTCAGCAAAAAAAAAAAAATTAGAGGGAGGTTCAATGCATGCTGTTTTGTATTTTTGTATGTACTTCTGAGGATACAAGATAATTCTGATAATTATGTTACCAAATACCAAACCATTTAAAATATGTCAATGGTCGCAAACTGGTGATGTGAGCTTATGTTAAAATGCATCTTAACAAGTTAAAATGTGTTACAATTTGAGCAGTAAATTGAAAAGCATTTCACACTGGGATTTCCACCAGACATTGTAAATATCAAACCTTTAATAGCATGGTTCTCTGCTTGTTTTTAAAGAAATTGTCAAACCTCAAATCTCTCAAAGGAGTTGGAGTCAGCTTCAAATGGATAAAACTACCATGAGAAACATAATCTAAATGAATATTGATCCTTGCTTTTTGATAGGTTGCCAGTTTACTGGATAAGCTCCACTCCACGAGGCAGCATCTCCATCAGATGTGGCACGTCAGGAAGCTGAAGCTGGACCAGTGCTTTCAGCTCCGTCTGTTTGAACAGGACGCAGAGAAAGTGAGTCTAACTGAGAGGTCATTATCCCTAGCTGTATGATACAGATGAAATGTGACAAGTGTGTTAAACTTGTATTATTAGTATATAATGTACCACAATGGCTGCATAAGGTATGATAAATCAAAAATTAATGACATCTAGATTTAAATGCAAAAGGTAGTGTAACTCAACACTTCCTTGTTTCATTACTTAGTCTGCTTCACAGAAAAGGTCCCCAGTGATGCACTGTACAGATATCCAGGAGGCCTTTACTTTGAAGCAGCCTCCACACACAGGGAAAGTGTGTAACTAACCATCATCAGCAAGCCTGTTGATCATCACAAGCTCCTCTAAATATTTGTTTCCAAGTTTGAAGAGGCACATCCAGTATTTGAACTTTTGTCCAATTTACCTTCCTCATGGACAGTTTCACACCTCTTTTCACTTGACAAGTGTGACCTCGTAAATTACTCCAGAACCTCCCTAGCCAAGTGAATGAATTTGCCCGTTTATCTCAACAGAGGAGCACAGTTAGTGGTTAAACCAGAGGAAAATCAGCCAGCCTTGATGCACTTCCACCAGGGAAGTGATTAGCTGCGGTTGTGACTGAAAGCTTGGATTCCTTTCATCATTATCATACCAGCCTGTTTACAGCAACATGCAAAACTATTTCAGTTTCTTTCCAAGATGCCATAAATAGAAAGATCACGCTCTCTGATGTTAAGTGGTCGGTATTTGAGGAATACAGGTAATTGCAAACTCAGGAATGCTTTTATTTTGTAAACACCACTCCATAGCCAAGAGAAATACTGCAATAATACTGCATTTTAAAAATTAAAACCTACATACATCACTATTTACTGCAAACTGACCTCCTGAGTAGCTGACATTTGCACAGCTGACACATACCAATATATTTTCAAGACAAAGCATACATTTTTTAATAGACAAAATGTATGAAATTTCTGCTGAAAATGTCTTAAAACGACTACAACTATGTTTTATACTTTGTTCGGTTGTGTATGTATATTATCTCAAATCCCATTTACCCCCTCTAATTGCTCTGGCCTGCAGGGAAACACAGGAATCACTAGCTCATACATTATTATAAATCATACAAAAGGGTAATTCATGAAGAACCGGGCCTGTACAGAATCGATCACTGACAAGGCTAGTTTTTGGTGATTTACATGCTGGCACATGCTGGTCAAGCCCTCAGAAAGAGCAACGGGCTTTGAAGTCAATTTGACACAGTGGTCAAACTGGAGAGTTACAACTTCTGGGCCTGTCATGTGATGCCACTGGGACCAAAAAAAACCTTTTTTACCATGGACTTACACAAATTACACAAAATTACTTGTTCCACTATTGAGATTTGATCCACCCGGTCCAATAAGATTAAAAAAAAAGCTTAGAGGAGCTACAATACTAAATAAATGTATCCTGATCCAAGTTAGTGGAGTGCTAAACCAGACAGCTGCATAGCTGGGTGACGTCTTTTTAGTATACTTACTCTATGGGCTGAGTTCCAGCCAACATTTGTATTTGGGGCCTATGTGGGAGGTAAATGAGCTGAGAAAGGCCCCTTTATGGTATTGTCCATTATGGCCCCATGCCAGTTGCCCACATGGGTGGGTTTACCCTTTGGCCCCAGATAAGAAGCCCAATTTGGGTGCATACCCACATGGTACCCAGGTAGCTCTAGCGTGTTCGGCCCAGTTGAATGAAGTTCATACGCATGCTGCGTCTTTAACCTCCTGGAAAACTGGAGGTCAGTCACTAGGTATTACTTATGTTTCTAATCTGTGCCAACTTTCATGAGTGTGGAGGCAGGTTGCGTCTGAGGTTGCTAAGCAACAGTAACCAGCACTTTACCTTAGCCCTCTTACTAGAAATCCTGAGTGCAAAGCTTCCAGGTGTTTCTTAAGTGTGTATTGGGAAAAAAATAAAAATTTAATATAGACTGTTGGAGAGAGGGAGCCGGCTGTGAGTGGTTGTTCCTCGTCAAGTGACATGCAGTGTGCGCTGCTGCATTCCAAAAGTTGAACTCTATTCATTTCAGGGCACAGTCATTGCATCCTGAAAAACAGGTGCTTGGAAATGCGTGTGCATTGCCACGGTGTCGGCATGGCTATCTGCTGTGTGTCTCTGTTTAAAACAATAGAAATGAACAAGCAAAAAACACATCAACCTATCAATGTGGACAATTGACTTTGGGCCATTATGGAACCTGTGGACAATCCCATCTAGGAGCCCATTTTTCATCTCATTTGCTACCCACATGAATCCCACATACAAATGTTGGCTGGGATGATGTGGAAGATTGGGTAATTTTCTACCCAGGAAGGTTTTGGCTACATGGGCCACTGAGCAACTTTCACAGAAATGAATGAAGCCCTGCCTCCAATGCTGTATCTAGTCCTCTTTATACATCCATGGTTTTAATTGAGAGACCCCTAGCAGTAGACATTACATGCTGTATAAGATGAACGCATGACAAAACACCAGTTACTATGGCAATGGTGCTGTATGATGACGAGGTCATGTACTTGGATCCAGAATGGCTGAACCATGTCAGCCTGTTGCCCTGCCTTTTGTGAGCTGCATGTGTTTGGTAAAACCCTAAGTGATGTTGATAGGAGTGCAGCGTGTACTCTCAAACTCACACATAAACTCAGAATCGCACAAACACAGATGGGCGTCAGCTGACTTGGTGTGTTGTTCCACACTGAAATCCACATGCAAGAGCAGTAAATATTTACTGTAGAGCAAATGGAGAGCAAGAAAGAAAACAGTTTTGTCCACATCAGTGTTGTCATGCTGAGGAACTGCGGGGGTGTGTGGATGAGTTTACACTGTGGGAAACACTCGGCGCGCACAGTGGAGCCAGGGAAACAGTCAGACCTGACGAGGTGTCCGCTCAGTGGAAATCACTGCTGGAAGAATGACTGTGTGGATGATATGGTAACCATGGTAACCACACGGCGCCACAACCGGCCTCCATCTGTCTGCAAAGATTGATTGAGATGGAGAAGCAAGCGTGAAGGTTGTCCTGGTCTCTTCAGCTGTACACTGAGCAGCTCGCAGAGATGACATGAACGAGAGAAAATGATATTTGTGTTTTTAAAGGAATATTTCTTTGTTTGTTTACAGCCTGGGTCGAGTTTATTTCATTTTGGCCACAGTTTCTCTCAGTTGTGGCAGCTTTTTACTCACCAACTTTATTGTAGACACACACAAGATTAGTAAGGGCAGCTGCTGGAAAATGCTAGACATACTGTTATGAACTTCAAAACACAGTACAATACAATCAGCTGAAAAATGCATCACGCAAAGGCTTATATTAAAGAGTAAAATGTAGTTTTAGGATCTACCAACTAAGCAGTAATTGTCTCTGGTAATAAGAAACTAGTTTGACAAATGCATTTCAAGTCAAAGTCTACTTACGAGCTTTTTCAGCGCTTTCAACTGCAAACAGGCTATAACACTGTCGAAGAACTGCTGTTAAATTGTTTAAATGGTCTTTTACTTGCACTCTCACAGCAGATGGTTTCTATTTGTTCCTGAAGCAAATTTCAGTTCCAATGCAATGCTTTCTGTGCTTGCAGTAATTCCAAAAATGAATGTGTGACATACTTCGCAATGTTATTAATCTTGCTCTGTGTGTGTGTGTGTGTGTGTGTGTGTACGTACGTATGTGCAGATGTTTGACTGGATCAGCCACAACAAAGAAGTATTCCTGCAGAGTCACACTGAGATCGGCCGAGGTTACCAACATGCTGTGGAGCTGCAAACTCAACACAACCACTTTGCCATGAACTCCATGGTACCTAAACTTATTAAAGCCATAATTCTCACATCACTGTACATAACAGCAGAGATAAGAAGAGGTTACCAGCATGATAAACACACAGCCAGGCTCTGTGCTAGCTAACCTCTTTATCTGTGTTAAGTTTTAAATACTCTCAGAGTACAGTAGTGTAGTTATGTGGAGTTAGTTTAGATTGAAGGGACTGTTCACCTCCAAATCCAAGAGACATATTTTCCCTGTTACCTGTGGTTACCTGAGTTGCTGTGTGATGGAGATACTGAATGCTTCCCTCTGTGCAGTTATATAGTTGGCTGGTGTAGTTCGGTAGAAAGAAAACATTTCCTACACGAAACTGCTCACAACAAGGTTTGTGGATTATCTTTAGTAAGATTTATGGAAAGAGACATTGCTCGAGTCTTTTTTTTCCTTTTTTTTCAAATATATTTTCTGGCACCTCAGGTACCACAAGCCGAGTGCAATTATATATATATTATATATCGAGAGAAGGCAAACATCTCTATAGCTGATATCTCCAACACTCAGCAAATCACACCAAAACAATCCAGACTGATAAACAGTACCACAGGTGAGATGAAAAGTGTGTATTTTTCACTTTGGAGTGAACTGTCAATTCCGCATAGTATGTCTTAGAACAGCTGTTTGAAAATCAACAAGAGGAATTATTCAAATTTAGCAAAAACATCACAGGCGCACAAGCCATGACAAATAAAGTAAAATACATTTCTTCATTCTTCTTTGTTGAGTTTAGTTAACTACAGAACCGTAAGACACTATGTATGTACTTATTAAAATTGTTATGAAAGGACTTTTATAGAAATGGCTAAACTTTAACTTTCATTACAGATTTAAGTGTCTTGATGCAGTATTTCATGCAAATAATTAAACACAGTTGTACTAAAGAAAGCAAGAGGATAAGCCAGTTGGTTGCCAACAGCACTGTTGTTAATATTAATGTCAATTATTATTTTCTTCCCCATCCAGAATGCCTATGTAAATATCAACAGGATCATGTCAGTGGCGAGCCGTCTGGCCGAGGCCGGTCACTACGCCTCCACACAGATAAAACAGATCTCGAGTCAGCTGGATCAGGACTGGAAAAGTTTTGCTGCTGCACTTGATGAGCGCTCCACCATCCTCGCCATGTCATCTGTCTTTCACCAGAAGGCTGAACAGGTGAGAACAATTACCTAGATATCTTGTAGCAGAGATTTTCTTGTGAACTGACATCAGTGAGGACAAATCCATTTTCAGGTGGAAACACATTGGATGTGTTTGTGGAGAAAAAGTAAACACCATCTAACCTGATGTAAGGACTTCCCCCTCACTTCTTTGTCATTAGAGGAAAAGCGGCTCCACTTACTGTGAGACTGCTGATGCTTGGTTACTGATGTGGTAACTATCTAATCTAGGAATCTCCACAGCAGACACATGTCCAGAATGTAAAATGTAAATGGGACATTTTTAGTGTCTGATTATACTGAATAGACCAAACTGCTCTGCTGCTGATTCTTGGAAGGTTGACATGGCAACAGATGGGACTTGTTTGATTCCTGCTGGGCCCTTGACATTAGCTACAAGTGTACATTTGAGAGAGCCGGAGATGAAAGACTAAATGAGGGAGAGAGTGAGTGGTTGGGAGCAGAGAAAGGATTGGCTGAGTTTGAGAGAGAGCCTAATAAAAAACAGAGAAACAAAAACGTGTCAGGATAAAAGATGGAACACAAGATGGGAGGAGAGACACAGGCGAAAGGAAATTGGCAAGGCTACAGAGAGAGTAAACGTTACAGAGTGTGAAAACAAGAGAGATTTAGAGAGAGAGGTATAGGCTGCTTTCATTTTTGCAGCCTATTAACCCTGTTGGTAAATTACTACAAAACTTGTAACAATACTAACGTCCTTGAGAATTTGCAGTGTCCATTCATACAGTATGTGTGTATCTATATACCAGATTGCAATGTTTGTTTACATTAACTCCCGGATGTGAAACCTCTGTATCATATATGGAACAGCTGAGATTTCAATAGAAGATGATTAGGTCTTGTTGTGTTTTGGGGTGCTAGATACCAATATAATATGGAGGAAGGTTCAGATTTTTTTTTAACTGTTGGGCTGCAGACTAGCTTAAAATACCAACTTTAATTTACTTTCTTCTTTAACCATGTTTAAGAAAAATGATGAAAAATCAACCTTTACCTTGTACCTTGTACAATCACAGCTGGAAATGCTGCTTTGTTTTGCTGAAAAACATCCCATTTCCATTGCAAAATGCCTAATGGAAACACCACCAGAAGTACAGCAATGTGTTTCCAAAAAACGCCTGTTTTGGTTATACAATGGCTGCTTGAAACGGTGCTGGAAATACAGTGATGTGACACTAACCAATGTGTTAAGTGTCATGATGGCCATTGAAAATGCTGTGCAATGCCACTATGAATACAGGGATGTGTCACAAAAAAAACTGTTTTTTGTTGCACAATGGCTGCTGGAAACACAGCAAAATGGTGCTAAAAAGCATACCAGAAACAACAGATAGATCAGACCACTGGCGTTATATCTGTATCTTTAAAT
This sequence comes from Plectropomus leopardus, assembly GCF_008729295.1. NCBI lineage: Eukaryota > Metazoa > Chordata > Actinopteri > Perciformes > Serranidae > Plectropomus > Plectropomus leopardus. The sequence goes on along the minus strand of NC_056472.1, from coordinate 28,092,593 downwards.
GTTACAGAAATAAACAAGTTTGCCGATTCACATGTAACTGAAAACAGTTGGCAGTTGTCTACCTGTGAATGATTGTTGTTGTTAGTGGGATGTCACAGTGATTGGATCCATATGTATCTATATTCTTACAAATACAGGGGATTTAAATGTAAATATGTAGAGGAAGGATCATGCGTTAAATAAAATCAAAAAGATTTGAAGCTGTGGTTCCCAAAGTGTTTTTGCTCTTGTGATCCAATATTGATTAGCAGTGTTCTACCAGGGACCCAAGCTCACAAATACATAACTGACTACAACCTCTACATGTACCTACATTAGCCTACTACCAAGACAGGCAGAAACACTGTTTAAACTAAAATGTATCGAACAATAAATCCTCAAACAGGGCACATTTTTGAGAGAAGGAATTTAAATGAAAGGAGGCTGACATGCACGCCATGCACGCAAACGGTGAAAATGTTGCAGTAACTGACAGTTGTCAATACACATTAGAAAGATGATTATTCATAGTATGAGCGTGTTGAGTATTTAAAGCAATCGTCCTGGCAGTGTGACCTGCACTTATTGAGATATCTCACTCTGGACACAAGCGTTGGATGGACTGGATGTGCCTCCACCCTTTGGCCCAGAACAGTGATACATTGTAAAAGGGTGAAAGCAGATAAAAAATGTGTATAGCTGTTAATTATATTAGCAACTACAATGTAAAAAGTCAGCATTTCATTATAGACAAACCATCTCAGTATTTATCTATGTGTTAGCTGTGTTGTTAGATGGATTCATATATGAATGCACACGTTTTATGACTTTTTATACGTCTGTTGTTTCCTCAGTTCTTGTCGGAGGTGGAGGCCTGGTGTAAAGTCTGCAGCGAGGGAGGGTTACCGTCAGAGATGCAGGAGCTGGAAATCGCCATCCACCGCCACCAGAGCCTGTACGAGCAAGTCACCCAGGCTTACACTGAGGTAAACCAACAGCACACCTAACCACATAACCTGGTCACTTAAATCTACTGCTGCCACCAGAGCTTTTATGATGACATCATTGTAAATGAGGGCAGGCCCCCAATGATTTTTCGAGTCTAAATAAAGAGAATAATAGGTCACAAAGGTTTAAGCCAGCATTTTACTGCAGCCAAACTTAAAGTTGACACTGACCTGTTGTCTTTGGCTTCTATGTAATCAACGTATTGCTTTAAAACTAAAGATATGAATTCCAGAGTTTGAGTTTACTGCTCACTGCCGTCTCTAACAGTTTTTTGGCACCAGTTTCTTTCATTTTGTTATTTGCTTACAAAACATTTTTTCTCCACTTTTCTTCATTATAAATTTGTATGTTGCTACATGCTTCAGTATCCACTTCCTTGTGTGTGGTTTAGGGTAGCTCCAATATGTGTCCCTTATTTGTTATTGTGTCAGTGATGATTAAGAAAGACAGTTACACTAACTATACTACCATTTCTGTTTGTAACACTGCATGCCCTGGAACTCTTTGAGATTTGAACAACTCTGCCTGAAGTGCAACAGAAAATATTTCAGCTTTTTGGACAGTGGAAACATTTTGAAAGCATTCTTGAAAATAAGTTCTTGAATAGACTGAAAAGTGTGCACTATGTTTGCAAAGTGCAATTTACACTTCTAGTTGTTTGGGAATGGTGATGTTAGTAAAAATGCTAAGGTGGAAAATCTTAAAAAGTTTTATCAGTACGCCTCTCAGGATAGGATATGTACTTCAGAATACATAGTCTCTCTTTTGGGTGCTGTTAGTGCTGCGCTCTGGCAGCTCAGTGATGCTGGCTGTGACTTGCGGTGATGACAGGGTGGCGTTGGTCAGCTGCCACACCACCAGCGTATCCAGATCCGCTGTCTGAAAACCCCCTGCGTTCCACTAAATTTAGTCTCTGAACACTCTCACTCCTCTCTGCCCCTTTGCAGCAGTCCAGTTTGCGGCGTTTTATCTTCACTGGCTGGCTGTTGCAGTGTTAGCTTAATTTATGCTTATCTGTGAAAAGATAAGTCCATATATACTCACACATAAAGCTCTGGGCAGAGGCTCACACTGAAGCAGTTAGGTTTGGCAGGCTATGACAGCATTGTTTCCTGTTGAGCACGCTACAAAAAGTGACACGCTCCTAGACTGGCATGTTTTTTTTCTTGTTCTCTCAAACTTGATGCATTTATTTAATGAGGTGAAAGTGCGTTACAGTGTGGCAGTGTTACCTCTAATTTTCCAGAAAGTATGAAACTGAAGCAGAAGCTCTTCTTGTTTGATTTAAATTAGTAAAGATAAGTTACAACATGATGCTCTCTGTTCTGGGACTACAAACATCTTTGAATGCTTAAAAGCAGAGAAGATGAAGATGCAGGTGTCTAGGGTGCCAGGTGTGTGTGTGTGTGTGTGTGTGTGTGTGTGTGTGTGTGTGTGTGTGTCTGTGTGTGTGTGTGTGTGTGTGTCTGTGTCTGTGTCTGTGTATCTGTGTGTCTGTGTCTGTGTGTGTGGAGGCATGTGCTGGAGCTGCTCTTTCCTCAGTTGCTTTCAGTAGACAGAAAGTGCCTGTAATCTCTGCAGAGCGTTTGTGTCATCGCTGCTTCAAAAGAACAAACTCCCTCATGCAGTTTGGTGTTCTACCTCCTGATCAAGGCTACAGCCTGCACTGGACCTTGGTTTTGAATCGTCTTTACAGCTAATTTTATAAAAAATACTGTTTAGCTTGTTGCCCTTTTGCATCTCATTATGTAAATCATCTTAATGTTTTTCCATGTTAGTGCCAGTCCTGCAGTTTAGCAGCTCAGGAGCCAATAATGTTTCTGAGGGGGTTCTCTGCTCAAGTAAAAGCAGTAGGGCTGAAACAATTAGTTGATTAGTTTTCAGATATATATTTTATAAAATGCACATAAACACAGATGAGTCTGATGTTTGAACCAGTTTCCAAAAACTGCAATAACTACCACATTTTCAAAGTTCATTACCGTTTTGGTTGTAATTGATAAAAACAAAACAAAAAAAGATCAGATAAAGCAGGCACATTGCTTTGTACAGCACCTTTCAACAACAAGGCAATTCAGAGTGATTTACAAAGGACATTATTACAAGCTATAAAAGAAACACAAGGACATGAGACATAAAAAGACACACAGGGCTCATTTCTTGCAGAGAGGAAACAAGGGTCACTGCTTGTGTGTGACGCAGAGGTTTTAGTGGTGTGTTTCCACATATAATTTAGCAATTAGCAGTGAGAAAAGAAATGCTGATTTAGAAAGTATATATTTGTTCCGGAGAGGAGACAGAACAAAGAGAGGAGAGAAAAAGCATGAAATGCTTTAACGCAACATTGAATTTTTCCTAATTACAATCTCTTTGTAAAAAGAACTTTTACTCTTTGTATTTTTCTGCCTGATTTCCTGTCTTCATTAAACAGGTTCAGCCTTGACAAAACGTAGCAAAACATTTTACAAAGAAAACAGTGGTGCTTTGGACACCCCATTGTCTCAAACGCACTTCTTCTTTCTTGCTTTATTTCTAATTATTATTATTTATTTATGATCTCTCTGTGATCTATCTGTCTGTGTTTCCAGGTGAGTCAGGATGGCAAAGCCCTATTGGACGTCCTCCAGAGGCCTCTGAGTCCCGGCAACTCTGATTCGCTGACAGCCACTGCCAATTACTCCAAAGCGGTCAGTGCCATTGTTTTCTTTTCTTAGGGTCAGGCTCCTCCTGCGAGCCAATAACAACAGAGAGACAGCTTTAAATGTTTTATTTCAAGTAAAAACGGAAAAAAGAACAAAATATGTTAGTTAACATTTATGTTAATTCTCAGGTACACTGCATCCTGGATGTGGTTCATGAGGTTCTCCACCATCAGCGGCGTCTGGAGAATATTTGGCAGCATCGAAAGGTCCGACTGCACCAGAGACTGCAGCTGTGTGTGTTCCAGCAGGATGTCCAACAGGTACACATACATACACACGCACACAAACACATACAGCAGGCAAGGGAAATGACAACATTAGGAGTGTGTTAGAGAGAGAAGAATGGGACTATATTGTTGCTTTTGGATGTAAACCTCAAAATGACAGTTTTTTATGAACTGAGAAAAACAACATTGCAAATTGTTTTTGCAGTTTTTATTTTACTAGAGTGTTTGGAAGAATTTTACTTACTCACGAGGTCAGAGAATTTTGTCAAACCACAGTGGAGCATGTAATCTTGTATGCAAGCGTGTGATCATGTGAACAGACGTATGTGTTTTTGTGTGTGAGTAATGGACTTTGCGTAGCAGAACCACCACAAAATGTTCATTCATCTCTGCTGTCCTCTCGTCCCAGTTAAACGGTGTGTAATGTGAAAATTCCTGAGATGAAACGCTCAGAGCGGATCTCTGCTCTGCTGGTAGCGCTGCTCATATTTCACAGACAAGCAGACTATGTGGTTTTGGAAAGGTGTCAGCCCAGATTCCTAGAGGTTTTAAAGATATTCGGGAGCTCAGAATGTAATATCAGAGCTATGTTTTATAAAGGATATTTTTAACCAGTAGAGTTTCATCGGTGGGGAACGAGGGGGAGGTTTTATTTATGACATTACTTTCTTTAATGTGATTGTGGGTCGGACAGTAATACATTAAGAATGAGGTACACCAGATACTGTTGGCATTACTAAAACCTCTGGAATCTCAGTAAAGAGTCGACATGTGTATGCTCTGAGGAGTTTTTTTCTCAGAAATTATGAAAATAAAGTACAGTAACAAGGACAAAGAGAGTCGCTGATGCCAAACTGCTGAAGCGAAGTCCAGCTGCAGAGATGCAGCCACCGTAGCTCAACACCTGCAGTTTCAGTCCACTCTATGCCCCCTCAGGACAAAGGCCCCAACAGTAGCAACTGTTTAGACCTGCAGATGTAGACATGTTGAAAAGCTCCACCTGCAGGCAAGGAAAGTAACAGATATATGTATACTTGTCTGGTACAAGTCGCTTGTGATACTTTACAGCCAAATTACATGGGACAAGGATGCTGCGTGACACGCCTGCCGCAGCATTCTCACAGCAGGGCGTGTCCATTATAATCAACTGAAGCTGCTACACTGACAATGTGCTGCTCATCTCTATTTTTACGTGTCTGGTCTATTTTTTTCTCTCAATGAGTGGCTCCCTGGTCTCCCAACAGATGAAACTACACAAAACTGTGTAAAAAAATAAGCACAATCTGTTTTAAAAGATTAAAATGGATACCTCATCGTTTCAGAGGCAATGCAAAGTCCTTTAAATTAAAATGAATCATGTAACACTGTCTTATATTTTGACTAATATTTATGTATATGTAAATAATTTGCTCTGGGTAAAGTAATTGAAAAAGGAAGGACAGTGCATGAAAAGTACTTGAAAGTCCATGAATTTCATTTTTTAATGTCTGCAGAGTATAAGCCCTGTTTTAAAATTTCACATTAAAATGAGTCAATCAAATGGAGTCATTCTGTATTTAAAAGGATCCATTAATCAATAAAGTAGTGCCAGTTTAAACAGCTCACTCTGCCAACCCTTGCATAACCAACAGCATTATCACTTGGCAAAACTCACTATACACACAGGAAGCTGCAATTCAACCGCACGCTATTAAGACAGAGTCTGTGTAGCAGGTAAAAATAAAAAATAAAAATAAATAAAATGCCCCGCCTTTGTGCACCATGCATTTTGGTTGTGATAATGAAAATCACATGTTCACATGAGGCTGTATTCACATACCCGCCCAGCAACTGCCTATTGCAAGAGCATTGCCCTAAAAAACAAAGCCGCTATGGTCCAGAGCTGTGATGACAGGCATGTGCTTCACTGAACGTCACTGTTGGAAGTGCAAGCTAGCTTTGGACTGTGCAAAAACCTGCATACTGTAGCAGGACAATGGGAATCACTAAAATTATTAAAGATTTTGACATATTCCAGCAATTTACCAATCATCTGACATTTGGTTGAAATGATATCCCAGGCCCAGTTTTTCTTCTTGTTGCGCCAACAAGTTACTAGTGCTGCATCATAAAACTATTCAGACATCATCAGCACCTCCATCTTCTATTAAATCGTTCAAAGCCAGGAAGCTGCCACCAGAAGTTCAACAAATTGAACGCTTACTAGCGGAGCAAAATCTGTGCACGTTCACATCGGCAGCAACCACATTTTACTCCTACGGTGGTGCTTAAAATCGCTTCCCCTCTGCCATCTTCTCCCTATTGAAATGACTTGAGGTGGCATATTACCTCATGGCATTGTGAAAGCAGCTTTAAGCATGTTTCTGCTGTATAAACACAGACCCAGTTATTTATCTTGGTAAGAGATTTTAGCTAAAAAAAATTGTAGGTGTCCACTCAGAAAAACAGAGCAGATGGATGAAGTGTATCCATACTAATTTTCTAGCACAGCTGTTAATCCTTTGTACTGATTACTTTAACAAGAGAGTTTCACTGCAGTGCAAAATGTAGAAGTGCTCTAACTGTAAGTCATGTGACATTGTCTTTTTAAAACTTAATGAGGAATTTTACTTTCGAAATCAAGGGCTTCAGAAGGAACTCCTCCCTATTCACAGTTCTATTGGGTTCAGGTTTAATTAAATATATAGACACACAATCAGAGGAGCACATTGAATTAAGTTAAAACTGGTCCACTTTAACTTAAGTCATTGTTATGTGCCTTATTTTTTAAATGAATGGCCAAGACTTTGAGAGAGATTTTGAGCATCAGGCAGACTACAAATGCAAAGATGGATGCTCTGAGTGCGGGAGCCATGCGTACATTTTTATGTGACCCAGGAGAGAGTGTGAGAAAGTGTTTAAGAGAGCTAAAAAGACAAAAAGAGAGAGAGAGAGAGAAATAGTGAGTTAAGAAGAGACTGTATCAGTCGGTTATAAATTCATTGAAAACAGAGCTTTGCCAACTGTACTCGTCATGCTTCAGTTTCTATGAGACTCCAGAGAGAGACAAAGAGACACACACGGAGGGCGAGAGACGCACACAGAAAGTGAGACAAGGAGCAAGTGAGAGAGTAAGCTCATACCAATAGTCTATAAATCACTGAGAACAGGGCTATTCCAACCAGAGTTATAATGCTGCAGGATATATGTGACCCCAGAGAGGAAGAGGCAGAGATGCAGGAGTAAAGGCTGATAGAGAACATATTAGGTGTGTAGTTTTATTTGGCAGTTTTAGCTGCACATTCAAACAAAGATTGTCCAGCTGCAGTCTCTGGGCTCTGGCTTGTGTCTGATGTGACCTTTCGCTGACCTCTTTTTGGCTCCAGCTGGACTGACCACACTACACTGACGTCATGAATGACAGCATTGTTCATCCTTAAATATGAAGTACAACCAATCCCAAAAAAGTGGGGACGATGTGTAAAATGTCAATAAAAGCAGAATGCGATGACTTATAGATCTTTTTTGACCTATGGTCAGTTAAATACAACCAAAGAAAAGATATAAGGGAACTTAAAAGAACTTAAATCGAAAAAAGAACTAGTATAAAAGATCCAGGTTAGGGTTGCAAATTGTAGGCATTTTACTCAATCAATTAATCAGTAAAATTAGCAAAAAATGAATTGTTATTTGAAAAAAAAACATACAACTATTTAAAACAATACCCAATATGTCTTTGCCTCAGTGAAAGCTCACAGCAACAAACTGTATTTATTTTGACAACATTTCATAGCCTGTGGATTAATTGATTAAATTTCACGTTAAATTCTTAACACCTGATCAATTGATCATCAGTTGATTATTATACTTAATTCAGGTCCAGGTTCTCAGGGTGGTTTGAAAAATATATAAGGCTTTTAATTCATAGGGCTAGAAACATTAAAAATACACCAACCTGTATTGGCTTGCGCCTTCTTTGGGGTGTAATGACACACTGAGACAAAGAGAGTGATTATAGTTGTCAGTAGTTTTATGCTTTTCTAACCATCCTCAGTGCCTGGTCCAGGATCTTTAATACCACTATTTTTTGGTTATAAGTTCCCTTTTTTTTGGAATTATTCTCCTCTATAAGCACTGGTGGTTTGAGGGACTCTAGAAGCATTACTGCTGCCTCTCTTTTTCAAAAGGTATTCAATAATAAAACTAATTAACTTCATTGTTTTTTGTAAATATACAGTCATTCTCAATTTGATGCCTGTAACACGTTCCAAAGAAGTTGGGACTGGGATATGATAACCACTTTGTGACATCACTTTTCTTTAAAAAAAAAAAAAAGTAAATGTGGGGCACTGATTGTTGAAATTTAGACAGATTTGACGCTATATGCTGCTCAATACTAGTTCTGTATTGTGAAAGATGCATTCCAACCTACATCATAGGCAGAAAACCCTATAAAACAAAGAACTAAGAGCTGAGATACGATAACTGAAAAAAGTACCAACATTATACCAATTAAACAACAAAGTGACTGATGTTGCCTTGCAGTCGTCACATCTGTGATGACGTTTGGCCTCCAGTAGTCTAATGATACAGAATATTTAACGTCCTTTTCTTCTCGACCGCAGTGACCTAAATCATGAAGGTTTCATCTGTTCCATTCTTAATTTATGAGGTCTGAGACCATTTTGTGCCACTGATCTGTATGTACACTTTAAAAAAAGTGCGCAGCGCCAAGAACAGAAAGCTCAGCAGGTGATCTTTAACCCTGAGTGTGTTTGAAGAGATGTTGTGAAGATGATCTCTGTGTTCTCTCTCCTCCAGGTGATGGACTGGATAGAGAACCACGGCGAGGCTTTCCTCAGCAAACACACCGGTGTCGGGAAATCCCTCCACAGAGCCCGTGCCCTGCAGAAAAGACACGACGACTTTGAAGACGTAGCTCAGGTGAGTCTGTCTGTCCATATGGGTCTCCATCCAAGTATTGTTAAAGTCAGGCCCGCACTACTGTAGTTTTGGTGTTTGACCCAAAATGAAAATTTTGTCACTGTCTAAACTCCTTGAGCTCAGGAGTTGGTCAGTGCATATCTGTACTCTCATTTCCAATATCAACACAACATATAAGAAATCCACTTGTATCACGGAAATTTTGAAGTTTGTTTTTACCAAATGTTTATTTGCTTGCCTTACACACATCTGCAAGTAATCTTCCTTGATTAATCCCAAATTTTCAAAACCACCATGCCTGGTGGCGGCAGGAAGCATGAAGACCTCTACCTAACCATTTATGGTCACGAGCCTCTCCTGAAAGATCTGCAGAAGATGTTATCCATTCCTGAATTCCAGCGCTACAGTCTATCATGTAGAAAACACTGGAAGTGGAGTTTAGCCATAAAAATGGAAACAAAACAAAGAAACATGTTGAAGCTTTCAGCAGAGATTTAAAAAAAACTGAGTAAAAATGTGGTTTGTCTGCAAAGCCAGTGCTGCAGTAGAAATTGTTTAAATATTCGCCATAATGAAAAAATAGAAAGATTATATAGAACGCACAGCAGAGAAAGTTCTCTGTTCAATATTGAATAGTACACAGGCCATATTACTGCAGGGCCCTCAGTGTCTTTGAGCCTCGAGTTGAGCCCTTAAGTTATGCAACATTTGCTGTTCAACATTGTACAAAACTGTCTACTTAAAGAAGCGCTCACAGAAATATTGGTTCATATACAGTTGAAGCCTTGAGGGGCTTTGAAGTGGGTTGTTTGTAGTAAAAGTGTGTGATGTACTTCTCTATTGAAGTTGTCAGTTGTCTGATTTGATTTGTTTGAAAGTCAAGTGAGTGCTCCTATAGCAGATGATGTGTGTGTGTTTGTGCATTTCAGAGGATTGCTTTGGAGACCAAATGTGATCACAATCATCAAATCATAATGTCTCTGCTGTTGTTAAATGAACACACTCACTGACAGTCAAACTGACTTTCCTTTCTCATCTCGTCATTCTCCCTTTGTCTTCTTGTCATTTTTCTCCCCTCTTTCATGTAGCTGACATCCCACCACCTTTCCACACTCAATTGATTTTTTCTTAAAGGCTTTCTTAACAACTTTGCAACTAGAGATCTGATCGGGTCCAAAATATCAGGCCTGACCCGACATGAACCCTGCACAGTTTCTGTCTAAGCCCGACCTTAGCCTGAATCATGGCAGCAGTTGTGGGTCCAAACCCAATTCAAAACTTAAATTTCCATTTTAAATTTTGATTTTTTTAATATCACATAATATTTTACTCATCAGCTAAGGGCCGACATGTTTCCTCACTTCTCCTCCATGTCTGTCTTCAGGAGACTGTCATCAGCTCTCTCTCACACACAACATGTTGTGCAGAGCAGACTGCGCCTCGTGGTGCGTCGCCATCTTTGAGTGTTCACAGCGGTTCATTGTGATGCACAACATGATGATGATCACTGCTTTTCACTGCAAGTTATGCACATCTCTCCCGCTGCTGAGGAAGCAGAGGCAAACACTGTCAACCAAGTCACCTCTCTTTCTCTCATTTTCCCTCAAGTCCAATGTGACTTATGGAGTTTGTGTACTGTATGTGTGAAAATGAACTCCTAATTTTAATGTTTTTTTCACTTTAAATCTAATTCTAAATCTCAATATTTTCATTAGTTGTAATGGGTTAATGGCTGAACAGCTCATGACATTACACAGACTATTAAGGGAAGGGAATTTTTGAGAAGTGACAGCCCGGTCAGGATTGAAGTGGGTGGGTCTGGCTCAGTCAGGTTGGGGCAGAGAATCACAGCTAGACATCATCAAGTGTTTTCTCATTCTTAAAAAAATGCTGCATGCTGTGGTCTAATACAAGATAAGATAATCCTTTATTAGTCCGACAATGGGGAAATTTGCATCGTTTCATCTGCAAAGTGTGCACATGATACGTAAGCAAAAGAACAATCGAAACAGTAAAAAAGGTGCAATAGTGAAAAACAAGGTGCAAATTCAACAGCTGAAAAATATTTACATCAATTGCACATGGAAGATAATTGCACCTGTGAAAAATAGCACTCTAGTATAAGTCCAGTTGATGTGTGTGGCCTACTGGGAGCAGTGCTGGTTGTACATTCTGACTGCAGCAGGAAGGACGGACCTGTGGAGCTGCTCCTTCGCTCGCTGTGACTTCCATTGCTATCTCAAATCAAATAACACAGTAAGACAGGTGCCTATTCAGAATCCATGGCAATTGATAAACCACAGCTCAGCGGAGTTTCAGTGAAGTGATAATCCTATAAGCGAATAAATGTAAATCCTATAAAGGGTATGTAGTTGTGTAATCTGATGTTTACACTCTGGATTAGGATTAACCTTCATAACCTGCTAGATCTGCATTATTTGGGTCAGGCGCTCTCTCTCTCAGTTTCTTCCCCCCCATTAGCATTTTCATGTAGTTTGTGTGTTTTGCTGGTTAAACTCTCCGCTTAGCAAAATACATAACATTAATAAATTAAGCATATGTTTATGCTACATGCCAAGAGATGAATATGTAAGCATGCTTGCCCACATTACTGTTGGACTGTCTCTCACACACAAACTTAAAGACGTGCTTATTTCATTGATGGCATTTAAATAAAGATGTGTGCACTTGGTGGGATGTATGTTTAACTGGGTGAATTTCTATGTCATATTAATGTCCTTTGACCATCATAAGTTCCAGTTTATTTTTAGCTCTCCTCGTTTACATTTGATTTCTTCTCCATTTAAACCAACCAAACATCAAACAGAAAGACTTAATGAAAACCCAGAACTCATTTACTCTCATTAAAACCTTCTTTCTCCAGCTTCTTCTCACTGCCTCAGCCTTGGGTCTGAATGCCAGACAAGTAGGTTATGAACTTAACATGGGCATTGGTTTAACAAGATTAGCTAGCACTGTATCTCTACAGGTTTGTGAGAAATGCAGATAATGTGGGTTTTATTTATCCAAGTTTTGAGATATCTAATTCAGGCATTGGGAGTGGATGGGTATATTAAATATAAAATCAGTATTTACAAATCATATATTTAAGCAGTTTATTTATTTCTTAAATTGTCTTTATTCATTTACTTATGAATTGTCATTCATCCATTCATCTATCCATTTATGTCCTTTAATGTCAGGTAAGGTCTTAAATATTCAGGTGACAGGGATGATCCTGCTTTCCTGTCATCTCCCCGTTTTAATGCTCACCCTGAACCAAACCAGTCATGCAGTGAAGAGTAAAAATCCCTTGTAAATTATAATCTTTATCTTTTGACTAATCCTTATAAAATATCCAGACTGTAAGCTTTCACCCAAACTCATATTCTTGAATAATTAGGATCATAACACAACGTTTTTTTTTCTCACACTAGCACCACACCCCCAACCTCCAGCCGTCCCAAAATATCTGTAATATATTCCCTGAAGTGAAATATTCCAGTGGTAATCTCTCATACTTACCAGAATAGACCGACGCTAATCCATTTTGTCCTCCTGATGAATGCAGAGAGCTTTAACACTCAGACAGGATTTAGTCCCGTTTTGGTAAAGTTAGAGGTGGAGACAGGAAACCTTACACTGTTGATTTACAGACTGGAATTAACATTTTAATATTACGTGATCTGAATGTCTGTGTTATCTTTGTGCCGCTCCAAAATCTAATGAGTTCTTCTTTGGCCCATGCTACGCCCTTCCCCCTAGTTTCATGAAAATCAGATCTGTAGTTTTTTCCAAAAACCATCTGACAAACAGACAAATCAAACCTAGTGATGATAAAAATAGCAGTAATGATGATGAAAAATGTGAAAGTTATGATGGAGGGTGTGAACAAAGTAATGTGGCATGAAACAAAAAAAGACTAAGCTAATATAGATATTGATCATGTTGATAGTCGATTACTGTGGATAATGATGAAGGTCCCTCCTCCTCTTTACAGAACACATACACTAATGCAGACAAGCTGCTGGAGGCAGCTGAGCAGCTGGCTCAGACCGGAGAGTGCGACCCCGAGGAAATCTACAAGGCAGCCAGGCACCTGGAAGTCCGAATCCAGGACTTTGTCCGCAGAGTCGAACACAGGAAGCTGCTGCTCGACATGTCTGTCTCCTTCCACACACATACCAAGGAGGTGAGGCACGCAAACACACACACACACACACAAACTAAAAAAGAATCTCAGATATATTGCTTTGCCTGGGAGTTGTACCTAAATTAAATAGGAATTCATCATTAACCACTGATGAGCAAATTCATAAACAATGATTGCAGCTGCTGATGGCACAATGAGTTGCGCATCACTTGCAACCAAAATCGTCCCCATCTCAAGATCTGATTTACAAAGATGTTGTACTAATGACATTAAAGTGCAAACATGCCTGTAAAGTTTTGCAGCTGAGTGCAATTTGCCCTTTTTTATCTGTGTCTGATTGCAATTATTCATGTGACAGGGTTTACATGTTGCCTTTGCTCCAAAAACACAGAGGGCAGAGAAAGTTTTCATCTAGTAGAATTATTTTATGGAATGAAAATGCATATTTAATGAATTCTTTTGTGTCACTGTCTATAATGTACAAAGAGAGAGACTTAGACATGCTCTCCTGTCAAAAAGTTTCTATTTGGAAACAAAATGATTATGCTTAGAAAGTGTTGCTTATACTGTAAATATAGCAATTATTCCTGTTTTCTCCTTTTTTAGCTATAGTTTTGATTTTTTTAACACAAATATTGAACACTAATAGTGCTCTTGTATGTTTAAATTAGTTTAAATTTTACCTTTTGTATGCTCTTTGGGTGTGTGTGTTTTTTTTTTTTTTTTTTAAAGACGCCATTACTGGTTTCTCCCACACCCTCACACATACATTACATGTATTCTTTCTTGTGATTTTTATTGTGTGTGAAACAGATAGAAAAACAATCAATACACACACGCAAAAAAAAGGAAAAGTGATTGACGACAAGCAGGTGTATTCTTTAAAACTTCAGGCAGGGCATTGAAACGTGACTGAGTGAAACCATATTTGCGTCAGTGCTGGACTGCACACCCCTTGTAAATGTGCTTTGGTCACCTCCAACTCTTTGAAGATGCTCATAATTTTACTACAACTGCAAAATCACACGTGATTATTGGTGCGGATCTTTGTGAATTTCACAGCTTTTGCAGTTAGGCTCATTTGCATAGAAAGGGGCCAGTTTGCACACAGGAGCACCAAGATGCTATAAGCTTGGCAGTGCATTTCAGTCTTTGCAGGTGCTTTCACAATCACACAGTCTCTTTGTGTGAGTTCGCACAGCAGAGTCAGATAGTAGATAAGTGTGTAATAGCAGGTTTTAGTCCCAATAGGTCAGTTTCTGCTGGCACTACACACCTGAATGTGTTATGTGTTGTTTTCTTCAGGATCCAGTTTTCCATATGCAGCAGTGTTCAGTTTAAGGAAAATTCAGATTAATCACACATCTACTAACCTGCCCGTCTGTCTGTCTGTGTGTCCAGCTGTGGTCATGGATGGAGGAGCTGCAGAAGCAGCTGTTGGACGAGGTGTGCTGTGATTCGGTGGATTCAGTTCAGACTCTGATCCAGCAGTTTCAGCAGCAGCAGACGGCCACACTGGAGGCAACGCTCAATGTGATTAAAGAGGGAGAGGAATTAATACAGCAGCTCAGGTAATAATAAAATTCATATAATTATTCATGAGCGGTGTTTGAAAGGCTCAGGTAATGATATTAATATTTATAATGTTATTAAAGAGAAAGAAGGATTAACACAGCAGCTCAGGTAATAATATTCATACTTAAAAGGTTATTAAAAAGTCAAATTCAAACAACCACTCAGGTCAGATAAGGAATAATAATTACCATATTGACACAAGTGTATGACAGTTTTTTTTCTGTGTCATCTCTCCTAATGTCACCATCTCGTTGTATTTCCTCTTGTTATAATATTTATCGAAAGAGGAATAATGGATGTAACTTTACCAGCTGGAGTGTGAATGTTGCTGGTTCACTACTCTGTTTTGGTCGATTTTGGTCCACCTTCCATTCAAACAATTTAAAATAAAATTCTATACTTTCATAGATTTACTTACTTTGTCCTCATTTTCTGTTTTTGTTTTTATGAAACATCTTTAGATCATGTCAGAAAATGTACTTGTGCCTGCCTCGCCTCATTTAAAGTTCAATTTCTCCTCAAAACATGTTGCTGAAGGGGTCCTCTAGCAATGACAATGGTCTTGTTTTTGGGCCTGTATGATATAAAATCTCCCTCTGTCGCTCTCAACAGAGATGCAGCCATGTCAACCAATAAGACTCCACACTGCAGTTCTATCGCACACATCCAGGGGGTGCTGCAGCAGCTGGACGAGGCGCAGGGACAGATGGAGGAACTGTTCCATGAACGCAAAATCAAGCTGGACATCTTCCTCCAGCTGCGTATATTTGAGCAGTATACTATAGAGGTAAGAGAGCTCTGTGTCTTAAGAAATAGAGTTTTCTGTTTTATATTGGTTAACAAACAGCTAAGTTTCACTCAGCTTGACACTCTGGTGCTCCGTCTGTGCCCGGAGTACACTCTGCAGCTCTGAGAGTGTGATGCTCTGAATAACTAAAATGGTACGCTCTAAAAAGTATTTCAGGGGACCTTTAACCCCTGCCTAATTAAATGCATGCTTGCAGGATAAAAATTCTAATTGTTTTGATCTAGATAAACCTTTTAAGTTGCAAGCATAATTTTTAATGAGTTGTGTTGACAAGCTAATGTTGATAATTATTTCAACTAACTATATTTGGCAATTTAAACTCAAATTTATGTGTTAACTGATTTAAAACAAAATATAAATTGTAGTAATGTAATGAGATCGACTTGATAATTTCATTCACCTTCAGTTCAGGATTTTACGTCCGCTCCCATGACCACTTAAAATACCTGCACAAATTCAGACAGTTAAGATCACAAGCCAAACAAACAGCTATGACAAAAAGAAAAAAAAATCTTAATTTCTTATTTAAAAATGTGTTTTGCTATCAATTATTTAGTAAGCGCTAACTTAAAATGATTATGCCTTTGATTATAGAAGAGTGGCTAATTCCCCTAACTTAATGTGGTGCTCTCGTTACACGTGATTTCATTAGAACTCAAACATATTGATGTTAATTTTTCTTTTTTTGAGCCAAATAATTTGTTTTTAGAGTATAACTGCACTCAGAACAGTCCAGAAGTGAATATTTATGAGCACAACCGTGTTTCTGTGGGCAAGAGAAAGAGAGAAAAGAAAGGTGAAAGATGTGTGTGAAATTGCTGATTTGCTAAGCTGAGCAAGTATTCAGAGAGCTCCTCCTGCTCTCTTACAGCCTACACCGCTGATTCAACATGCCCAGTTGGCCCAACAGCCACTGATGAGAGCTAATTAGAGCCAGTCTTGATAGACACATCACAAAAACAACAACGGCCCAGCAGCACCCACTGGCTTTTGGCGTGTTGAGTTGTTGACTGTGTCTCCATGTGTCTTCTGATCCCACATCATTCTGCTCCTGCAGGTCACAGCCGAGCTGGACGCCTGGAACGAGGATCTGTCTCGTCAGCTGAACGACGCCAGCCGTTCTGGTGCTAGCAGTGGCAGCAGCAGCGGGGGAGGTGGCGCCTCCTCTGGCGGCTCAGAGGACATAGGCTTGGCAGAGCAGCGACTGAAACGACACGCAGAGAGGAAGGCAGCCATGAACAACATGACGTACGAAGTCATGCAACAGGGTCAAGACCTGCACCAGTACATTATGGAGGTCCAGGCTTCAGGTAGAGAACACACAAACATATATTTACTCCGAAGAGGGAGAGAGAGGCAAGTCAAATTAATAAAAAAAAACAGAAGCAAAGGACAGGGATACCCTGTTGGATGCTTTGAAATGAGTTTCTGAGCTCCCAGAGATAATTTTCCAACCATGCCCTTGTGTTTTGTTTTTGGACGAGAGTTCACACCTGCTATCATTTTGCATCTAACATGCTTCTCAAGTGACCAATTTTGAGCTTCTGCTGAACAGAAAAAAAACACAGCCATGCAGCCAGAGCAGAGTGCTGTTTGTTTGGTTAAACTGCAACTCCTTAAATAAATTGTGTTTGGGAGGTTTGTTGTGTGTATGTACACTACTACTAGGCAGTCGTGGCTTTCAGGGATGCATTTGCATCCACACTCTACTTCAGATGTGATCCTATTCCCCGTTGAGCAGGCTCACATATGGATTTACAGCTGGCCACTGTACAATGAAAGAGAGAGGGAGCCCTGATGCTTTGGCAGAACCATGAACTGGGATCCCAAAGAAAAGCGTGTTGAGTGGAACAGGCAGAGAATTAGGTTAAAAAATCGTCACAGCACAATCCTCTTACTGGGTGTAATGTTTGTGTATATGTAGAGGTCGCTGCCTCAGTCATGCCACCCCCTGGAGTGATAAATCTCTCTCACCCAGTGCGTGCACACACACACACACACACACACACGCTCACTCCTCCTCACTTGCAGCGCCAACCACTGGTGAAGAGGGATATTGGTAGTTGACTGATTCTACTGACTAAGTACAGACACCTGCAGCTCAAACATAAATACCATGAAATATTAATGGAGTAATCAGCTACAAATATTATAACCAAAAAATATCAAATCAATATTGGATGTAAACTAGAGAGCTAAAAGACTTTCATTCAGTACATGACCTTCCTCTAAGCTAAATTTCTGAAAAGCTGCCTGGTGACTGTGTCTGTCAGAAATCCTCCCCTTAAAGGAACAGTTCAACCCAAAATCAAATACATAGATTTCCTCCCATCTGTATGGCTATTTCAATGTAGATTTTTTAATGAGAGTTAATGAGTATTGGAGAAATCAATTGTAGAGATGTCTGTCCAGTACACTCCTGCAGTCAGGACATGTTCAGCATAAAAAAGTAGTTCATACATGAAAAATAATGTAAAAGTGATGGTTTATGTATTGGTTCTCTCTAGTGAGAAATGAGTCCTGTTTACACAGAGCAGCAGGGGAATTAGAGTTAATACGACAGAGATCATCTACAATATCACCAAATATTCCCTCTTATTTGAGTGGAGGAGACAACATTTAGTCGGAGATGACGGAATGTGATGCTCAGATGTGTGTGTTTGCGTCAGGGATCGAGCTGACGGGGGAGAAGGACATGGACTTGGCCTCTCAGGTTCAGGAGCTGTTGGAGTTCCTCCATGAGAAGCAGCAGGAGGTGGATCTCAATGCGCAACACACGCACACACGACTGGAGCAGACCCTGCAGCTGCGACACCTCCAGGCCGAGGTTAAACAGGTAAACGCTCAGGCAAACTTCATCATTCATTACCTCTCATTTGACTTTCTTCCAGAGAAATTGGAAAAGTTTTTTGCTTAAACTGCATGTATCTATAAAATACCCAGAGCATTATTCTGATCTTGAGCCAGAGAAGATGAAACATTTCTAAAAAGGAAATAAGAAAGTGCTTTAATTAAGAAAGTTGGACTGGCTTTGTCTTGGCTTTTGTCCAAAAGACAAAGAACTGAAAATCTTATGTTGAAAGGACTGCTTTATGTTGGAGAAACCACAAGAACAGCACCCAGCTCTTTTTTACTCGGTTCAAGCAAAGATGTTTTGTGTTTTTCTGTGAAGAAGCTGCTGCAGATGTGAATGTGAACACGCTGTGTGTTGAGACAGGAAGCAAACTGCTGCTACAGATGGATACAGCTGAATAATTTATGAGGTTTATGGCAATGTGCTAATAACACACGCACACACACACGCACACACACACACACACACACACACACACACACACACCTCTACTGCTACAACCTCACTCTGTCTTGCTACAGTCTGTCCTATAGAGTTGTTGTGGTTATGAACCTGATGCAAACCAACACTCACTTGCGGCCACAGTTCAGTGAAGTTCATAATAACTGTGTGCACCATGTAGATTAAGTGTGGAATTAAATATTGTATGTAATGCTTGGTAAAAGTGCAAACAAAAAACAAACTAAAAATGACCAGTAACTTCAGCGTAAGTCTGAGTTTTGACATTTTGGACAAAGATTGCGCTCATGTGCTGTTATGTTTAACAGCTTTTTTAAATAACTTTTTTTCAGACTGCTCAGAATCTGTGCTCTTCTTCTTGTGCTTCTTTATCTCTAGCAGGTTATGCTGCCATCTACTGCACATTAGTTAAACAACCCTCAGTCACAATGTGGGATGTTTATCCTCCTGGACCGCCCCAAATTTGTGAAAAAAAAAAAAATTTTTTTTTTAAATAACAGTTTTTCAGAGGAGGAAATGAAGGAAAGGAAACATCACTGACACTATTCTTCCTAAATCTAAAATACATTACTAAAACATGTTTATTGTCGCTTGTATTTGTGCTGCTAAAACTTGCACACCAATAATTTCTGCATCCATATTATCATTGATTTTGCAACAGTATGTTGGTCCTGTTCTTCACACTATACTGTTTACATTTTTAACCTCACACTGCATATCAATCTCACTCTTATCTTGTGTATCTATTTTTCCCATTTACACACAGAAATTGTGTAGGTGATTTTAAATAAGTGTCCTACAATTTTATTGGTATGCTATAATATATGCAGGATTCTCCTTAAAAAAATGTCAGACACAGAGCTTAAAAAAGCAGATACTATTAGTACCAGGGCATCAGTATCCAACACTGGTATTTTGCACCCAGGGTGTACATAGCTAATGTGGCTATTTGCAAATTCCTTTGGATCCTAGCAACATAAAAATATGATGTTAACATGAACTTGTCTATTCAGCTATGCTGATAAAGTTTATCTTCACATCATGCATTCAGCAGCTTTATAAATCCCCAAAACTAATAATGATAACTCCACTGAGTCTGATATCACAAGTCAGCAGTGACTCACATGGGACTTCCCATGTCTTTTGTGAAAATCCTGTGCTTGACCCGTTCACCTACCACATCTCATTTACCTGGTGTTGCTTTTATACCAAGTCACACGACTTTCTGGCAGTACATTTGTGAGTTTTTCTTGCAAATTTATCACTTTAATTGTAGAGAATATCACTAACACCAACACTAACTGCCTCCGACATTGATGCGTTGACATTACAAGTACCAGCCAATCACAGCACGCAGCGGGACCCATAATAACGTGTTAGGGATGGGTGTAAATAGCAGAATAGCTAGAGTGTGACCATTCTCAAATAGACAAGTGCAAATATAGCGAGGCGAAACACCAAGTGGACTAAATCTGGGGCTGGCACTCACTTTTGCTTTTGCTGGTGATGCTGGTGACAAAAAGTAACTGATAATTCCTGCATAGTATACCTTTTAATATTTGTATTTTGTAATTGCTTTGAATTTCTCTCTCACCCTCACTCTGTCTCTGTCTGTGTCTCTTTAGGTGTTGGGTTGGATTCGTAACGGTGAGTCCATGCTGAACGCCAGCATGGTGAACGCCAGCTCCTTGTCTGAGGCTGAGCAGCTGCAGAGGGAACATGAGCAGTTCCAGATGGCTATAGAGGTACACACTCACTCACACACACACACACACACGCACACACACACGTCCTAATTATTGCTGCTCAAACCAGGCTTACTGTACTTCAGTAATAATTATTTCAGTATGCATTGGTTTGAATAGTAGCAGATGAGTGCGCACGCTGATACACACACACACACACACACACTCTTTGTCATTTGTGTGTGTATCAGGCTTGCCACAATAATCATTTGATTCAGTATTGATTTTAAAGAGTCACAGATGCTTACACACACACACACACACACACACACACACACAAATTTAGTGCCATTGAACATGTGTGTGTTTTTTTGTGTGCATGTTTGACTTTGTGTGGTACTTTAAATAGCTGACTCCAGAAGTGTGATAGCACTCACAGGGGTAAAAGCCCCTTGGTCAGCACTCTACTGTGAACACAGTCACACATACACACACACACACACGCACACACACACACACGCACGCTCACACACATAAATACATCACTTTGGCCCAGACCCAACATGTGTGTTCTGGCCTGGTTTCTGCTCCTGTGGAACTCTTATTGGCGGGTGCGTGTGCGTGCATGCGTGCGTGCGTGCGTGCGTGTGTGTTCCCTTAACATAAAGTCTTGCATCCTCAATCAGGCTGATGTAATATAATCGCTTAAGCATACACACACTGACACGCACAAACACACACGTATGAATAATAAAATTCCTACGCTGGAATTTACAACCTGTGTGTTGTGACACAGTTCTTAATAGAGTGCAGAATGTTGACTGAAGAAATGGGCGCAGACTATGACGTCACCTTTTAAATATGATTTCGCTCTCGCTGCCATTTTTGGCGGTTACATTTGAGAAAAGGAGACAGAGCCTATTTAGAGATGCTCAAATATAACTGACTTTGACAGGCCTACGCAGCTGTCATTCAAGAAAACACAAAACAGTTCCTTGTGTTTTGAGAGAAAACTGAGAATAGCTTCTAATTGTCATTTGGGCACTTGCACATGCATGCTCTCTGAATCTCTAAGTCATCATGGTAGCTGGTTAATGCACACTTCTGCTATGGTCTAATAAACACCAGCTGAGGGCTTAAAAATGGCTTAATTTACACTATATGTAAGTGTAAGACTGAACACTTTAAAGTCCCATAATATGCACATTTTCAGGTTAAAAAAAAAAGATTTTGGGTTTTTCTTTGAACATTTTAACATGCTTTAATGTGAAAAAACACTTATTTTTTCTCACACTGTCTCTCTGAATATACTTGTCTTCAACCTCTGTCCAAAATGCTTGGCCTCTTTAAGCCCTCCCTCTCAAAAAAGCCACATCTGCTCTGATTGGGCAGGGTTTTAGAGTGTTGATGGATCTGCGCTCTCCGCACCTTTGCAGTCACTGCAGTTGGGTAATGACTGTAGTAGAACTGTTGCATCAGTTTCTACTTTTATATAGTAAAGTTGTGACATCACAATTTCACGGAAGTCCTGACGGTTTGTTCAAAGCCAAAGTTTTTGTAAAAGTTTAGTGTGCATTTCTCTGTGAATTGAGCATTTTGATGCATTTACAGTATTAATAGAATACCTTTATTGCTTTATAATAAATAAAAGGCATGCCAATCTGAATTTTTATAATGTGGAACAAATAAAGGTGCCTTTTTCTAGTTTGTTTACATTCTGAGTTACTCACCAAAATATGCTGTTTGTATCCTTGAAGGTAAACAAATGTAATGATTGCATTTTTCTCCTCAAAAGGACTTGCAAAGCAGATTTTTCTGAAGAGTTGGAAACCTGTATTGTTTACACGTATGCTAACTGGCTTATGTGTCTTGACATGTTAACACAATCTGTAGATCAGTGAAGTAATGTGAAAACATTTATTGGAACGTGCACGGGTGCTCGAGTGCTTGAGTGCAAACAAACTAGGGACTCACACATTAAAGACATTGCTCCATGACTTTATTAATGGCCAAAAACTCCACAGGGAACCTTTAAAGTCTAACTAATGAGTCAGTGATTTTAATTAATGGTAATTACCTCTCCTCTATCCTCTCACCTCCTCCTCCTCTTCCTCCAGTCTCTCTTTCATGCTAACTCTCTGCAGAAGACTCATCAGAGTGCTCTGCAGGTCCAGCAAAAAGCTGAGGTAAATCCGTGCTTCTTACAACTGTTACTTTATTTTCTGAAATAGACTGTAACACACTTATAAGACTTACTTCAAACAAGTAAAACTTACTCCAGTATTTATCTTATCTTACCCTGCACATTTTATTTCTACATTCCTGGGTCAAAGAGATGTTGCAGGCTGGTCATCATGACCATGTATTACCTCAGTCTCAATCTCTCTCTGCTCCTCATCTCTTCAGATGATGCTTCAGGCAGGTCACTATGATCCAGAGGCGATCAGAGGCTGTGCTGAGAAAGTGGCAGTTCACTGGCAGCAGTTGATGCTGAAGATGGAGGACCGCCTGAAGCTCGTCAACGCCTCTGTGGCCTTTTACAAGACGTCTGAACAGGTAAACGTCAATCACATGTCTCACACACATTCTCAGAGTTTGTGCTTTCTCGAAGCTTGGAGCAGGAGTGCTTTTAATGGTGTCACCAACTCTTTGTGTGTGTCCAGGTGTGCAGTGTGCTAGAGAGCCTGGAGCAGGAGTATCGCCGGGACGAGGACTGGTGTGGCAGCCATGATAAACTTGGAATGTCGGCCGACTGCGAACACCTTCTACCTCTGATTAGCAAACATCTGGAGCAGAAAGAGGCCTTCCTCAAGGTGATTTATCTCTCAATGTGTCACAACAGAAAACACACAGCTGTGTCACTATATTGAAGCTAACAACTGTACAGAAGAACACAACAGAGCAGAATGTCTAGAACAGAACAGAAAATTCAATTACAAACTATTGCTACAGCACTTATAAATTAAATCACATTTCCCAAAATTTTAATAAATCAAAGTCTCTTCACCTTTGGTGGAATAAGATCTGCAAAAAACTTTAGGTGGGGCTGCTAGTAGCTTATTTGGTAAAGCAGACACCCCATGTACAGAGGCAATGTCCTCGCTGTAGCAGCTGCGGGTTGGATTTTGGTTTCGGCCCTTTGCTGCACGTCATACCCTCTCTTTCCCCTGTTCATGCTTATGCTGGCCGACCAAATAACGGCAAAAAGCCCCCAAAAAAAAATCTTAAAAAAAAAACCCCAAAAAATCTTTAAAAAACCCCAAAAACTGATTAAAAAAAAAAAAAAAAAATTGATATATATTGAATGAATATGAACAATTACAATGTTCGAATTACAATTTTTCACACGAGCTAACATAAAAGAGTTTCTTTGAAATGCAAATGACAGATTATGTATGAAAGCAGCCTAATGTTTTTTAATAACTAATAATGTTTTGTAAGGGGTAGTGAAGTCCTTGAGTGATGGGTTTTAGAAGTGTGTGTCTGAATGGCGTCAGTTTAATGTATTAGGCACCATGTCTCTGTACTCCAGGCGTGCACTCTAGCTCGGAGGAATGCTGAGGTGTTTCTGAAGTACATCCATAGGAACAATGTAAGCATGCCTGGAGCCGCCGGTCACACCAGAGGGCCCGAACAACAAGTTAAAGGTCAGTAAAGTAAATATAAATAAATATTTAAAAGTACCGGTGTTGTTCATGTCTGAGTCATGGACTCAGTTAACTTTAATTTAGCACCTCAGCTGTCTTCATTCAGATGTATGATATTATGATGTGTACTTAACCTGTGAACGCAGCTGGGTTTCTAAAACCACATGGGTGAGCTGGGAGTACATTTAGGATTAGGGAGGAAGTAATTGTGTGTTTTTGTGTGCAGCCATTCTGAACGAGCTGCTGCAGAGAGAAAACAGAGTCCTTCACTTCTGGACATTAAAGAAACGAAGACTGGACCAGTGTCAGCAGTACTTGGTGTTTGAACGCAGTGCCAAACAGGTCAGTGTGTGTTTGTGTGTGTGTGTGTGTGTGTGTGTGTGTGTGCGTGTGCGTGCGTGCATGCGTGCTTTAGTGAAACAAAAGTAGAGTTCTGGCTTGATTTTGACTTTGGGGAAATGTGCAGCACTAAAGGGACATCTGGTTTATTTTATCAGGGAGCGAGTTTATTAGGGAATTTATGGAGATTAAGGATAAACTTTATCGGTTGTGTGTATTTGTGTGTGTGTGTGTGTTTGTTTTGTTTGCAGGCACTGGATTGGATCCAAGAGACAGGTGAAGTTTATCTGGCCACACACACGTCACCTGGTGACAGCAGCGAGGAAACGCAGCAGCTCCTCAATGACTATCATCACTTCAGACTTTCAGCCAAGGTCTGTATGTGAGTGTGTGTTTGTGTGTGTATAAACATCAGTTACTGGCAGCTTTATTTAACCTCAAAGGAACTGCTGGGAACATCAAGCTGGTAGATGTAATATATAAAAACTGTATCTTCTTTATAAACTTGCTAATATTTAGTCTCATGTATTACATTCATTCAAACATTCATACATTTGCGTAAACTTTGATTTATCCTTAGGGAGTTTTGCACTCTGAATGAAACATTAGAGTTCTGTCTGAGATAAATTATGTTTTGTTTTGTTTTTTTAAGAGGCAATAATACTGAATTTCATCCCAATATTTTAAATATAAAATATATATGTATCGTTCCCTCTAGAATTGGGTCTGTTTGGGCCGCCTGGTAGCTCACCTGCTGGAGCGGGTCCCCCATGTGCAGAGTCTATGTCGACTCTGACCTGTGGCCCTTTGCTGTGTGTTGTTCCCTCTCTTCATGCATAAGCTGTCTTATGAGTAATAGGAGCAAAAGCCAAAAAAATAATCTTTAGAGTTGGGTCAATTTCCGGTCTTCCTGGCAAATCAGCCTAACAGGCATTTCTTATTGTAATGCATTCTGCCTAATTAAAAAGTAGATTACATCAGCAACTTGTGCTGACTGCATCACAGTGCGTAATCTAACTTGCAATGCATCAGTAATATGCAAAATGACAACATGATTAACATAATATTAGCGGAGCCACTAGTGATTGACAGGCAGTAAGCCTAGCACACAAACATGATGAAGATCAAATTTCAGTAGAGGTGAGAGGGGGGATAGAGAGGTGATGGTTTGGTTTGTTTACTAGAATGTTAATGTGTTTTTTTGGGGTGATGAGATGACCAAAGGGGAGCCTTTTAAGGAAACTAAAACGGGGCCAGTATGGCAACATTTTGAATTTGATGCCAATGAAAGAGGTGTCCTCACTGGCCTTGGGTGACACATAGAGACCTGATTTGTTTACTTGTAATAGAAGTGCATATTTAACAGATTCAGTGATGTCAGAGAGCTCCGATGTCATGTGATTTAACAGCTGGTGATGATAATAGTCGGATGCAATGATTTAATGACAGTGTCATTAAATCATTGCTTGAAACATTTTAAAGATAAGGAAAATGTGTGTTTTATTTCCTTTAGCTTTATTTTGCCCCAGTGCACACTATTATCTTAGCTCTTAACATTGTTTTATTTATTGTTACTGTATATTTCTTTGTTTTATTCTTATGCACTTTGTGAAGCACTTCGTAGATATAGATGTAGATTTGTTTAAATAAGTGCTGTACAATTATTATTATTATTATTATTATTATTATTATTATTATTATTATTATAATTATTATTATTTCTCCTTTTTGTCTTCCTTCCTTCCCTCCCTCCTCCTCATTTTAAACCAAGGAGAAGGTGAAGCTGCTGATCCAGTTGGCGGACAACCTGGTGGAGAAAGGCCATGCCCACGTGTCAGAGCTGAAGCGCTGGGTCAGCACGGTGGACCGCAGATATCGAGACTTCTCTCTACGCATGGGCAAATACCAGGAGAGCCTAGAAAGGAGCCTGGGGGTCAGCTCTGAGGTGAAAACACACATATTTTCACTGTAACCCCTCCTGATATATCAACCAGGTTTGGACCCTCTGATTTGGGCCAGAACATTTTTGTTTCAGATCATTGTCAACAATGCATGTGTGCTCCTCTGTGCAGGACAATAAAGACTTGGAACTCGACATTATCCCTGCCAGCCTGACAGACGACCCCGAGGTCAAACTGCGTGACCCCAACCATGAGGTCAATGAGGAAAAGAGGAAGTCTGCCAGAAAGAAAGAGTGAGTATATGAATGAAGGCAGGAAGAGTGAGATAGAGAGAACAAAGCCCTTTTTACACAGAGATCCAGAGATAGAGCTGCAACAAAGACGATTCATTAAGTTGGCTTTGCTTTTTTATACAGAAACAAACAACACTGTGAAATCTCCACTGAAATAGTTTTGTTTTGTATTTAATTATTTGTTGTTGAAATATAAGTATTGGGGGAGCATCAATAGCTTCATGTGGCCATTGAACAAGCAGACACAAAATAGGAGCAATTATATAAATAATAGCATCTGATCCTTCCTCGCGGGGTCTCTTCATTGGTGTAAAGTTTTTTCTTGTCTCAGGTTCATCATGGCAGAGCTGCTGCAGACAGAGAAGACCTACGTCAGAGACCTCCATGAGTGTCTTGAGGTATGAAAAACTGTTCTGCTTGTCCGATTTTGTTTTGACACAACACATATTTTGCTGTGTGCATCACCTGTCTGTCTATCTGTCAGACCTACCTGTGGGAGATGACCAACGGTGTGGAGGAGATTCCACCTGGCATCGCCAACAAGGAGCATATCATCTTCGGCAACATGCAGGATATCTGCGACTTCCACAACAAGTGAGAGACACAGAGTTTTGTTAAAAACTGAGCCCAGTAGTGAGTAGTGGGAATGCTCAGGGGAAGAAGAAGTCTGGAAAAGGCAAAAAAAGAAACAACAGCAGAACTTGACAATACAGCCATTGCTGAAATTGCAGCTTTCCCTGCAGAACTCTCTGCTAGCGAATCAGGCTTTTTTTTTTTTTTTTTTTTTTTATAGAACAGCCAACAGGGAATCCTTCTTTTTAAAATGACCTATGATTGGTTAAAATCTCCCATCAAGGGCTAGATTTTTTTTTTCTTAGAGGTGCAGTCAGGTCTCATTTTCTCTCAGACTACTGAAATAAATATGCGCTCAAAGTTTATGGGATTTTTGCTACAAAATTAAATTCCTTACCCCAGCTTTAACTGTTAGAGATTTGCTGTGAAAACTCTGGCCACTTAAAAAAAAAGAAATCAGAAT
Source organism: Plectropomus leopardus (assembly GCF_008729295.1). Classification (NCBI taxonomy): domain Eukaryota; kingdom Metazoa; phylum Chordata; class Actinopteri; order Perciformes; family Serranidae; genus Plectropomus; species Plectropomus leopardus. Next base: position 28,065,004 of record NC_056472.1, on the reverse strand, counting down.
CAGAAACACTTTACTGATCCCTGGGGGGAATCTGTGGCTCATCACAGTCGCTCTGATGCCAGTGTAGAGAATTATCACAAGTAGAAGGTACAAGGAAGATTTATTTGTCTGTTTTCTTAAACGTGGCTTAAGAAGAAATGAAATTAAATATGTATCAGCACAATATACAGAAATAGAAATGTAAAATGAAAATATAAAATAGAAATACAGTAATATTAGCACTAGTATCTAAATATTTAAATAATTTTAAAAACAAATATATGCATAATATGCTGAGCATGTAAGTTTGGAAAAATATCAATGTAAAGAAATACTGATAATGTGCTGAGTGTGTAAAGTGCGTAAATATAAAACTGTGCCTTATGCTACAATGCAATATATAAAACCAGTATGTAAGTGTAAAAATAAAAATATGTGCGCAATGCTACCATGAACAACATAGATATACATTAGTAAGACTAACAATAAGAATATAAACAATATATACAGTATGTGTCACATGTTAAATATAGCCTACATTCAAGAGTTGGAAGAATATTGCACATTTGAATGACTGCACAGAGGAATGCTGTGGTTGAATATTGCACCAAACATTGCAGGTAAGACAGTGATATAAAGAATTATTTCACATGAGAAAACCCTATTGTACATTTAAAGTATAATACATAAATTATGAAGTTTTAATTGCAGATGTGCCAGTGCTGGTCTATTGACTCAGGGTGTCAGACACTCTGAGGGAGGGAGTTTTTTTCTGATAGTGTAGCTGTAGTGGAGATGTGTCTTTGAGATTTGCCTTTATAGACAGTTCATGTACTCTTTTTGGATTCCCTTTGTTTCTGATATTCCTGTGGTACCTCGGTTAATTCCGGAAACTTTTTCTTATACTCATCGATTCCTTTTAGATCTTAAAGGAGCGCTTCACCTACAGGATATCAGAATGAACTTTTTAGGGGTTTCAGGATGTTCATTTTCATGTTATAATCAGACATCCTAAAAACATTGATTGTAATTTATCAGGTTTTCTGTTTTTATTAAAGATAAAAAATGGCTGATCCATATAGGAGAATATCAAGCACACATTGTGATCCTTTGCTGTGTGTGCCTGTGTGTGTTTTCAGTATTTTCCTGAAGGAACTGGTGAACTATGAGCAGCTACCAGAGGATGTTGGTCACTGCTTCGTCACCTGGGTGAGTCTGAGTCAGAGCTTCACAGCAGATGGTGTCAGAACAAAATGACAGTGACGTCAGTCCTCTGTTGATAAGGGTGTGAGCTTGAAAAGAGCATCATGAAATGACCCTCTCCCATCTTCTCCTGTCTTCCAGGCTGATAAGTTCCACATTTATGTAGATTACTGTAAGAACAAACCAGACTCCAGTCAGCTCATACTGGAGCACGCTGGCACCTTCTTTGACGTAAGTAAACGCAGCATTATTCTGCCAGAGATTCATTCACATAATGTCATCACATACATGAAACTAAAATAAATAAAAAAGCTTAAAAGAAAAAAAAGTAGTATCGATGTAATGCTGGTTTAAAACAGTTTCAGTCATATCAAGTGTATTACTTGTAATACAAAAAAAACAGTTGTGTCCTCAAAAAAAAAAAAAAAAAAAAAACAAAACCTTTATTAACTTTAATCTTATCATTAGAAAAAAAACCCTGCTTATTATAAAAGAAGAATGTCTTATGTTCTGTGTGTCTAAACAATAATTCTCATATCAACATAATGCTTCCTCTTGGACAGGTTTCGGGGAAATAAACAGCTGCCAAAAGAGCAGTTTATTATGATCAAAGTGTTACTTCGGTACAAAACCCAGCTGTTAACCACCAAAGGCTTGAATCAGGGAATGTGTTGTGGATGCTTACTGTGGAGCTTGAACAAGATAAACAGGACTCTAATCTATCCTTTAAATGAAGCACTCCCTGAGGTACTCTATCAAGTACATTACTTAGATTTTGAAGGGAAAACTGGCTGTGTGCAGCTGCATGTTTTTAATTTCCCCTCTGCAGCTGGATATGGTGATGATTGAGTTGTTCACATGATCTGTCAGCAGATGGCGTAGTTGGTTATTGAAAATTTTAGATTATGGTGAGTATCAGGTGGAAGTTTACTTTGAGGATTGACTTTTTTAATGTTATTTGGGTATTTGTTGTAATTTTGTATTTTTGTGTTTAAACAGGACATTCAGCAGAGACGTGGACTGGCTAACTCCATCTCCTCCTACCTCATCAAACCAGTCCAGAGGATCACTAAGTACCAACTACTGCTTAAGGTAGATACACCAACATGCATGCAAACACTTCACTTTTAATTCTTACACAAAAGTTGGTATACAGAAAAACTGAAAATATGGGGTAAATTACCATATCAAAACTGAGAGTCAGGAAGCAGCCAAGGCTCATGGAATACACAGTCTCTAAATGTGGAGATCCAACACATGGTGTTACTTATTAAGTTACATTTTCCTGCAAGGTTATGCCCTGTCATCACAGAATTTTAATGTATACTTTATATATGATTTGTTTTCCTTTGTAACACATACAAACTAAAACAGAAATCAAAATGACAGTAGAAATAGTGCATAACCATGCCAGTCAGTACCATGACCAAAATGTGGATTAAGGTCAGAAAAAAAGTCTCAAGGCCTCAGACCTAAGACTAATATGTTTTTGTTTTAAAAAGCATGACTTTTGCTATGTTTCCGCCTAGCATCCACACTACTTAAAATCACTAACTAAAATGCTGCTGACCCCATATTAGTTTGAAAATTCCTGGATTGCATTGAAGTCTGGATGGGCAGAAACACTGACTTTTGAAAACTGTTACGTAGACACCCACATTTTCTAATATCCTCTCCATCCGCAGGAGTTACTGTCCTGTTGTGAGGAGGGTAAAGGAGAAATTAAAGATGGTTTGGAGGTGCTCAGTGTTCCTAAGAGAGCCAATGATGCCATGCATCTCGCCATGTTGGAGGGTAAGATACTGTTGTTGACATCACTCATGTTCTTATTAGCATTTATATTATCTGTCTGGAAAGTAATTTCTAAACATTTTCCAGTTTGATGCATTTTTGTTTGCCAGGACTGTTTTTTAGATTGAATCATTTAAAATCTTTAAATCCATTAATTGCTTTACCCTAGACCATTATCCAAGAAATACCATAATTTTTTTAATTAAAAATAAGTTTATTTCACATTCCACCTCAAGACTGTCTGTACGTTCAGACTTTGAGCAGCTTGGTTGATAATAAGTCTTCGATCCTCGTCCTCAGGCTTTGAGGAGAACCTGGAGGTGCAGGGCGAGCTGATCCTGCAGGACAGCTTCCAGGTTTGGGATCCACGCTCGCTGATCAGGAAGGGGAGGGACCGACACCTCTTCCTGTTCGAGTTCTCCCTGGTCTTCAGCAAGGAGATCAAAGACTCAGCTGGTAGAACCAAGTACCAGTACAAGAACAAACTACTGGTGAGTGTGTGCATGTGTATGTTTGTGCTTCCATGCATGGTTTTAACTGTTTGGTCGTCAATCGCCTTGTAATTATCAAGGTTGATAATTACACGTTCTCTCTTCCTTGCTGTCCTGCAGACATCAGAGTTGGGGGTGACCGAGCACATTGAGGGCGACCCGTGTAAATTTGCTCTGTGGGCAGGAAGAACTCCCTCCTCTGATAATAAAACGGTGCTAAAGGCAAGTAAAGCATTTTGTTTGAATGGAAAATGTGTTCTGTCCTGTCATTAGATGTTTACATACTGGTTTGGTGCCATTAGGAGGTGTTAGTAATGATAGTCATTGTGTTGTTTCCCCTCTAGGCGTCCAATATGGAAGCTAAACAGGAGTGGATTAAAAACATCAGGGAGGTGATTCAGGAGAGGATGACTCACCTGAAGGGGGCGCTCAAGGAGCCTCTTCACCTGCCAAAAACACCAGCACTGAGCAAACCCAGGAATAACGCTAAGAGGTGAACAAAGACACAAACAAACACAATTTACACTTGTTAAAACAAAATTTATTTTTGAATTAATAGTTTGTGTATTGATCCAAGAGATTAGTGTTAACAGTAGTGTTTTTAAATTCAGTCCCAGTTTTGGTGTCTCGTCCCAAACACATCTCTGCTTTTTGCATCTGCCCCAAAGAGGTGCAAAACCTCTCTGATTTCAGTGAATCCTTTGTCAATTTTACTGAAAATCAATCCATAAGCTCACTTCATTTCTTCTAAAGTATGATTCTCAAAATCACTGTACCACTGTTGTTCATTTCATAAAATTACAAAGAGTTCACTGAAATATAGAGTTTTGGCACCTCTTTGCAATCAAAAATCAAATGTGTTTGTACGTAACACCAAATCTGGACTTGAATTTAAAAACACTACTGATAACACTAATCTCTGATCAAACTCAAACTATTAATTCAAAATAAATTTTTTTTAACAATTTAAATTGTTTGTTGTTCTTTTCCCTCTAGCGTTATTCCTGTTCTCATCTGTTTTTGCTTAAAGCTCCTTACGCCACCCTTCAGTAGTCATCCTCTCCGAATCACCTCCCTGATTTTTAATCACGCCTTTTACTTCCAAATGACCCTAAAAAACAACACAATACTATCATTAACTAACACCTCCTAATGCACCAAACCATATGTAAACATCTAATGACAGTACAGAACACATTTTCCATTTCCAAACAAAATGCTTTTACTTGCCTTTAGCACCGTTTATTATCAGATGAGAGGAGTTCTTCCTGCCCACAGAGCAAATTTACACGGTCCCCCCCTCAATTCTCGGTCACCCCCAACTCTAAGTCTGCAGTACAGCAAGGAAGAGAGAAACGTGTAATAATCAACCTAGATAATTACAAGCGACTTGACGACCAAACATTTAAAACCATCATGGAAGCGACAAACATACACATGCACACACTCACCAGTAATTTTTTTCTTGTACTGTACATGTTTCTACCAGCTGAGTTCTTTTGATCTCCTAGCTGAAGACCCAGGGAGAACTCGAACAGTAAAGGTGTCGTCCCCCCCTTCCTGATCAAACCGAGCGTGGATCCAAACCTGGAAAAGCTGTCCTGCAGGATCAGCCTCGCCCTGCTAGCCTCCAGGTTTCTCCCTCAAATGCCTGAGACGAGGGATCGAAGACATATTATCAACCAAGCTGCTCAAATGTCGTGAACGTACAGACAGTCTTGAGTGGAATGTGGAAATAAACTTATTTTTTAATTAAAAAAAATTATGGAATTTCTTATAATTCTAGGTAAAGCAATTTATGGATTTAAAGATTTTAAATGATTCAATCTAAAAAAACAATCCTGGCAAACAAAAATTGCATCAAACTAGGATTTAAAATTTTTAGAAATTACTTTCCAGACAGATACATATAAATGCTAATAAGAACATGAGTGATTTCAACAACATATCTTACCCTCCAACATGGCGAGATCATGGCATCATTGGCTCTCTTAGGAACACTGACATCACCTCCAAACCATCTTTAATACTCTCCTATTACCCATGCGGCGCGCCTCACAACAGTGACATAACTCCTGCGGATGGAAGGATATGAGAAAATGGGGTGTCTACGTAACATTTTCAAAAGTCAGTGGTTTCGGCCCATCCATGACTTCAATGCAATCCAGGAATTTTCAAACTAATTATGGGTCAGCACATTTTAGTTAGTGAATTTAAGTAGTGTGATGCTAGCGTAAAACATAGCAAAAGTCACTTTTTAAAACAAAAACATATTAGTCTTAGGTCTGAGGCCTTGAGACTTTTTTTCTGACCCTTAATCCACATTTTGTCATGGTACTGAGCTGGCATGTGTATATCACTATTCTACTGTCATTTTGATTTCTGTTTTAGTTTGTATGTGTTTATTTACAAAGGGAAAACAAATCATATATAAAATACATTAAAATTCTGTGATGACAAGGCAAAACCTTGCAGGAAAAAGTAACTTAAATATAACACCATGTGTTTGGATCTCCACATTTAACTGGTATTAGCCATGACCTGGCCTGCTTCCTGACTCTCATTTTTGATATGTAATTACCAATATATTCATCTTTTCTGTATACCAACTTTTGTGTAAAATTAAAAGTGAAGTTTTGCATCATGTTGAGTGTATCTACCTTAACAGTAGTTTGTAACTTAGTGATCCTCTGGACTGGTTTGATGAGAGTATGAGGAGATGGAGTTTAGCCAGTCCACGTCTCTGCTAATGACCTGATTTAAACACAAAAATTACAAAATTACAACAAATACCCAAATAACATTAAAAAGTCAATCCTCAAAGTAAACGTCCACCTGATACTCACCATAATCAAAATTTTTCAATAACCAAACTACGCCATCTGCTGACAAGATCATTGAGAACAACTCAATCATCACCATATCCAGCTGCATAGGGGAAATTAAAACCATGCAGCTGCACACACCAGTTTTTCCCTTCAAAATCTAAGTAATTTACTTGATAAGTACCTCAGGGAGTGCTTCATTTAAAGGATATATTAGAGTCCTGTTTATCTTGTTCAAGCTCCACAGTAAGCATCCATCAAAACACATTCCCTGATTCAGCCTTGGTGTTAACAGCTTGGTTTTTGTACCGAAGTAACACTTTGATCATAATAAACAGCTCTTTGGCAGCTGATTTATTTCCCCAAACCTTCCAAGAGGAAGCATAAATGTTTATAATAGAAATTATTTTAGACACACAGAACATAAGACATTCTTCTTTTATAATAACAGGTTTTCTTCTAATGAAATAAGATTAAAGTAATTAAAGGGGTTTTTGTTTTATTTTTTTTTTTTTTTTGAGACACAACTGTTTTTTTTTTGTATTACAAGTAATACACTTGATATACTGAAACTGTTTTAAACCAGCATACAACGATACTACTTTTTTTTCTTTAGCTTTTTTATTTATATTAGTTTCATGTAAGTGATGACATTATGTAATTAATAATCTCTGGCAGAATAATTGCTGCGTTTTACTTACTCAAAGAAGGTGCCAGCGTGCTCCAGTATGAAGCTGACTGGAGTCTGGTTTGTTCTTACAGTAATCTACATAAAATGCATCGAAGCGAAGGCACGAAGCAGGAACCTGTTAACGCTGTGGAGTATGATACCCCGTAGCCCGACGAGCCGACAACACGTGTGGGAATGTTGTCGGGGATTACGCTGAATCGTGGTCGGGGACAGGCAGAGGATCCATAGCCGGGAATACAGTCCGAAATAATCACGGTACCGTTGAGGGGCAGGCAGGAGGATCGTCGTGGTCGAGCGGTGAGGTCTTTGCCAGAGGAGCCGTCAGATTTCCGGAACGCCGAGTCGGAACACGTGGTCGGGGACAGAAGGCAGGTAGGTACACAGGGAAGCAGACGAAGAGAGCTGGTCGAGAACAGGCAGGGTCGGCAACAGGAAATCAGGCAGAGAAACGCTGGAGAGTCATGCATAATCGCAGAGGAACAATCTGGCAGTGAGTGAACGTGTTGGAGTGTCTTAAATACTGGACTGATTGATGATGAGCTGCAGCTGTGGGAGAGAGCAGGCTGCAGCAGTGGGCGTGGCTGGCAGGTAGAGAGGTGAATGGAAAAATACTAGCAGTGAAGGGGAGGAGGAGAATGCAGGAACCATGACAGCTACACTATCAGAAAAAAACTCCCTCCCTCAGAGTGTCTGACACCCTGAGTCAATAGACCAGCACTGGCACATCTGCAATTAAAACTTCATAATTTATGTATTATACTTTAAATGTACAATAGGGTTTTCTCATGTGAAATAATTCTTTATATCACTGTCTTACCTGCAATGTTTGGTGCAATATTCAACCACAGCATTCCTCTGTGCAGTCATTCAAATGTGCAATATTCTTCCAACTCTTGAATGTAGGCTATATTTAACATGTGACACATACTGTATATATTGTTTATATTCTTATTGTTAGTCTTACTAATGTATATCTATGTTGTTCATGGTAGCATTGCGCACATATTTTTATTTTTACACTTACATACTGGTTTTATATATTGCATTGTAGCATAAGGCACAGTTTTATATTTACGCACTTTACACACTCAGCACATTATCAGTATTTCTTTACATTGATATTTTTCCAAACTTACATGCTCAGCATATTATGCATATATTTGTTTTTAAAATTATTTAAATATTTAGATACTAGTGCTAATATTACTGTATTTCTATTTTATATTTTCATTTTACATTTCTATTTCTGTATACTTGTGCTGATACATATTTAATTTCATTTCTTCTTAAGCCACGTTTAAGAAAACAGACAAATAAATCTTCCTTGTACCTTCTACTTGTGATAATTCTCTACACTGGCATCAGAGCGACTGTGATGAGCCACAGATTCCCCCCAGGGATCAGTAAAGTGTTTCTGATTCTGATTTCTTTTTTTTAAGTGGCCAGAGTTTTCACAGCAAATCTCTAACAGTTAAAGCTGGGGTAAGGAATTTAATTTTGTAGCAAAAATCCCATAAACTTTGAGCGCATATTTATTTCAGTAGTCTGAGAGAAAATGAGACCTGACTGCACCTCTAAGAAAAAAAAAATCTAGCCCTTGATGGGAGATTTTAACCAATCATAGGTCATTTTAAAAAGAAGGATTCCCTGTTGGCTGTTCTATAAAAAAAAAAAAAAAAAAAAAGCCTGATTCGCTAGCAGAGAGTTCTGCAGGGAAAGCTGCAATTTCAGCAATGGCTGTATTGTCAAGTTCTGCTGTTGTTTCTTTTTTTGCCTTTTCCAGACTTCTTCCTTCCCCTGAGCATTCCCACTACTCACTACTGGGCTCAGTTTTTAACAAAACTCTGTGTCTCTCACTTGTTGTGGAAGTCGCAGATATCCTGCATGTTGCCGAAGATGATATGCTCCTTGTTGGCGATGCCAGGTGGAATCTCCTCCACACCGTTGGTCATCTCCCACAGGTAGGTCTGACAGATAGACAGACAGGTGATGCACACAGCAAAATATGTGTTGTGTCAAAACAAAATCGGACAAGCAGAACAGTTTTTCATACCTCAAGACACTCATGGAGGTCTCTGACGTAGGTCTTCTCTGTCTGCAGCAGCTCTGCCATGATGAACCTGAGACAAGAAAAAACTTTACACCAATGAAGAGACCCCGCGAGGAAGGATCAGATGCTATTATTTATATAATTGCTCCTATTTTGTGTCTGCTTGTTCAATGGCCACATGAAGCTATTGATGCTCCCCCAATACTTATATTTCAACAACAAATAATTAAATACAAAACAAAACTATTTCAGTGGAGATTTCACAGTGTTGTTTGTTTCTGTATAAAAAAGCAAAGCCATCTTAATGAATCGTCTTTGTTGCAGCTCTATCTCTGGATCTCTGTGTAAAAAGGGCTTTGTTCTCTCTATCTCACTCTTCCTGCCTTCATTCATATACTCACTCTTTCTTTCTGGCAGACTTCCTCTTTTCCTCATTGACCTCATGGTTGGGGTCACGCAGTTTGACCTCGGGGTCGTCTGTCAGGCTGGCAGGGATAATGTCGAGTTCCAAGTCTTTATTGTCCTGCACAGAGGAGCACACATGCATTGTTGACAATGATCTGAAACAAAAATGTTCCGGCCCAAATCAGAGAGTCCAAACCTGGTTGATATATCAGGAGGGGTTACAGTGAAAATATGTGTGTTTTCACCTCAGAGCTGACCCCCAGGCTCCTTTCTAGGCTCTCCTGGTATTTGCCCATGCGTAGAGAGAAGTCTCGATATCTGCGGTCCACCGTGCTGACCCAGCGCTTCAGCTCTGACACGTGGGCATGGCCTTTCTCCACCAGGTTGTCCGCCAACTGGATCAGCAGCTTCACCTTCTCCTTGGTTTGCTGCAGGAAGAACACACAAACACACACAACATAATAATAATAATAATAATAATAATAATAATAAATAATAATAATAATAATAATAATAATAATAATTGTACAGCACTTATTTAAACAAATCTACATCTATATCTACGAAGTGCTTCACAAAGTGCATAAGAATAAAACAAAGAAATATACAGTAACAATAAATAAAACAATGTTAAGAGCTAAGATAATAGTGTGCACTGGGGCAAAATAAAGCTAAAGGAAATAAAACACACATTTTCCTTATCTTTAAAATGTTTCAAGCAATGATTTAATGACACTGTCATTAAATCATTGCATCCGACTATTATCATCACCAGCTGCTGTTAAATCACATGACATCGGAGCTCTCTGACATCACTGAATCTGTTAAATATGCACTTCTATTACAAGTAAACAAATCAGGTCTCTATGTGTCACCCAAGGCCAGTGAGGACACCTCTTTCATTGGCATCAAATTCAAAATGTTGCCATACTGGCCCCGTTTTAGTTTTCTTAAAAGGCTCCCCTTTGGTCATCTCATCACCCCAAAAAAACACATTAACATTCTAGTAAACAAACCAAACCATCACCTCTCTATCCCCCCTCTCACCTCTACTGAAATTTGATCTTCATCATGTTTGTGTGCTAGGCTTACTGCCTGTCAATCACTAGTGGCTCCGCTAATATTATGTTAATCATGTTGTCATTTTGCATATTACTGATGCATTGCAAGTTAGATTACGCACTGTGATGCAGTCAGCACAAGTTGCTGATGTAATCTACTTTTTAATTAGGCAGAATGCATTACAATAAGAAATGCCTGTTAGGCTGATTTGCCAGGAAGACCGGAAATTGACCCAACTCTAAAGATTATTTTTTTGGCTTTTTGCTCCTATTACTCATAAGACAGCTTATGCATGAAGAGAGGGAACAACACACAGCAAAGGGCCACAGGTCAGAGTCGACATAGACTCTGCACATGGGGGACCCGCTCCAGCAGGTGAGCTACCAGGCGGCCCAAACAGACCCAATTCTAGAGGGAACGATACATATATATTTTATATTTAAAATATTGGGATGAAATTCAGTATTATTGCCTCTTAAAAAAACAAAACAAAACATAATTTATCTCAGACAGAACTCTAATGTTTCATTCAGAGTGCAAAACTCCCTAAGGATAAATCAAAGTTTACGCAAATGTATGAATGTTTGAATGAATGTAATACATGAGACTAAATATTAGCAAGTTTATAAAGAAGATACAGTTTTTATATATTACATCTACCAGCTTGATGTTCCCAGCAGTTCCTTTGAGGTTAAATAAAGCTGCCAGTAACTGATGTTTATACACACACAAACACACACTCACATACAGACCTTGGCTGAAAGTCTGAAGTGATGATAGTCATTGAGGAGCTGCTGCTGCGTTTCCTCGCTGCTGTCACCAGGTGACGTGTGTGTGTGGCCAGATAAACTTCACCTGTCTCTTGGATCCAATCCAGTGCCTGCAAACAAAACAAACACACACACACATACAAATACACACAACCGATAAAGTTTATCCTTAATCTCCATAAATTCCCTAATAAACTCGCTCCCTGATAAAATAAACCAGATGTCCCTTTAGTGCTGCACATTTCCCCAAAGTCAAAATCAAGCCAGAACTCTACTTTTGTTTCACTAAAGCACGCATGCACGCACGCACGCACACACACACACACACACACACACACACACACACACACACACACACACACACACACCACACACACACACACACACACACACACACACACACACACACAAACACAAACACACACTGACCTGTTTGGCACTGCGTTCAAACACCAAGTACTGCTGACACTGGTCCAGTCTTCGTTTCTTTAATGTCCAGAAGTGAAGGACTCTGTTTTCTCTCTGCAGCAGCTCGTTCAGAATGGCTGCACACAAAAACACACAATTACTTCCTCCCTAATCCTAAATGTACTCCCAGCTCACCCATGTGGTTTTAGAAACCCAGCTGCGTTCACAGGTTAAGTACACATCATAATATCATACATCTGAATGAAGACAGCTGAGGTGCTAAATTAAAGTTAACTGAGTCCATGACTAAGACATGAACAACACCGGTACTTTTAAATATTTATTTATATTTACTTTACTGACCTTTAACTTGTTGTTTCGGGCCCTCTGGTGTGACCGGCGGGCTCCAGGCATGCTTACATTGTTCCTATGGATGTACTTGAGAAACACCTCAGCGTTCTCCGAGCTAGAGTGCACGCCTGGAGTACAGAGACATGGTGCCTAATACATTAAACTGACGCCATTCAGACACACACTTCTAAAACCCATCACTCAAGGACTTCACTACCCCTTACAAAACATTATTAGTTATTAAAAAAAAACATTAGGCTGCTTTCATACATAATCTGTCATTTGCATTTCAAAGAAACTCTTTTTATGTTAGCTTATGTAAAAAATGTAATTCGAACATTGTAATTGTTCATATTCATTCAATATATATCAATTTTTTTTTTTTTTTTTTTTTAAATCAGTTTTTTGGGGTTTTTTAAAGATTTTTTGGGGGTTTTTTTTTTTAAGATTTTTTTTGGGGCTTTTTTGCCGTTATTTGGTCGGCCAGCATAAAGCATGAACAGGGGAAAGAGAGGGTATGACGTGCAGCAAAGGGCCGAAACCAAAATCCAACCCGCAGCTGCTACAGCGAGGACATTGCCTCTGTACATGGGGTGTCTGCTTTACCAAATAAGCTACTAGCAGCCCCACCTAAAGTTTTTTGCAGATCTTATTCCACCAAAGGTGAAGAGACTTTGATTTATTAAAATTTTGGGAAATGTGATTTAATTTATAAGTGCTGTAGCAATAGTTTGTAATTGAATTTTCTGTTCTGTTCTAGACATTCTGCTCTGTTGTGTTCTTCTGTACAGTTGTTAGCTTCAATATAGTGACACAGCTGTGTTTTTCTGTTGTGACACATTGAGAGATAAATCACCTTGAGGAAGGCCTCTTTCTGCTCCAGATGTTTGCTAATCAGAGGTAGAAGGTGTTCGCAGTCGGCCGACATTCCAAGTTTATCATGGCTGCCACACCAGTCCTCGTCCCGGCGATACTCCTGCTCCAGGCTCTCTAGCACACTGCACACCTGGACACACACAAAGAGTTGGTGACACCATTAAAAGCACTCCTGCTCCAAGCTTCGAGAAAGCACAAACTCTGAGAATGTGTGTGAGACATGTGATTGACGTTTACCTGTTCAGACGTCTTGTAAAAGGCCACAGAGGCGTTGACGAGCTTCAGCGGTCCTCCATCTTCAGCATCAACTGCTGCCAGTGAACTGCCACTTTCTCAGCACAGCCTCTGATCGCCTCTGGATCATAGTGACCTGCCTGAAGCATCATCTGAAGAGATGAGGAGCAGAGAGAGATTGAGACTGAGGTAATACATGGTCATGATGACCAGCCTGCAACATCTCTTTGACCCAGGAATGTAGAAATAAAATGTGCAGGGTAAGATAAGATAAATACTGGAGTAAGTTTTACTTGTTTGAAGTAAGTCTTATAAGTGTGTTACAGTCTATTTCAGAAAATAAAGTAACAGTTGTAAGAAGCACGGATTTACCTCAGCTTTTTGCTGGACCTGCAGAGCACTCTGATGAGTCTTCTTCTGCAGAGAGTTAGCATGAAAGAGAGACTGGAGGAAGAGGAGGAGGAGGTGAGAGGATAGAGGAGAGGTAATTACCATTAATTAAAATCACTGACTCATTAGTTAGACTTTAAAGGTTCCCTGTGGAGTTTTTGGCCATTAATAAAGTCATGGAGCAATGTCTTTAATGTGTGAGTCCACCCTAGTTTGTTTGCACTCAAGCACTCGAGCACCCGTGCACGTTCCAATAAATGTTTTCACATTACTTCACTGATCTACAGATTGTGTTAACATGTCAAGACACATAAGCCAGTTAGCATACGTGTAAACAATACAGGTTTCCAACTCTTCAGAAAAATCTGCTTTGCAAGTCCTTTTGAGGAGAAAAATGCAATCATTACATTTGTTTACCTTCAAGGATACAAACAGCATATTTTGGTGAGTAACTCAGAATGTAAACAAACTAGAAAAAGGCACCTTTATTTGTTCCACATTATAAAAATTCAGATTGGCATGCCTTTTATTTATTATAAAGCAATAAAGGTATTCTATTAATACTGTAAATGCATCAAAATGCTCAATTCACAGAGAAATGCACGCTAAACTTTTACAAAAACTTTGGCTTTGAACAAACCGTCAGGACTTCTCGTGTGAAATTGTGATGTCACAACTTTACTATATAAAAGTAGAAACTGATGCAACAGTTCTACTACAGTCATTACCCAACTGCAGTGACTGCAAAGGTGCGGAGAGCGCAGATCCATCAACACTCTAAACCCTGCCCAATCAGAGCAGATGTGGCTTTTTTGAGAGGGAGGGCTTAAAGAGGCCAAGCATTTTGGACAGAGGTTGAAGACAAGTATATTCAGAGAGACAGTGTGAGAAAAAATAAGTGTTTTTTCACATTAAAGCATGTTAAAATGTTCAAAGAAAAACCCAAAATCTTTTTTTTTTTAACCTGAAAATGTGCATATTATGGGACTTTAAAGTGTTCAGTCTTACACTTACATATAGTGTAAATTAAGCCATTTTTAAGCCCTCAGCTGGTGTTTATTAGACCATAGCAGAAGTGTGCATTAACCAGCTACCATGATGACTTAGAGATTCAGAGAGCATGCATGTGCAAGTGCCCAAATGACAATTAGAAGCTATTCTCAGTTTTCTCTCAAAACACAAGGAACTGTTTTGTGTTTTCTTGAATGACAGCTGCGTAGGCCTGTCAAAGTCAGTTATATTTGAGCATCTCTAAATAGGCTCTGTCTCCTTTTCTCAAATGTAACCGCACCAAAAATGGCAGCGAGAGCGAAATCATATTTAAAAGGTGACGTCATAGTCTGCGCCCATTTCTTCAGTCAACATTCTGCACTCTATTAAGAACTGTGTCACAACACACACAGGTTGTAAATTCCAGCGTAGGAATTTTATTATTCATACGTGTGTGTTTGTGCGTGTCAGTGTGTGTATGCTTAAGCGATTATATTACATCAGCCTGATTGAGGATGCAAGACTTTATGTTAAGGGAACACACACGCGCACGCACGCACGCACACGCACACACGCACCCGCCAATAAGAGTTCCACAGGAGCAGAAACCAGGCCAGAACACACATGTTGGGTCTGGGCCAAAGTGATGTATTTATGTGTGTGAGAGCGTGCGTGTGTGTGTGTGTGCGTGTGTGTGTGTGTGTGTATGTGTGACTGTGTTCACAGTAGAGTGCTGACCAAGGGGCTTTTACCCCTGTGAGTGCTATCACACTTCTGGAGTCAGCTATTTAAAGTACCACACAAAGTCAAACATGCACACAAAAAAACACACACATGTTCAATGGCACTAAATTTGTGTGTGTGTGTGTGTGTGTGTGTGTGTGTGTGTGTGTGTGTGTGTGTGTGTATGTAAGCATCTGTGACTCTTTAAAATCAATACTGAATCAAATGATTATTGTGGCAAGCCTGATACACACACAAATGACAAAGAGTGTGTGTGTGTGTGTGTGTATCAGCGTGCGCACTCATCTGCTACTATTCAAACCAATGCATACTGAAATAATTATTACTGAAGTACAGTAAGCCTGGTTTGAGCAGCAATAATTAGGACGTGTGTGTGTGTGCGTGTGTGTGTGTGTGTGTGTGTGTGTGTGTGTGTGTGTGTAGTGTGTACCTCTATAGCCATCTGGAACTGCTCATGTTCCCTCTGCAGCTGCTCAGCCTCAGACAAGGAGCTGGCGTTCACCATGCTGGCGTTCAGCATGGACTCACCGTTACGAATCCAACCCAACACCTAAAGAGACACAGACAGAGACAGAGTGAGGGTGAGAGAGAAATTCAAAGCAATTACAAAATACAAATATTAAAAGGTATACTATGCAGGAATTATCAGTTACTTTTTGTCACCAGCATCACCAGCAAAAGCAAAAGTGAGTGCCAGCCCCAGATTTAGTCCACTTGGTGTTTCGCCTCGCTATATTTGCACTTGTCTATTTGAGAATGGTCACACTCTAGCTATTCTGCTATTTACACCCATCCCTAACACGTTATTATGGGTCCCGCTGCGTGCTGTGATTGGCTGGTACTTGTAATGTCAACGCATCAATGTCGGAGGCAGTTAGTGTTGGTGTTAGTGATATTCTCTACAATTAAAGTGATAAATTTGCAAGAAAAACTCACAAATGTACTGCCAGAAAGTCGTGTGACTTGGTATAAAAGCAACACCAGGTAAATGAGATGTGGTAGGTGAACGGGTCAAGCACAGGATTTTCACAAAAGACATGGGAAGTCCCATGTGAGTCACTGCTGACTTGTGATATCAGACTCAGTGGAGTTATCATTATTAGTTTTGGGGATTTATAAAGCTGCTGAATGCATGATGTGAAGATAAACTTTATCAGCATAGCTGAATAGACAAGTTCATGTTAACATCATATTTTTATGTTGCTAGGATCCAAAGGAATTTGCAAATAGCCACATTAGCTATGTACACCCTGGGTGCAAAATACCAGTGTTGGATACTGATGCCCTGGTACTAATAGTATCTGCTTTTTTAAGCTCTGTGTCTGACATTTTTTTAAGGAGAATCCTGCATATATTATAGCATACCAATAAAATTGTAGGACACTTATTTAAAATCACCTACACAATTTCTGTGTGTAAATGGGAAAAATAGATACACAAGATAAGAGTGAGATTGATATGCAGTGTGAGGTTAAAAATGTAAACAGTATAGTGTGAAGAACAGGACCAACATACTGTTGCAAAATCAATGATAATATGGATGCAGAAATTATTGGTGTGCAAGTTTTAGCAGCACAAATACAAGCGACAATAAACATGTTTTAGTAATGTATTTTAGATTTAGGAAGAATAGTGTCAGTGATGTTTCCTTTCCTTCATTTCCTCCTCTGAAAAACTGTTATTTAAAAAAAAAAAAAATTTTTTTTTTTTTTCACAAATTTGGGGCGGTCCAGGAGGATAAACATCCCACATTGTGACTGAGGGTTGTTTAACTAATGTGCAGTAGATGGCAGCATAACCTGCTAGAGATAAAGAAGCACAAGAAGAAGAGCACAGATTCTGAGCAGTCTGAAAAAAAGTTATTTAAAAAAGCTGTTAAACATAACAGCACATGAGCGCAATCTTTGTCCAAAATGTCAAAACTCAGACTTACGCTGAAGTTACTGGTCATTTTTAGTTTGTTTTTTGTTTGCACTTTTACCAAGCATTACATACAATATTTAATTCCACACTTAATCTACATGGTGCACACAGTTATTATGAACTTCACTGAACTGTGGCCGCAAGTGAGTGTTGGTTTGCATCAGGTTCATAACCACAACAACTCTATAGGACAGACTGTAGCAAGACAGAGTGAGGTTGTAGCAGTAGAGGTGTGTGTGTGTGTGTGTGTGTGTGTGTGTGTGTGTGTGTGTGTGTGTGTGTGTGTGTGTGTGTGTGTGTGTGTGTGTGTGTGTGTGTGTGTTATTAGCACATTGCCATAAACCTCATAAATTATTCAGCTGTATCCATCTGTAGCAGCAGTTTGCTTCCTGTCTCAACACACAGCGTGTTCACATTCACATCTGCAGCAGCTTCTTCACAGAAAAACACAAAACATCTTTGCTTGAACCGAGTAAAAAAGAGCTGGGTGCTGTTCTTGTGGTTTCTCCAACATAAAGCAGTCCTTTCAACATAAGATTTTCAGTTCTTTGTCTTTTGGACAAAAGCCAAGACAAAGCCAGTCCAACTTTCTTAATTAAAGCACTTTCTTATTTCCTTTTTAGAAATGTTTCATCTTCTCTGGCTCAAGATCAGAATAATGCTCTGGGTATTTTATAGATACATGCAGTTTAAGCAAAAAACTTTTCCAATTTCTCTGGAAGAAAGTCAAATGAGAGGTAATGAATGATGAAGTTTGCCTGAGCGTTTACCTGTTTAACCTCGGCCTGGAGGTGTCGCAGCTGCAGGGTCTGCTCCAGTCGTGCCACCTCCTGCTGCTTCTCATGGAGGAACTCCAACAGCTCCTGAACCTGAGAGGCCAAGTCCATGTCCTTCTCCCCGTCAGATAAAAACTCAAATATTCCTT
This sequence comes from Plectropomus leopardus, assembly GCF_008729295.1. Taxonomy (NCBI): domain Eukaryota; kingdom Metazoa; phylum Chordata; class Actinopteri; order Perciformes; family Serranidae; genus Plectropomus; species Plectropomus leopardus. The sequence goes on along the minus strand of NC_056472.1, from coordinate 28,046,896 downwards.
ACCATACACATCCATCCTACCAAAACTACCCCAACCTAAACCCACCCACACAATCAAATAAAAAAAATTAACACCACAAATACCCATCAACCACCCCAACCACAAACCATTCCCCCACAAACACAAACATCTCACCTCCCCTTATAAACCACCCAACTACCTACTCCACCTACCCACCCCCATAACCCACCATTTACCTAACACACTTCTTCACCAAACTATCCACCTATCCAAATATAATCACCATATATATCATAATAACCCTCCCATTTCATCCTCTTCATCAAACCCCACCTTTTTATTCCCATCCATCCGTCCCTACTACCCATAATCCCCCCACCCCCAGCACTATTAATTATAGACCTCAAAACACCACCCCCATTAATGGATAAACTCCCTCCTCAACCTATTCCCTTCCCCAAATCCCAAAATTTCCCACTTACTCCATCAGCACCCCACCACAACCCACCCCCCCTCCCTTAACCCTACCAAATAGCACCTTTTGGACCCCCAACTATCCCCCCCCCCCAAATACCCACAAAACAGCCACACTCACAATCATCATCCTACAAAAACCCCACCCCATTAAGCTCACATAACCCCCCCATACCCCCCCCCCACCCCACCCCCACCTTCCCACCCCCCCCCCCCCCCCCCCCCCATCCACGCTCTCGTTCGCGTACGAATCGCCACCATTACTCCAACCTCAACCCCATAGTCGCCTCTCCCCTCCATCCCCCACACCACCCCACGACGTTCCCACTGCTGTTAGTTCACATTTAAAATTGTGACTGTGTATAGAGTCTATAGTACTAACTACACAGTTTCATAATCAGTCCTACATCGATCACTCCCATCCTCTATAGCACCCCAGTCTAATAATCTACGGTGAGTCCCAACTATCGAGCCCCATTGTCTATCTCAGTGCCATGTGTCCTCCTACAAATAATGTACCGACTTAAGTCCCAAGAGTCACATATACCCGCTACCCCGACGTGCGACAATTGTTGCTATGTGTGTCTAAGATGTGTCTCGCTCACTGTCATATTAGAACCAACGTCTATCAAATATATAACTAGTAAACCCATCTGTCCCACTAGAAACACTCATACACTGTCCTACACAAAGTGATCAACTCTGTACAACCTGTCGAATGTTGACTTACGCAAGTGTCAGTTACCATACCTACCCCACCCAGATAAACCTTCCCCCTAATTACCTATCACTCACTATAAGTGTGTACACACTCGCCACAGACCCTTACCCTACTGCTCAGACATTGTCCCATAACACTCTCACTGTACACCCCCCAATCTACCCCAACAAACAGCATTCGCAGATCTTCAAGATCCAGTACCGCCTAATAATCCCCCTACTCTATCTCATACGCTGTACTCCCTCGCCACAGACATGTGTCCTACGTGTCTGTCTGCCTCGCATTTACCCTACCTGTACTATCCATCTCAAAATGTGTGATTGTGATCCTCTCTAGAACCCTCCCCCCGTCCCTTCCGCCCCCTAATTACAGTATGCTGACGTGTTGTGTGGATGTGTGTGTCCACCGTCTGCACAGTACTCATCTCGTAAGAAGTTAATGTGAGGATCTATAACAAAGATGTCATAAATACACTATATATGTTTAGACTCAACAGTTCACCTACTGTACTTAAAGTCCTATAAGACACCCGTGACAATGTATCACTCCGTGCTCATATCAACTCAGTAACATCCATATCCTACTCTATATGTGTCCTCCATATATTCCACATCCCCAACCTGCCCCACCCATAAACCACTATAAACCCTCACACTCCTCAAGTATATGTAGTCATTGAAGTGAGATTGCACTTCTCTTACTCCAACTTAGACTACCTGAGAGTTGACTCTGAGTCACTGTGTCCTAGTTAGATGCGTGATTGTGACCTCACTAGTAGAATGATGTGAACGATAATGTAGTATATGAATACCTGTATTTGACTGCTCTGTGTTAGCTTCGTCCACACTCTCTCTCGTGTATTGATATATCATACTCTCATAATAGTGTCCTCCCCAAACCAATATTACTATAGATATGATCCTATGAGTATGTCTACTCCTACTCTATCCAAATCATATCTCACACCCCTTACTGCATTATACCCTGTTGTTTGTCACATCCCGTGTACATCTCATCTCACCCCCCCCTCCACCCCCCTCCTTGCAATCATATTTTTGACACCGTACACTCCATCTATCTCTTGACCTGTGTCTCTCACCCCTCCTCACCACTTCAACTCATCTGAATACAGCCCCACGATTAGAAAAATCACCTATGACATGTGCACTTCATGACACTCGACCGTACGAACATAACATCTCTAGATATACTCTATGATCGCAAAAGCGAACTTGCTGTGTACACGTATGTCTTCCTACCTACTGAATAAGAATGTAAGTAGTCTGTAAAATCCATCAATGTCAGTCATAGATCAACACGCAGACCCACATCTGTGCTACCATTCACTATGTCAATCCATATGTGTATCCCATGATGTGACTGTCTAGTGTCCCCCCAATCAAATACCTCGTGTGTCTACACGCTGTCACCTCTAGTACTCTAAACATAACTCTACAGCAATAGTGTGCACACAGAAGAGACTTTTGCTACCACTATCTAGAACTAGTTTAAAAATACCTCGCATCTACTCACTCTGTTGTTCCGTCTCGTGTCACTATGCTCTATTGAAGAAACATATCTTTCAGAGTGTCACTACTGAGTCCCATAGAGTACTGAATCTTGTTCTTGTGTGTTTTGACCGCCACTCAACCCGCTGACTCATCCCCCCTCACAAAAAGTCTCTTTTCTACACCCTTCGCTATGCGCATGTGACCAGATTTCTAGATGAGATGCATATATCATCTCTATGTTGTTGATTCTATCATGATCCAATACCATACAATGATAGTGTACATACATATGGCGACCCTGCAGTTAAATGATCATGTGATACACCTTAGTGTAATCCCTATGTCACACTTGCCCAAATTACTACTGTTATACCCGTTGTTGGTCACATGCTGTAATATGACTAAAACATGTAAACTGGCATTGCTAAAGAGTAAAGCATACATATAACTCCTCATGATGTCACCTCACTCGCATGACTACCTCCACCTTCGCCCTCCCCACCCCCCCCCTCCCACCTACCCCTCATCCATACTATCAACCCTGCCATACCTATCATCCACCGCGCTCCTCATCCCGTACGATCCACCATAGAGAATAACTCATGTGTAAGATAACCATACACTAGACCAGTAGCACAGACAAATCATCTCCTTCCTCTATCCCCTAACTCATCCTGATTGAATCGAGTTCTACCCTTACCATCATACTCATGCACCACCAGTCCACCAGATCACACAAATCTTACATCCACTCTAAACCATACTTATTGTCACACCCTAACCACCTACCTAGCTTACTAATGTGTCCGTGTTACTCTTCCCAAAGTAATCAATCTTTGTGAGTCCACGACTCTCTTGTGAGATGTTCTACTTGAGTCCAATGATATGTCCATATTCTCTGCCATATGTCCCTCCGCGTCCCCTATCCCACCAACCACTAGTGTTCGCTTGTTGATCATCAACGTGTCCCTCTGTGTCTCTCCTAATGACAAGCTACTACAATGTTCTCGAACTCACTGCCGCTCCTATTAAATTCCCTATTCTTCTAGTGCCCATATAGATTACATCTTCTAGACACCTCACTGCTCGTGAGTGATCTAATTATCCCCACGTGTAGAGAGAGATCTATACAACGCTTGTCGTTCACATAGATGTGCACCTGTGTCTGATACTCGCGCTCTGATCCTTCAAGAAATTAGTGTCAAAAGACATAAACAGCAGAACATGCACTACTGTGAAAAGTATCTCCATGAATGAAACAACATGTGTCACACTCATACCGCCTATTCATTCCATGACCTCCCCAACCATAGACACCTCTCCACTCGCTGCACCCCATGATATGATCATTCACACATCTTCAGACGCAGTCTCGTGCCTACGCACCACACTCCTCCAAAGAGATCTATGACACCCTCCCCCTCCCATCTCTAAGATAAAAGACTAAAGAGCTACAGAGTACTCCCCGTGTCACTCCCTAACAGAAATTAGAACCAGACTGCCGTGAGCTCTCGCTCCCTAACTAATCTCACACTCTACTCAGTTCCCCTAGCTCGTTCATTAAAGATCCAAACTATCATCCACCTCACCCTTAGATCCTAGACACCCTACCAACTGTGAAAAATAAAGATCTACTGTCTAGATATCAATCTCTCTGTATGTATAGGTCTCCTCAGGAGATCCACTCGAACAAATGTCTATCACCACTCTCCTCTCAAGACAAATAGATAGACACAATACATATGTCTAGAAATGTCTGTAATTCAGTAGATCATGTACTCATATCTCACCGTATAATCAAGAATCGTCTGTTCCATAACCAGTCACACACCCAAATAAACCTGTGAAAACCCATAGAAGAATAACGTGCGTCACTAGCCACTCACTCCAGATCATAGAACTCCAACGCATTGAGTGCCTCATCACTAAATCAAACATCAGAGATCAATTCTTAAGACCATAAAAAACTCATACCCTAGAATTGTCCCACCAGTCACGTGCTAGTGAGATCTCGACCAATCATACCGTGACATGATAATATCCACCCAAAACTAATTACAGTCGAACTTCATATAGTGTGTCCCTCTGTTGTGTGACTACTATCATGTGTCCCCACACATATGTAGATCCTCTCCATCCCACTCATCTGTCTCAAACTTGTCCACTCACTATGTCTATACTCACTCATCACAGATGGAACTCCTCTGATACCCTCTGTATTGTCACAATGTCATGTCCATCGCCAAGAACATGCGATGCTCACATCTAATCACTCTACACCTCACCGTGTCGTGTCACTTTCGAACAACGACATACCACTGTTGTACATATTGATACTAGACTCATCCCCGCTACCAGAGTGTATATAGTCCCAAGACCACTCCCGAGTAATCCGAGCCTAGAGACTAGTATTGTGAATATCTACAACACAAGTGAATCACTCGATGCTGACAGACAGACACCTGACAATATGCAGTGCCATCATCCCTCAATCTTCCTATGCTCCAGCGCTCTAATGCCCTCTCTTATACTCAAAGACTCATGTGTTCCTTGTGTGTATAGACCTCCACTCTCCCTCACCGCCGAAATCACATTTGATATCATATCCTGAACTCACATGTATCCACTTCTGATCTATAAAATCACTTCCACTGTACCCCGCACTGATGCCCATAGACACACATGTGCTCTCCCACCACAGACTCAGTATAGAGCTACGATCCATATACCCATACTTCTGTCACAGTGCCCCCGTAGAATACCCACATACGCCATCCCACGCGCACTACACTAACCCAAACCATTATAATCAATAATATCCACATAGTTACCTCGCCAGAGACCTTCCAAACATTCCTATATAGTTCTCTCTTAATACTATGTCAAAGTGCGCAAAACACCCATAAGCCATATACTGTATGTAAACCCAAGCACATCATCCCTACTCCCACCCTCGCAGTGCTCAGTGTCACGTGCCATTCACGTATCGCTCATTTAAATACCCAACCTCTTCTATCCCGTCACTCTATTCACCTAATATCCTTCTACTCTAGTTAGTTCTCACATCCGCTACCCTAATAATCATTCTTATACCATTTGTATCCCTCACCCAATAGTCCTTACACATCACTGTCACATGCGGTACTGTCGCACCATATAATAGACATCTCCTCATCACACTTATCGTCTCACATATCACATGCTCTGATGACAGATGAGCTCAAGTCTCCCACGCCCTGTGTGGTCACACCAATACATGTCTTCTAAGTGCATCACACCTCACTCACCTCTTCTCTGTAAAATAAAGATTCTGTACAGTGAGTATTGTATCCATCTACCTCTGATCTGCACTAGATACATTATCTCATCCAGAACCATGTCCAATCTAAGCTCCACCCCCCCCCCCCCCCCACCCCCCCCACCCCCCCATCCCCCCCCCCCCCCCCCCCTCCCCCTCATAACCCCCCCCCCCACCCCCCCCCCCCAATAGGTGTCCATGAATCACATACTCGTTGTGTACTCTGTTACTCTTATTGAGATGTTGTATGTGAATGTGTTCTACTGTTATATTCTCAGTGATCACTGTCTACCTCATACTCGCAGATGTATGTCCTACTCACCAATGTACTTGTGTGTGTGTGTTGTACTCTACCTCAATCATCGATGTTGTAATGTTCAAGAGTGTCTGTGAATCATGTTCTCCTGTCTTTTCTTCAAAGTCCTCCTAAACTCCTCGAGTCATTCACACTCTTAACTCGTCTACTCAGTGAGACCACGCCCCCCATCCCCCCGTCCCCCCTTTCCTGCCGCACACGTTACCCCATGCCTCTCTCCGTCACCCGATCCATCTGGTGCCCACTCCCAGTCATAACAAATACAGGTCCCCTATCCATACATTCCATCAGCCCCGCTGTCTCAACCATACCAACCTACCCAAGAAAGACAGATCCAACGCGTTAGTTCCACGCAGCACGAGAGACACTCTTCTCTAATATCAAACAGATCACTCACTCATACCATACTTGTGACTTGTGTCCTGTCACCGTCATGTGTACATCCTCATGTCACACACCTCTCCTCATCAGAAGTGTTACGCTCAAAATGAATCAAGTGTGATGTGTGACCTACTCAAACATATTCCCTGCCCCACCAGGCATCATATATTGTTCGTCTCTCAGAATAACTCAAAGTCAAAACCAAGTGTCTATACCTAATATCAGGACCTCTCCATTCAGTCTATCACTGTGTACCCTCACTACGACACCCCCATACAATCCCATACTCTCTCCACACCCTATCACCCACCCAATATCACCCCACTCCAATACCACTACTCCCATTCACAAGACAGACCACGTCAATACCACCTCAAAGTTGTGCCAGTGAGAAGACAGTGATATCTAGTGATATAATATCCAACTGTGTAAATTGTACTCTAGCATACTGCTAGAGTTATTTATCTCCTAATAGTGTTAAGAGAAACTCCTACATGTCTCTGTCCTGTGTTCTCATCTCGTTCAGAGTGTCACCCCACCATAGCTCTGTCGCTCTCAAACTAGCTTAACTCAATGATATTGTGATCCTCACACTCCATATCTCGCCTTGAAAACGCTTGTCCATGTACCCCCGTCACTAAACATCTCCCTACCCCGTCTCTCACTTCTGCACCACCTCACCCCACCGCATCCATGTTGTTCTCACCACATCATCATATACACCCCCAACTCTCCATGACCTCTTACATTACACACAAGAATATGATGTCCTCTCCTCCCCTGTGTGTTATAGTCTCTGGTACCTATGATACTTGTAATTTAGTAAGATGATCTCATCTTATGATGTCTCATCAGATATCACCTGAGTATCATGACGTGATACGTCTCCTCCCAGAAAGATACGACGTATCAATAATGTAGCAGATGCACTTAAAACAAATGTCATGTCTCATAACCCACGCCATAGTCCATCATATCACCTCCAATTAGAATGTGATGAGACTCTTACATCACTGACATCAATCCCATCTCGTGTGTGATCTCAGAGAGTCACACCATTAAACTCCTGCACTCTAACTCACAAATCATGCGTATCCCCAAGTCACCTCCATAACCCCTACTTGATCAGAGATATAACTTCCGTCCAATGTACTCGTGTGTCAATGTTCTTATAAACTACACGCCTGTGTGCTAAGTAGTGCATGCTAAATCTCTAATGTGTCTCTCGCTAGACTCCATGTGCCAGTGTGAGATGCTCCACACTCTCAAGTAATACCTTTGAGTCACTCGTACGTGTCTAACTCCACATTACATAACCCTGTAGTAATATACACTAATACATATAAGTGCTCTCAAGACTCCTAGTCAGGCTACAAAGAGAAGAAGTGTAATACAGTGTTACAAGAGCTAGAAAACTAATGAATACGTTGTCTCTACACAATCGTGTCTGACCTCGATCTTATCACAAATAAGTAACTACTGACTTAGGCAGACTCTCTCTCTCATCCAAATAAACTCTCAACTAACAAAGGTCCACTATGTCCCTTTCCAACAACAATCTTGAGATATATAACTATATGATGCCGACTGTACTCACAAATCCATCTTACCCCACCACATAGTACTCTTCACTACAAGAAGATCAAAACTGTGTCCCTGGATCTCATGTCATCTCAGAGTGTATAGTGTGTCAAAATAAACTCCAGAGAAATCTCCTCAAGTTCCAGTAACAGAGTCCCCAGAAAAATCTAGCTACAAACATGTATCCAAAATACGCTCACCCTTGTCCATTGTGCAAACCGTAGAAAATGTGCCTCAGTGAGTCGCTCAGTGAATCTCTTCTCTAACCACCCAGTAGTTCTATCGTCTCCAATGTGTAAGTGTGTCTGTACTTCTCCTAAATATGAGTCAAGTCAATGTGCTCACCACCATCCTCCCCTAATCTTACTACCCCCATTTAGTGAACCATAAACAAGTTCTGCCCCTGCACTCTCACGATACATATCTTACACCGCTCTCTCATCACACACCTCGTCCTCCTACTATGTGTAATATCACACCCCGTCAATACATCAAGATACTACGATCGAGACACCACACTCAAATGTGCCCTCATAGAAGAGAGTTGAAGTCTCTCAATCTGATAGAATAGTGACATAGTGAATGTAGACATATCATACTCCTATATCCAATGTATTCTCACGATACTAAAATACAACAAGCACCAGTTCACCATCTGACTCCTATAATGTACTGTCTACTATACCTACACGTTGACCTCTCTATGTGTAAAGAGATATACAGATCTCCCAAATAGGTGATGAACACATAACAGACTGACCTCATCACACTAGTTGATCTATAGACTCATACCACGCTCTCAGAAACCATAGGTCAACTACCGATCTAACTCTCACATTCCAACTAACGTATACTGTACCAAGACTACAAACCTAACACACACTCACCAACCTCTACCTCGACAATAGTAATGCGCCGCCACCTTAGAAACCTACTCTTCATCTCTTATATCTCACTAACTAGTCATGCAGTTAGAGATCTTTTGTAGACATGAGTATAATTGTGGCTGTATTTCGTTATTTAGTGTAATCCTTATAATTAGATGTCTAGTTAATGTTAAGTCAACCTACCCACGAAAGAGAGCACAACTCACTACATCTAGTACTTCACCACAATAGTAAAAAATTGTGACCACCCTCCTGAAAATAATTCTCGCCCTCATATACATCTCCTTGAAAGTGTGTATAGATGCTCCCATTCCCACTGTCAATAATGTGTAACCCCTAAACTCTTTTCCAAACACATATCCAATCTCCCTGAGTCCACATGTGCATCTCAACCACCCATATGATGTGTACACTAACAACATAAACTAGATAATTCCAAACAAAGACAGAACTCACCATGATACACTTCTCACACGCATCCCTTTTTTCAATTGTCACCCTCTGTATCATGTGTTGCCCCATATAATAGAACCATCCTGCACGTCATCCCCAACTCTCAGTTCTATAAGTTATTCCCTCCTATATCTTCTCATCCAGTATGTATCGTCCAATACTCCCATAGACCTGTGTGATCAGTAATCAATGAACCTCTCTCCACACACATTTGTTATGCTCAATACTCATCAAGATTGTATTGTATATAGACCGCACATCTACTACAATCTCACATAGCAATCATTCTCACCTAGTAAGTCAGCTATAGTATATACTCACACCAATGTGGTGTTCTCATATATATATACTCCCCTCAATAAGGTGTGACCCTGTGTGTGTTATACTCATATAGAATTGGTACCTCCCCTATGAGTTATGTAAAACACCCTTTCTACCATCCAGTTCCTCTTGTCAAGTGAATGTCCTGATACTCAAGACATTCACAGACTAACCCCCCCACATCACTTCATCTTATCCATCCTCGTGACGTGTACTAGCACCACAAAACATCACTTTGACACTATGTGGTCACGCTCGTGTCATCGTCGCTGTGCCTGTCGTGCCTCGTCGTTGCCCCTGTGCTGTGCGCCCCTGCTGTCTATGCACCGCGCTGCCCCAACTGTGTGCTCTCTCCTGTTTGCGGGTTCTGCTCGACATCTGCAGCTCACGCAGGCGAGCTACGCAAGTCACTACTCAACCAGGGGGGATTTCGCACTGCCCGCGGCAGACTGACCGCTCGCGCACTCTAGCACACCCTCCGCACGGGCATGACGCACGCTCACGGCCTCGTTAACGGCGACTGCAGCGGATCGCTGGCCGAGCCTACACATGCATCTCGGCATCAGCTTTGGCTGAGAGGCCCATGTCATGCTGCAACTCTAATAATACTCTGGCAGCGCATTACGCGCCAGCGCCTGGGGCTCTCGGCGTCGCGCTCGGGTGCTACAACAGACACTGGGCAACTTGTCTCTATGATACGTACGATAGTCACACAGCCCCTCCTGCGCAGTAAGCTCTAGATTAGCGGGGCACCTGGCATGACGTCATGCTGGCCGTTCGGCGCTCAGTGACACTCCAGCCGTGCGACTCACGTTATCTAGCGACATCTGTGACACGCGACTCCCGCCGCTCCACCTGCCGATACTCGTAGCGCGTCCGCCCACATCTCCAGCTGTCCTGGCAGCGCCATAACTGTATGTGCTGCACACCCTACTCCCGCGAGTCAGCGCCCACTAATCCGGTCAAGTCGCCATCGTCGGCGGAGCATCAACGCTAAATCTGACTCGAGCTCCCAAGCCGTGATCGCCTCCTTCATGCGCTTGCGCGCTCATGCGCATCCACGATTTTAGCTTCCATACGCTTGAATCCACCAACACACCAGCTCGCCTAGAAGATAGAAACTGACAGAGGAGACACGTCGTACGTGTCGTACCAATGCTCTGACTCTGCGGATCACTCTCGTCTTTAACGGCGTAAGCTTGCCTACGTACCATCAAAAGCTATAGCTTGCCTCTTAAGCTTTACCAGACAAGTAGAGTACATATATATAATTCCGTAAGAATCATATCAGATGTCAGCGCCCACTCACAACGTCCACACACACGAGTAATAGCTAATAGGTCCCTCGTGCGATCGACTCCTCCGCTCCCCCCCCCTACGGTCGCCGAGCGCCTATGACGCCTCAGCTACTCTCAAGTGATCTCGCCACCACGTCAGGCCGTTACGGCTCGCAAGTCTGTTGACGGCGGACCTCGCTGCACACCTCGACTTGCTAGTCGGCGGATGCTACACTCGGCTGCCCTGCCACCGTCCTCCAGACATGGATCGGAGGAATATTAAATTGCATAAGATATGGTACGGATCAGGTCGACATCTACGGGAATTTGTCACTTATCACTGTTCACCTGTTCGAGTGCGCATCGTCATCGCTCACTAACTCTCACGCTCCTGCCGCTACCGTCTCGCTCCATTGCACCAATACCTATGACCTCCACATGCATGAAATATCCCTGCGTTCTACCCTCACATACTTACCACCTCTATCCTCTCCTCACCATAGATCTTTCTCGACTGTATAAGCCTCTCGATGCCACACATCTAAACCGGCATATGAGAGTCCTATTACGTACTCAAGCTACAACTCTCTACTTCATCAGCCCGGCATGTAATAAGTCGCTTGTCACTTCCTGCTCGCCACACTTAATGCTACTGAATCATACTCTCTACCTACTGCACGAGTGGTACTGTGTCGTCGCTCTTACATACCTTTGCTCAGATAGCACAGATCGCAAGAGACCGATGGAGTCTTCTGTCTTGCAATCATACTCTCGCTATGAACTCGCCTCACTATAATAACATGTAATCGATATTGTCCCATTGCAACTCTGCCTAGCCGCCTCAGATTAGTATTCGACACTACACAAAGTCTGCACTCATCCTTACCTCATATAATTGGATCGTCACACTGCTGACCTCTTAGCACCACTAGCGCGAATCTAGCGAACACAGGCACACACTACACATGGCAATCGGTCTCTGCTCGTCCGATATGTCGCTTGTCTTATCGAGCCGTGCGCGTCGCTTCTGACGACTATTGTGCAAATCATCCAGCCGTAATGAGGAATCACACATTTCGTTTGCGCAGCCGTGCTCTTTATCCTCACCCGGCCTCGGCCCGCTGTATCTCGGCTTTGCTCTGACTACCTTTGCGCTTTATCTCAGGCATCCTTCCTAAGTTACTCGCCCTGCCTCCTACTGCCTCACTTTCACGGGTACGCGCCCTCGTCACTCTCTCTCCTATACTCTCTGCCAGTAGCCTCCAGGGTCATTCGAGAGACCACATGTGTCTCCCTAACACAGCCCCTGACCTCTTTCGCTTGCTGACAGAGGACGTGTCGCTACTCGCTGCGTGACCAGTGCTCGTGCTGCATGTCCTCCTCTCAGATTACTCTATCACTCCTACATATATTCACAGCTACATCTCGCGTCGCTACACCTCGGTCGCATGCTCCCTAAACGTAGAGGCTCTATCACGGATCACATCTGCGCATTCACATGAAAACTCAGACCGCGCGTTCAAATCATGACTTTGGATCCATATTCGCAAGCTGTTTACTACCCCACCACCACATGCGTCTCCCCCGTACCGTCTCACCTCTTGGCGCCCCCAGCGTGAGACCGGGTCCCTTTGTTGTATGCACGGGCTACGCGTCCCTTACGTAAAATGTTCACGTTGGCTCGTGCGTATCTCGTCTTCTCCTTGGATGCATCTTAGTCACGCGCACTGACCTACACGCCAGCAGCTAGAATCTCTGACATCGAATAGTGCTGGGCTCTGATACATCTAAAAATGGGATAGCTCTACACGCTCACATCCATATTGTCCCTCTATCCTTACTGACAGTACCTCTGCAGTCATAAACACCAAAATCATGGCAAGTGCGCCCATGCTGACGGCTGGGTTATCAACGACTAATCCCATCCGTCGACAAGTCCCCTGACATAGCGACGCTACGGCCATCGCCGTATGCCGTAATCCGCTGCTGTCAGCTCGAATCACGCATCGGCAGGTCAACCCATCGCATCGTATCTATCTACCCCGGCCGCTATATCCCTCATCTCTCCCCTCCATCTACCCTACGACGCCGTGTCGCCTATCATGAGACTATCGCGACTATACGCTCGACTGTGCATGACAAGTACCTACACTATTGCACAACTCGTCTAGAGCTCATCTTTCCACTACCTTTTACTCGCGCATACAAGTGCGACATTCCCTGCTCACTGCTAGCGCTCCTGATCGTTTCTACCTCCGCACATGCCGCGTTACTGCCTGAGAACCGCCTTAAATCTTCGACCCAACAGTTTGATCTTCTACCTCGCTCGTGCTTTCGAACGGCAGTTTCTGCTTTTCGATCATGCTCAAATCTCCGTCTTCATCGCCTCTATCTCGACCTCATCATAGTTATCCTGCTTTCCACAGACATGTCACAATCATACAAAAAAACTGGAACCCATCACATCTTTCGTGTAGAGATCCCTCTCGTTCTACTACTCTAAATAACTACTGTCGACTGCTACCCACAGTCTCATGTCCTCGCGCCAGTGAAGAAAGCTTCAACTCTGATCTATGTACACTTCATACAATGTTGACTGTACCTGACAACTGACACTCCATTTTTACTTTTTAAAAGTCGGGAGTACCGCTCACCACTGGCTCTCAGACATCATCCTCAATACAACTATACTTCAGTGACGCACTCTATCATATCCACATCATCGCACTACTTACTGGCGCCTGCCCTACAATGCACCAGCGCGGGCTCTATCACCATTGGCAGGCTAATGGCCTTGTCGTTCTCCGTGGCGGCCTCATTTCTCAGGTACTCATACGCACGGCCATGTACGCGATCCTGCCTACTAGTCATGGAGTCCCCACGTCATCCAAGTTAAGAAAGATCGCGACTGTTTACATAGTACTTTTCTATATACACATCTACTCAATCCGACTGCTTAACCTATCTCGTCATTATATGTGATTTCTAGCACATCTCCCCACACCATACAGATAAAACACTCACAATCACGCATGCTGAGATCACTCCTCACGTACACTCCAGTTGTGTGTACTCTTTGATCAATAGACTCTGTGTCCTATGTCTGAGCTCCTCTAATTATCAAGTCACTCCACATCTGTAAGAGATCCTATAAGCTCGCTCCTCCCATAGACCACTCATTAGCTATCAAAACTTGCACATATGCCTGTTCGACTCACGTATATCCATATTGTAGGATTCGGTCGGGACTCGACCATGCTAATACACATCACTCCTGACACAGCTCATGTACGCCGATAAACCAGATCTTTTAAACTTTGGCCCACCCCATTTACTTCAGGGACATCGGGACGGCGGCGCACAGCGTGTCTCGACTGTGCACGACCGGAAGGGGCCATGTCGTTGGCATTGATCATAGACTAGGCTCGGTGGCTAAACTGCGCGTGTCGTCCGGTCGATCCCCGATGGTGGAGTGCCTCGGATAGTCGGATAAATGAAGTCCTCGGGCATGTCCTGGCGCTCGGGATACGTGACGGGCTCTCTGGCTTAAGACACCCCCTCGGCGCCACGCGAGCGCGCCCGCGTCAGGGGACGGCTACACACATACCCTCATAGCACCGCGTCGCCCTCACTCCCCCGACAATTCTCGCCCATCCTCCATCGGCATTACCACACTAGGGGAGGGACTGGCTGGTTCCGTAAGTAGCGCAGCAGGGGTCTCCAAAGCGTCTACTGGGGCACGCATTCCCTGGGCGATTTATCCCTCCAGGACGCAGGCTCTTACGGGGAGGCAGAGATGCAGGACTGCGGCGTCATTTTATAGATGTCGGGGCGCTCGCGGGCTCGCACTGTAGTCGAGTGATGGTGATGAAAGATGGCGCGGCTGGGTCGTGCCCTCCTAATAATAGCCCCCCCCCCCCCCCCCCCCCCCCCCCACCCCCCCCTAAGACCCCCGTACCCCCCCCCCTCCCCCCCCCCCCCCCTTACCCCCCTGAAAAGTGTCTCATCGACCCCTCAAATTTATCCCCTACCCACCCCGCCCCCCCCCCCCCCCCCCCCCCGATCCCCGTCCCCCCCCCCCCCCCCCCCCCCCCCACCCCCCCCCCCCCCCCCCTAAACCATTGAGCCCACTATTTAACATGCCCCCCCGCCCCCCCCCCCCCCCCCCCACTCCCCCCCCCCCCCCTCCCCCCCCACCCCCCCCCCCCCCCCCTAGATAGGTCCCC